>NC_068289.1:42887423-43242238 GCF_025860055.1 Xyrauchen texanus | reverse complement strand
TCCATTATTCAATATTCTAGTACAGCAATAAGCCAGTGATTGATAAGGGGTGTTTACCAAGCCAGGTTTTCTTTTGAGTTTATGTATAACGTGAAACAGCTAATACAAAATTTATGTTTAATATACAGTTATTGGCAGTGTGGTTTTAGACCAATTATATTTCATATTGGCCGGGGCTATCCAGCACAAAACCCCATTCACACTGTCAGCAACTAGCAGCCAAAAAACTTCAGGAGACCATTAATTTTCAATGAGAGCTGGCAACGTCAGGGGACAGTGACTGTTGGCGATTGGATATGGGTGTGTCAAGAGAAGTGACAAAGTTCAGAAAAGCAAAGACGGTGAAGCTCCTTTGAGATACTGGTGTCGAGCGCAGGCTTCCATTTCACTGTTCTGTATCATTTGTCTGTAGCCACATTCATGGATATAGTTAAAAAAAACACAACAACAACAATGCATGGAAAACCATTTCAGAAATTGTCAGCATTCAGCGTGAGCTTGAGTCATACATTGCCAGATCATTTATATTAATGATATGATGCATTAAGCAATGCTCCAGTTTATATAAAAACACTTTTCCCTCCAGAATGCTCGTTTTCAGTGGCAAAACAAACAACTTATTCCTTGTCAAACAAAAATGATATCTTAGTTTTACCGGCATTATCTCTAATCTCTAATCAGATTTTCAGACACAAAGTCTCAGGAAATGTGAATGGGGCTGTTCCTTGATGCAGTCGCAGTAGGAAAAATCACTGTAACGCACAGCCTCAAGGGGCTTATTGCTGACATCAATGGTGGTGACAGCAATATGATATAATGTACCAATGTTCAATAAATAGTTCCAATAATTTATACTAATAATCAGAGTAAACAATTTTCTACTGCCACGTAACAAGTTCATTAAATACATGTTCAAGTTCAATATAAGTTAAGTTCAATTGGCAGCATTTGTGGCATAATGTTGATTTCTACAAAAATGTATTTCAACTCATCCCTCTTTTCCTTTATTTACAATGTAAGTGAATGGGGCCAAATTTTGGAGGGTTTAAAACCAGATATATGAAGCTTATAATTTGATAAAAGCACTTACATTAATTATTTTGTTACAACTCATATTATTTGAGTTGTAAAGCTGTATAAATCATAATTTTTAACAGTTGTTTTAGGGTTTTAGGATTTGTTGGCATTACATCATCATGGCAACGAAGTTGTAAAATTGGCTAGGCCAATACCTTTAAGCAGAAAAGTTTAGTAAGCGATTCTATCACATTAAAATCACGTTAACATGCATATTGTTTACATCTTCTGGCTATACTTTTGAAACAGAGTCTTTTAACACAAAAAAAATTGGCCCCAATTCACTTCCATTGTAAGTGCCTCACTGTAACCCAGGTTGGGTTACCAAGGAGGGACGAGTCTAAATACATTTTTGTGGTAATAAACATTATATTATAATGCCGATTGAGCTTAACGCATATTTAACATGTACCTTTCCTTTAAGGCCCATTTACACCAAGAACGACATAAAGACAACTGTATCTGCATTCACCAATGGACGATGACATTCTGTTTATACAAGGCGCATGCTGCAGTTATGTTCACATTCAAGAAAATAGATGTAGATGGCCTGCTACTGCTCTACATTTCATAAAGACACCAAATGAAAAACAAACAGATATGGGTACATGAAATCCTTCAGAGATGAGAGGAGTTGGGAGAATCAAACTCTACTGCATTACTAACCCACTGCATTGAATACAAGTATCAGATTTAGCTCATTTTGTCATTTTCACCACAACTTCAAAGGAGGCAAGACAATGTTGTCAACGCTGTACACCTGAGGTAATTTTATGCTACCATCTACCATTAGCTTTTTATTACTTCATCTCCATTAATACCTCTTACCATTCATTCCAAGGGTAAACCAAATAGTTTTCCAGATATTCCTTTTTCTTTAAGAAATCTTTGAAAAGGGGGTTTGACTTGTCAAACAGTGGTGGGTTTGTCTGGACCTTTTCGATGAGCTTCTCTGCAATGTCATCTGTCATTTTAAATGCTCGAGCCCTTTAAAGTATAATGGATTTTGATTGGCTGTCAGTGTTTTTATCTTTCATCAAATGCTCTTTTGCAATGTATTACACAAATGGTGTGTTTATTGTCAAATCGCTCTGAAAGTGATCTCAATGATATTGTTCCTCTTTGTCATTATCGTAATAGTTGTGGTGTGGACACCGATATTCTCTTAGAGTTAGAAAGATTTTTAATGTTATGGTTATAGTTATCGTTCTTAGTGTGTAGGCTGTTTATGGTTGCCAAGCAACACAGCAACTTAGTACATTAAAGGGGTCATGAAATGCTCTTTTTTAACATTTATTTTCTTCCCTAAGGACCATTAATAATGGTTTTGCATTAAAAAATATATGTAATATATGATCATTTTCAACCTTGTCTCTGGCCCTCTGTCTGAAACGCTCGGTATTGTCCTAAGCGCTGCACGTGTTGGCGCTACTACTGCCAAAAACACAAACGGTTTTTAAAGTTTGTGTCAATGCGCCCAGTGTAGACAGCCTCAAGCCACTGCATCTCGTCCTTCAATAACAAGCTTGAATCGTTTTATGACTGGTTCACAAGCAATCTATGCTGACAGCTGAAAAAACATGCAATCCACGCTGAAGACACATCCTCATGATGCACATACATAGTCAAATCACTTTGTATTGTCTTCTTTGAGCATAGCAGCCTCTTCTACCTCCACACACAATCTCAGGAGGCCCGGGCTGGTTCTGATGTCAGGGAGTTCCCTGCCTTGAGTTTGCACCCATGTAAAAGAATCACTGGCCCGTCCCATTCCAGGCATTGCAGACATTGGAAAGAATGCCGTGATGAAAGTTCTGATAGGTTCAGGCAGGATGAATGGCATTCTACTGGACTGTAGAGGAGGATGGAGGTGCTGGGACAGACTGTAGAGATTTGAAATGGCAATAGGGTTATGGGGGTGATTCTTGCCAAGGGTGGATTATGAAACGGGCCAATTGGGCAGTGTTCTGCACTGCAAAAATCACTTTTTTATTTTTGTCTTGTTTCCAGTACAACAGACATTATCTTGAGGAGAAAAATGTATTGCTTTCAAAGAAATCTAACAAAACTAGTGAGGGTCATACTTAAAACAAGACAAATAAAATCCAGTGGGGTACAAAAAACAAACAAAATGATTTTACCTTTGAAATAGATTTATTTTTCTTATCCCACATGGTAAAAAATTTACTTGTTTTAAGAAGACTCAAAATCCAGCCTGATCTCATGAAAATTACGTGACTGGCGACAGTTTTGCTAAATTACATTAAGTGGTTTGGTACATATACCTTGGCAGTTCTGATGTGAAATGTCAACTGTGTGGCCGACAAGTAAAACATTCTCCAAAACAGGTGAGGTTTTTAAGGTTAATGGTCTATCGAGTTTTAAATCCTCAAAACGGACCTCCCAACCCTAAAACTCAGACTTAAACCTAACCGATAGTGTCATAAATGCAAATGTGGAATGCAAATTCTTGTTGCTGAAACTGCAGATATAGATCGACTCATATAAATAAGTACATTTGACTCTCGGCATTATGTGAAATAAACAAAGAAATCAGAAATCTTATCAGTTTTAGGCCACTTCACATCACTTATAGTGCTTTCTGAGCGTGTTATAGCAACTAGTTGTGCATTGTTTCCTCTTTTGCAACGTATTACACAAATGGAGTGTTTATTCTCGTAATTGCGATTTCATTTCTTGTATTTAGGACTTCATAGCTCACAATTTTATCTTTAATTTTCATACTTGCTAGTTTTCAATGATTACATTTATAAAAAATGGGGGTCTTTAAAGAGGCTGGTGTCCTAGGCCTCGATTCTGGAGAGATGAGATGTGGGGGCTATCCAGACATTGCATGGGCCTTGATAGTACAGACCGGCCTAGTTCTGTTTACCTCCTCTGTCCATTAGGAACGATTCCCCAGTCATCAATGCAATCTAGGAATGGCCTTTAAAACATGCTAAAGACAGGCATGAAGAGAATCCCACATAAGACCCAGCATACTGATACTATTCTTTTGTGTAATTTTAGAGCAATGCAATCTGGAAGTAAACCGCTCATGCAACACACTGAGACATACTTGCCCATACTAAACATGCATTACATATTTTTGAGTCAAAAGATACATCTGACATGGTGCCTTTCAAGTGGATTTTACTACAGCTGCATTCCAAGAGTTTGCTCAGTCTAAGCCGTCTCTGGTCAGCTCTAAGCATATCTCATATCTCGAGAGATGGACTCTTGATCCATCCAGCCATCATAGGGTGATTACCGAGTACCCAGGGCCCGAGGCAGGGGGGGCCCCTTAGAAGTCAGTTTTCTATACATACATATTTGGTACGGGGGCCCAGCAAGATGGTTTGTACCCAGGGCCCAAAATTTGGTGCTACGCCCCTGGATGCCTTGGTACAAATGTTGGGCTCTTTCTGTGAAAGGAGAGATTTGATGTGGAGGGGATCAGTGGTCCATATCCAGCCCTCCACCTGCCTTTTGCAAAGCAGTAGCCCTATCACAAAAACCCCAAACAGCCGTGATGAGGCGAGAGACTGTTAAAAGCCACAGTGTTATTGCTGTTAACAAAATGTAAAATAAAAATTACAATGACAAATGTTCTGAGAAAAAAACATATTTGTAGGTACAAGGGCTGTTGCTGGGGTCCTTTTTTGAACCTCTAGTTAAAATGTATAACTGGTATTGGATACATCCAGTAATGTTACCCTAAGGACCTATTGTGTAAATTTATACAGTATGCTTAAATGTCTCCTTAAAGGTGCAAATATGTACCCAAAACAAGGGTACTACCGCAGTGATGACCTTGTACCTTTAATTGTACCTTTTTTTCTGAGAGTGTAAAAATACAAAAACTAAACATTTAATGGTGCTATTTTAGTGCATTTCTCTTTAAACTGTGGAATGCTTTGATTGGAATATATATATATATATACTGTATATAAACATTACTGTTACATATTGTTTTCTTTTCTAAGAAATACAAAAATAAACTTTGACAGGAAAATAATTATATATAAAGACAAATGTCAAATTCGCTATGAACTAAGTAAAATCGGTGTTATTAATTGCGAATAAAATTTGGAATCAACTGATATACTGTATAAAAATACACTTAAACTAAATAACACTGCTAACTCTAGAGTGAAAACAAACTAAAACTAAACTAAATTGTAAGGAAAAAAAAATATATAAAAAAACCTAACCTTGGTGCAGGAGGCCCACATCAGTCCCCCTCTGGTACAATAAAGCATGTGAGCCTCGCTCCTGCACAATACAGATGCAGAGAAAGTGATAACACCTGCAAGATTAGGGTAAGTGTTCTGTGAATGCGCTAAGGCTCTCGGGGGCCGACTGCAATCTTCGTTAAGAGCCCCAGCTAAGGAGCCTGTAAATTGAAACGGAAAAAGGACCTGACCTGTGTGGGTAAAAGGAGCCGGATGGTGGCCCAGTCCTAGTGATTTCTCTAAGGAGGGGGTCGGGTGTGTTTTCTCCATCTTAATGGCTCCCACCCACCCCTCCCCCGCCAATCATTCAGGTGATATCCCGCCCCCCTCGCTGTAAAGAGGAGACACCTGATCCCTCCAGGGGTTCCACATTCAGTTCCCTCCCCTCAGGGCATGGCTCAGCCCTGACCTCTGACCCCTACTTTGCTGGCTATTTATATGGGTGCGTACTTGACCTGACAGCTAAAGAAAACGAGGGTGGGTGAAGTTAATCTCTACTCGGATGAGGGGCCTAAAGAGAACTTGCTGTACCAAGTTAATAAGGGCACGAGGGATAGTTACAGGGCTGCTGTACAGGTCAAGCTGCAGATGAACATTGAGAAAGTGTGCAGTACTCATCTGTGGTGTGTCAAGTCGAAACTATTTTATTAAGGGGCAAAATTTGCCCACTGGAGTGGAATTTCAACATTATGAGGGCATAGAAGGTCACATGTTATTTTACAGTAACTGTGTATTTTACATCAGGGCTGGACTGGTAATCTGGCATACCGGACATTTTCCGTGGGCCGACGCACTTTGGGGCCATTCAGGGGTGGAATGGCCACCAGGAGAACCGAGCTGGTCGGTGGGTCGGCCGTGAAATGTGCTAAATGGGCTGCGATAAGCTATAATGAGCCGCCGCGTTATGCAGAATGGACCACAAAATGGTGCCGCGATATGCAGAAAAAGACAGCGAACTCAACAATTTTGGCTGACACAGTATGCAATATAATCAATTAATTTAAATACATTCTCTCTATTTTTCAACTATAAACCTGGAACGGAATAACATAAAATCTAATATTCATTCACAGAATCAAGAAAATGAAAATGAATTGAAAGACAAAAAGCAGAGGAATTAAAAATTTTACAATTTCAGTGAAATTTGTGGTACTTTGATGCTATTTTTGTCCCAAGCTCTAATTCATTTCTGACAAAAACAGCGATGATAATTAGATTTTTTTTGTAGTGTGAAAGTAGCTGTTTTTAAAAACAGTTACATTTTTCATAGCTTCCAGTAACAAATGACATTTTCCAACAAGTAGCAGTTTAGTGTAACAAAACGCTACATGGCTGTTTTTTTCCATGTTGTTTTGCATTTGCAACTGTGAAATATGTTCATTTTTAGGGTTCGTTCAGACCGAACCATTCTTGCGCTAAAAAAAGGTAGATGCAGTGCAATGAATGGAGCATAACGCAACTGTCTTGAGAGATGTTTTTAAAAGCTTGTTGTAACTTGACAACGGTCAAATCTTCCATATAGTTACACATGTTTATATCAAAAAACACTTAAAAAGCATAGACAGATGCAAAAACGTGTTTAGTGTGAACTGCTCCTTGGAATTTCCTCTCTTTCATATGTAGTACTGGAAAGTCCACTTTATTCTAGAGAATCATTTGGACAGTTAAAAAACTGATAAAAAAAGTAATTAAAAAAAAACCTGAATCGAGTCCTTGCACAGTCTTCATTTAAAAGTTAATTATTTATTATGTTTTTGAGTGGAAGAGTTTATTAATTGGGGTGTATTCTAATTTTTTATTATTATAATTTGTATATCAATGTACATTATACTGTATGTTCAAGTTTAAGGCTGTCACCCCTATTGATATTTTTCTCTCATACTAATTAATATATATATATATATTGCTGTGGTTATATATTATATCGTTGGATTACATATATTTAAACATATTCCCACATTAAGTAGATTCAACATACACTCACTGAAAACTTTATTAGGAACACTAAGGTCCTTATAACGTGCCTGACGTGGTCTTCTGCTGTTGTAGCCCATCTGCCTCAAGGTTCGACGTGTTGGGCATTCTGAGATGCTATTCTGCTCATTACAATTGTACAGAGTGGTTATCTGAGTTACTGTAGCCTTTCTGTCAGCTGGAACCAGTCTGGCCATTCTCTGTTGACCTCTCTCATCAACAAGGCGGAAAAGCAGAACTGCTCACTGGATGTTTTTGGCACCATTCTGAGTAAACTCTAGAGACTGTTGTCCATGAAAGTCCAAGGAAATCAGCAGATACAGAAATACTCAAACCAGCCCATCTGGCACCAACAATCATGCCACTTTTGAAATCACTGAGATCTCATTATGCATTGCACTTCGCCGTGGTTAGCTGATTAGATAATCGCATGTCGGTGTACAGGTGTACCTAATAAAGTGCTGAGTGAGTGTAGTTAGATACTTTTTTAGTAGTTTGTAGTGTAGCTAACTATTTCTTAAAAGTAGTTTGACTGTTGTAAAAGAACATTGTAACACTGGTACTCTTCTACAATAAATCACACTGGATATATGCAAAGGTGCATCATATACTCTCGAAGGCTGACACTATTTGATACTAGAGTGAGAGCCAACCGAGCATCCCAAGACTCTTCCATATCACACCATTCTGTTATACACACATTCTGTGTAGTGTCTTACAAGGAAACTCACAGAATTTGTGGATATGTTGTCAAAGATGAAACATTATTACAATGATGTGTTACTGAGGAATTCTACCTCTATAATTTATGGAGGGGAAAGAAAGAGAGAGGAAACATCCTTAAGACTTAGAAATGCTGGCCAGACACGCATGCGAAACTTGCAATAACATCCTGCAGCATGTATTTTTAGTAGGTAAGCTCTGGACTGTGCTGCCTAAACGGAGTAAATAGGCTCTATAAATTAGGGTGGAAAAACTGGGAGATTGTTTGTGATGGCCCGTGCTGTTTTATATTTATTTATTTTCCTCAACATAAGGATTACATTGGGGGGCAGCCAATTTGAGAGAGAAAAAAAGTCGAATAAATTGTAATTTAGGGCTGTTAACGGAATAGTTTGAAATTCTGTCATCATTTACTCACCCTCATGTTGTTCCAAAACCTTTATGACATTCTATCTTGTGTGGAACATAGAAGGAGACAATGTAAGTCTCTGTCACCATTCACTTCCATTGTTTGGAAAAAATATCCAATGCAAGTCAAGTGACTGAGACTAACATTCTTCTTAACATCTAGTTTGTGTCACACGGAAGAAAGAAAGTCCTATGAGATTGGAACAACATGGTGGTGAGTGAATTATGACAGAATTAAAAAAAATTAGTGAATTATCTGTGTTAAATCTATCTGTGTTCTATCTGGGAAAGTTTGCATTAAGGCAGTTCTAAATTAATCTGATTGGCTTGCAATGAAACTGACACCCAATGGGACACCCAATTAAAAAAATAGTGCACTTATTCTATTTTGGTTTTGGAAATGACATCTATTCTTTTTTAATACCATGCATACTATTTTTCCACACAGACATTTTTATATTTTGTTACCCCATTTTTATATGGGGTTACCTTGCTATGGGATTGTTATATTTGTGAGGCCTTGCGTTATTTTGTGGCATCAAAAAGGTTGAAAATCCTTGCTATATAGTATAGCCTAGTCATTCAGCTTAAGGGGAGAGGGAACCCATCCATAAAAGGTTTTTCAGGGCTCAATCAATTTTAGCAACGACAAGAAACAATCGCACGGACATCGCACGGACATAGAAACGGGACACAATAAACTCACCCTTCACGAGTTCAACAGAATTTACCAGGCAATCCAAAACAAGTGAAAATTGACCTAGGCCTTCTGAAATCACTTTATTTTCAGGTCAGCTCCTTTAAGAATGCCATCAAATCCACGCTATGAAAGGGCATCGCCCTCTCAAAGCATTCACCACTTTATGAGCAATGTGGGGACAAGAGGCTTTGCCAGGTGATGGGACACCTGTTCGTCAGCGAGATTACTTTGCTCAGCAACCCAGACGAAATATTGATTTTCAGATTTTCCTGCCTAGTGCACAAAGCTATCTTGGATTAGACAGGGATATCCCTGCCTTGGTCACAAATGAACAGTCTAATTCGCTCCATCTTGTCATTTATACCCCCTGCTGGGAGCCCATGTCTGAAATCACAATGATGTTTGCAGGCCAAATGCTGTGAGCTGTCAGCCCACACATGCACGTGCTTGATACTTCGCTTGTTGTGTTGTACTTTTCCATTGGCCCTAACGTCAAACAGAGATGTTTTCCTGGTGTGTATAATCTGTTGGACTAAAAGGGCGGGTGGAGGCGAACAGCTATTTGAGTCACACATGAATGAGTGTGTTCGACAAAGCGAGACTTGCATTGACAAAAAGCGGCTGAAATTCTTCAGGGGGCCTTATCTACCTCATCACCAGCATCAATAATACAGTGTTACACTGTAAAAGACAGATAAACCCACTATGGCTTGCATCTCCCCCTTTGCACCCAGAAACTGTTGCAGAGCTTCTTTTAAGATGGGTCAACACTGATCCCCAATGGTCAACTGGTGTAAATGCAGCACAATGTTTATTCTGGCACTATTCAGTCTCCTAGAACTGCTCTTATTTTACCAGAGAAAACATTCAAGACCTAGCAAGCTTGTTGGGTGAACTGTTCCTTTAAACTAGTGCATGATTTATGTATGTTGAGTTCTGAATGACTCATTGAGAACCCGAGTGTGTATAGGCAGTACAAGATGATAGGCCTACTAACCAATACCAGACATATTCTTAGATCACCTCGAAGAGCTTTGTCTAACCGATCGGTGGAAACTTTGAGTAATGCTATATAAGAGCTATTGTTGTGCTGCGTAATCTATTGGGGCTTCAAGTGACACTCCCGGATACACTGGGCCAAAGTTGTCTGTAACCTTTTAAGTATGTGAACAAGTAGGAGGCACCCAACTTGGAGCACAGTTATTGAGAATTGCTTTTTTGCCTACTGATGTGTCACATAATTCCCAGATGACAACATCATCGTCTTCCCCTTGCTTGTAGAGTGCCGTAATTAGTGACAAATACACAGGCATGCACACGGACCACAAATGCAAATCAACAGGCCGATCTCTTCTCCTGGATCAGAAAACATAAATTCTGGAGTTTGTTCTAAACATGCATTATGATTCTGAGATGTTCATAGCATTTATAAGCGAGGTCATAAATTAGGATACTATAATGCTGGGAAAAAAACACACCCAAAAGCAGCCTAAGCTGGTTTGCTGGTCCTGACTATCTAAAAAGAGTAAATATACATATATATATATATATATATATATATATATATATATATATATATATAATATTATATTTTCATAAATTATATTTTCAGAATTTCTTAGTATTTGGTATGTTGTCCTTTTGCTTTAATTCCACAGGTTGGTGCAAAACCTGAATATTATTCTTTATTTTAATCTCATTTTAGGAAATCTATATATAGAAATATATAATATAGTGATATATATATAAATATATATATATATATATATATATATATATATATATATATATATATATATATATATATATATATATTTTTTTTTTTTTTCCAGTATGGTCCGGAGACTATTGGAACCCATTGTATATCTGGACAGATTAGTGTCCAAATTCCCATGCTTCCTACCCTTGATTTGTGTTCAAGGGATAATAGTTCAGATCAAATCAATTTTGTAACTGTATTTCACGCATTCCGAAACCTAATTCTTAAATTTACACTTTTAAAAGGTTTATTGGCTATGGAAAGTAAAAGGGATTTGAAAATAACAAATGGCAAATCTGCTGCGTTTGGGCTGACTCCATGTCTTAAATGGATTGTTCATGTTGTTCCAAACTGTTAAGATTTTTCTTCAGTGGAACACAGAGAAAATATTTATAGCAGAATGTCCAATCTGCTCATTTTATATACAATGAAATGGAACGGTGCCCACAGCTGTCAATGTTTTGAGTGAATAACAACTTGAAGTTCAGTTTTTTCACTTCAGACTTCAAATATATTGCACAAGTGATATAGTCCAGTGTTTTTTGCCATACCACGACAGCACCATCAGTGAGGCTGAAGTTCCCCTTCACTGACAAATCAAAGATTTGTACCAAAGACTAAATGATCATTTAACTTTATCATTAATATTGATTAATCAATATTGGTCTGATCTATTGACATCCCTTCATCGATACCATTAGGGCAGGGTATTGATGAAGATATCCTGATTTGTTTCCATTTCAAATTCTGATGAATTGGGGTATATTTCAGTTATAATGTCTATTTTGCTTGTATATGAAATAAATCCCCTCTCAGCGAATGCTGTTAGTTATACAAGAGACATTCGAACTTGGTACCTTATGAAATATTCATTGTAAAGATTGTATTTTCATTGTTTACATGCATAATGTGCACAATTTAAAGAATTGAAATTGATATGTAGAACAAGAGCTACAACGGTACTGTCTCTTTAACCTCCTGAGACCTGAGTGTGACTTTGTTGATTTATAATTAGTAGCACCTAATAAACAAGCAAAATAATAATAATAATATAATTAAGTCCACATATGTGGACAGTGGAACTACAGTAAGATGTGAAATTTTATATAATACCAAGCTAATATTAAAGGGCACCTATTATGGAATTTTGAAAATTACCTTTCATGTATTGTGTAACAGATTTAAGTGAACAAAAACATCCTGCAAAGTTTTATATATGAAAGTTCACTGTAAAAAAAGTTATTGTCTCTCAAAACTAGGAGTCGACTCTGAGTCAATGTAATGAATCGTTTTTCCAATGAGTCATTTTCCTTTTCGTTGTGGCGTCAAGACGAAAAATTATCAAATTGGCCGCGCCCACTCATTGCGCGCGCAGACACCAGGGAAAACTTGAAAACATCATGTCGACAACAAGACGCTGTGTTCTGAAGTGCATATCAAAAGCGACCTTTTTTTCACTGCCCAGGGACGAGCATGTGAAGAATCAGTGGATAGAGTTTATATTTACTACTATACCACACAAGTATAGCCCGAACCTTGTGCTGTGTTCGCGTCATTTTAATGACGATTGCTTTACGAACATGAATGCTTTCAAGTGTGGATTCGCGAGCCGGTTGATACTGAAGGAAGGTTTAGTACCAAGTTTATTTGGATCAGCTTCCTCCTCCGAATCACAACCTGTAAGTATTATTAATAATTGTTGCTTTTATGTGTTTTTTAGCATGCTTAATAAGTATTTGTGTGTGTTGTGTAAGTTACGCTCAGCGCAGCTTCTAGGTCTCCAATGTCAATTTTTTTGAAATATGTGAAATGTTTGTCGATGTTATTGGAGTTGTCATAAAGAATAGAGCAATAACTTGTAGTAATGCAGTGCTTTATCAATATGTTTATGCGTTGGGCTAACGCAAACAATAACTGATTGGGCGTTTACCACCAAACTTTGGGCTATGATCGCTAACATAAATCAACTCAAATTCCTTCTCTGATTTTGATTTTTTTACTACAAAGCGGTGATGGGCCTTCTGTTTCCGACAATCTCTGCACAGAGTATACCAATCACAACTGACTGGGTCATCTGACCAATCACCGCAGATTAGCGTCACGCAAAGGAGGGGTTTGGAAAAATGAGTCGTTGAACGAATCATTTGGGAGTCGGTGAGCAAATCAGGTAAACATAAATGCATATTATAAGACAACAAAAATGTTTTTTGTCATTGCATGCATGTAAAACTGTTGTTGGGGACTCCCAAAACAATATTAGGAACATTTTAAATGCCATAATAGGTGCCCTTTAATGAATAGAACCATATTGCATAGTGATAACAAAATAAAATAAAAACAACAAAATGATGTGTTAATGTTGAAAGCTATTCAAAATAACTAACATGTTTTTTCAACTATTGAAGGGAATAAAGTCTCAGATTCCACGTATGTGGACATCATGTTTATCAACACGTTGATGTGCGAAAAATGAATTAATTTTCTAAAGTAGCATACCACATAAAACAAGAGATGCTACTCTTTACACCCAAACAGGTTTCAATGTAAAAACTCAAAGAGGTTTCTTAACAGAGGCACGTTTGTTGACTCTGCGCCAGTAGAAGCGTTTCACGGAAATCAACACCATGTTGTTGTGTCACGTGACTCAACAGTAAGAAGTTTAAAGTGTTGTGAACAGTATTCAGTCAGTTTAAATACATTTAAATTATGCATAGCTTATAGAGAAGCAAAATACAATGCACACGCATGTCTACGCATGGTCGCACTAGGTTTAGACCACTGGCAGCTAATGTTTATTTTTTGTTGTTTTTGACCACCAAACAGTAAAGAGTATTAAAAGAGAGATTATTCATGGACAAATAGGTTGAGTGGATCTCATCTTTGGACATACAGACATTACACTGAACAAGTCATACCAAACTTTTACTCTCAACATGCAGTAAAAGGATATCAGTGCCAAACTTTGCACAGAGTAAAACATTGATATCGGGACTGATCAGATGAAGATTGAAGACTAATTGGAAAATCAATATTTTTAAGCCATACATTTTGTTAGGTTCAACATAGCTAAATGTAATTCTTTTCACAGACCCCCTGGAATCTGCTTGCATACTGTACCCCCAGTTGAGAATCATTTACTTTTAGGATGCTTTATGGTGTTCTTAGGAGCTTGACATTCTCTGATATCCATCCTCTTTCATTGTATGGAACAGAGCAGTGAGAACATTCTGCTAAAATTCTCCTTTATTCAGGTTTGGAACAACATTAGGGTGAGTACATGATGAAAGAATTTTCAGATTTTTTTTTTCAGACTATACTTTTAATGTTTCTATGTGTATTAATTTATGTTTCTTATTTTTCTCTGTGTGTGACTAGGCACTATGGAAAAACAGATCCGGTAATGTGACATTTACATCAGTGAAATCAAATGCCTTTCATTCAGGGCTGTTAATGCACTGTATGCAACTCATGCATGTGAGCAGTTAACGCTGTGTTTCATATATGATGTGATTAACTACAGGTGAAGTATCCAAAAAAATGCACAAACAAGGGCTCTTTTCCTAGCAACGGTGTACTTTTTTTAATGTAACTGATTTGGATTGCACTTTAATGTATACTTTTTGCCAACACAAAATAATACAATGAGGCTGCAAAACATGAAGCAAATATAAAGATGTGGTTCTGTACAGTAATAGTAGCTCATTCACACATTCTAAATCTGTAACACATGAACATAAAAATATAATCATACATACAACACTGCTGACTAATACATGGTGAAGTGGGGAGCTGATATTGGTGGAAGATCTCTCTCTCGCTGACAATGTGGCACAAATGTGGAAAACAACTTGTATGTGATCTGTTATTCTAAGCCTATGCACCAAATGAAATGCCCAGAAAGGCAAGCAAAGCAAGTTATTTGTGTTTGTGTGTGTGTGTGTGTGTGTGTGTGTGTGTGTGTGTATCACTCATACTGGGCCCACACGGAATCTGTACCTGCAGAATTCTACAGAAAGTTCTCTATCGCCTGTTGTTTATATGCCTTGTCCACACTAATAGGTTTTAGTTTCAAAGCGCATTGATTTAGCTCCATTTATGTTTCTCGTCCACACTGGAAAGGCATTTTTCTTCACTGAAAACGCTCTCCATCACTGCATAATTTTGAAAACTGAGTTTACAAACAAAACTGGATTAGTGTTGATGTGGCTATAAAATAATAAAAGTCCTCGCCCCTTGCATTTTAATTTTTTGAACGTTTTGGTGAATTTGATAATGCTTTCAGCTAACAATAAGGGTATAGTACTATCAGTTCCATTTACAAGGTTCCAAATTTCCATGACTTTGAGTCGTTCATGATGACTGGAAATGGATTTTTAAAAAACATAGCTAATGAAATATTTTAGCCTAAATTTTAAACACATTTCCATTTTTTTTATACATTAATTAAAATTTCCAGGCCTTACGATCACAAATTTGAAGGGAACCCTACATTTATCAAATTTTACATATATGTTTTTCATTAAATTCCACAGATTTTTCTATCAAAATTGGTGCATAAAATGTGAAAAAATAAAAAAGTCCATAGATTCCATCTGGGCCTAATCATACAGTCATATTTATTTGATGTTCTGTTATTTTTTTGTTGTTGCTCTTGATCATTAAGTGCTTTGCATTCTTTAGGAGTAGTTCTCAAGGCTAAACAAATGGTATCGTGGCAACCAAACACAGTCTAAATACGTCATATAGCTGTAGTTTCTGCATTGGATCAAAACAGACCCCCATGCCAAAAACAACAAGCTGTCGTTTGAATACTGACAGTGATCAATCAAAGGCATACACAAGTGAAATAAAATCTTTGGCAAAAAATGAAGTATTTACAAGCAAGACTTGTTTTTTATGCCTAAAGACATGGGCATCATGGGTTAAATGTGGGTATCAAACATTTTCAGGGTGGCACGGACATTCTGTTCATCAAACAAAATAATCTCTGGGCGCTTTCTGTCAAATCACAGTTAAAACACTGCAGTATATTTTCATCGAAATTTCTCAAGGGCTCGGTTGAGATTTGATTATGATTATAAAGGGAATTAAAGAGGATTCATAGATGACAATATGGCTTGCAATACCTGACAGTGCCTCACGATGGTAGTATAAAACAAAATAATGAACTCTGAGAGATCTGCTGCAAGTGAATGTGCACCAAAAATGCGGGCAAATGTGGGGGAGTGGGGTGGGGGGACCTAAATAATAATATTAATACAAAAATAAAGACATGTTTCCTTACTTTTCTTTACACAAAGTCTCATGTCAGCCAACTCACTTCATCCGAAAAAACTTTAAGATGCACTCTTTAAGTAAGATATAAACAAACAGTCGTTCAAAGCGACAGTGAATTCTACTTTCGATCTAAAGTTAAAGAACGTGAGAAAATATACGAAAATGACAAGCTTTCCAAAATACATACACTTTACACCATATATAATAGAATGCTTCTCAAAATCCCGTGATTTTGAAATATTAGCCAAAATAAAGAGTATTTCTCTTCAAAGGCTAATTTTTATGTAGACTTTACAATATATCTATGAGTAAATGAGTTAACATGAGAGGGGAAAAAAAAGAAGAAAAATAAAGTAGCAAAACAATAATACAATAAATATTCTGAAAAATCACTTTTTGAAGTTTTATATATATACTTAGCTTACTTTGGGCTAGAATGATAGTGTGAGTGTGTTTTAAGCGAGGCATAGATATACAGTGATAGATTCACACCTTTTGTTTTGCCAGATACACAATGATACACACTCTGACCCGATGAGAGGAGAGCATAGCAGTGATTAATGGATATTTACCTCAGTACAAGGCCATAGTGAGACAGGAAACTAGCTGGTGGATACCAGGAACTAAAAGCTTAGAATGACCTCAGTTTTTGCTTCTTTAAATCAGATCTGTTATATGTGCGGGAACTTTAAAATCCCTCAACTACTCTGCATTTATCCAGACAGTGCAGGAACATTGTTGTACTACCAGCATGAGAAAATCAAAGCCATTTACAGAAGGAAAAGAGATAAGTGATAGTTTGTATGTACAGTTTGGCCAAAGCAATCCCTTGAATAACGACTGACTGCCCTCTCATTTTTGGTACATCAGCCCCAAAGTCTCATTTCTCTATAACCCTCTTTTTTACTTTTTATTTTCCTTTTTTCTTAAAAAAAAAAAAAAAGAACAACAAAATCACTAACATCATTTCTACAATCCCCTCAAAGTGAGATGAAGACCACCTCCCCTCTGTATGTCCCTCCTCTACACCCACACTGCACGTCCTCTGTCCCTCTTGCGAATAACCCTCCATGGCACATTCACACTTGCACGTACACACAAACGCTCACCCAAACACACAATCGGAATAAATGAAAACAGAAACATTCAAATAGAACAGAAAGAAAGTCCTCCGGAAAGCAGTGTTGCGCGTGTGAAGAGTTCACCGCTTCTGAGAGTTGATCATGACTTTAGAGACGAAGTTAACGATGGCTGTGGCGGGTTGATCGGGATCCATCTCAGCGAAGAGGTGACTGACGTTGTCTGTCGTGCTGCCTTGCTTTCTGGCCACAAAGCCAAAGAACCTTTGCAAAAGAGGCAAGAGAACAAACTTTTAGAGATAGTTCACCTAAAAATGAAGATTCGTCATCGCTTAATCACCCTCATGTTGTTTCAAGACAACAACTTTCATTCATTCTCAGAACAAGAAAGAAGCCAGAATGAAAGCCTCGCTCATCACTCACATTAATTGCATTTTGTTTGGTTTTTCCTGTACAATGAAAGTGAATGGTGACTGAGGCTTGAGGCTAGAAAGCCAGTATAAACTAAGGGGAATGTACATGTTTACAGAAATAAGGGCAAGAACGAATATTAAAAATAGATGTATATCTGTGAAAGGGGTAAACCTATGGGATAATTGTGACAAGGAATTAAAAATGTGTAGTTCACTTTGTAAATTTAAGAAAATGTTTAAAAAAAAAGATGATAAATAACTATATACCTCAATATGAATAATTTTTGTATATAATATTTAAACTATTGTATTAATGTCTGAATGTTTTGTATGCACATTTGTGAAATGTCTGATGTTACGGTTTTGTTTATCTTGTATGAATCAAATTCACTGAGAAAAGTGACGCTTATTAGATAAATATGTAAAAAGGGTAGGCACAATAAGTTAACGCTTCAGCCTACACCTTTTTCGGTTGTTATGAATATTTAAATTTATTATGGAAAATTGTATTTGTGGACCGAAATAAAATTTTTGAAATTTGTTTTTTTGAATGGCGACTGAGGCTGTCATTCCTCCTAACGTCATCTTTTGTGTTCTATTATATAATTATTTTTTTATGGTTTTGGGACAACATGAGAGTGAAAAAATATGACATGGTTTTCATTTTGGGGTAAACGCTCTCTTTAATATGCTGGTTGTCCTGCATATCAACAAATTTAGGTGTTAAATTAAATATAAATATTAGGATACATTACGATACATAGGATACATATTTGTATATATATATATATATATATATATATATAGCAGATCTCCCATCTTGCCCTATTTTCGTAGGTGTAAAATGGGGGAAAATTAAGGAAACATTATTTACTGTAAATTGTACCTGTAAACCATTTACTGTGATGAGAACATAAGGGGAAAATATGCTTAACTGTCATGACAATATTGTCACAATACAACAAACCTTAAAGGGATAGTTCACCCAAAAATGAAAATTGTCACATAATTTACTCACCCCCATGTCATCCCAGACGTGTATGAATTTCTGTGTTCTGCTGAAAACAAGCAAAGATTTTTATAAGAATATCTCAGCTCTGTAGGTCCATACAATGCAAGTAAACAGGGTCCAAAACTTTGAAGCTCAAAAAAGCACATTAAGGCATAAAATAATCCATACGACTCCAGTGGTTTAGTCTTCAGAAGAATTAAGATAAGTGTGGGTGAGAAACAGTTACCTCCTTTTTTAACTATAAATTCTACTCCCTGTCCAGTAAGAGGCAATATGCACAAAGAATACAAATCACCAACCCCCCCCCCCAAAAAAGGACTACTCTTAGGAGAGAAGAGTGCTTGGGAGGGCTGTTTGAAAGTGGAGATTAATAGTAAAAATGTACTTTGATCTGTTTCTCACCCACACTTATCATATCACTTCTGAAGACATGGATTTAACCACTGGAGTCGTATGGATTATTTTATGCTGCCTTAATGTGCTTTTTTGAACTTGAAAGTTTTGGACCCTCTTTACTTGCATTAGGTTATGGACCTACAGAGCTGAGATGTTCTTTTAAAATCCATTTCTGATCAGCAGAATAAAGAAAGTAGTACAAATCTTGGATGGCATAAAAGTTCGTAAATGATGAGAGAATGTTCATTTTTGGGTGAACTATCCCTTTAATGGCCCTATAAAGGATTTTGGGGATGAAATGTGACCTGAATAGGTTTTTGTGAGATTCTTTCATCATGAAAACATATGCAGCTTCACAAAAGATCTCAAGGTGACTTTCTTGTTGCTGTAGTTGTCCATATGGTGTTCTATAAGAGCTCTGACACTCATAGCGACATCAAAGAACATAAGGATTAATTTACTATAGTGTCACTAAATGCACTAATCTGCCCTCTGTTATGTGGGTTATAGTACACTATAAGGAGGCTCGACACAAGGATAACAACAGTACGTCCATTGAACCCACGGCTTTATTCTTCCCCCCTTTAACAACCACCTACACAAGGTTCCTACCCCAGTAGTTAACCTAATACTACACCCCCATTTCTAAGCAAAGGATAAACTATGTGCAGATGCAGAAACATCAATAACATTAAGAGCATTTCTAAACTTTAACAGAAGGCTCTTCCGATTACTTGTACTGAAAATATAACCCATATCATCACTAAAATGATGATCAAGATCAGTACAGCCGTAACACACATTTATGGTTCTTTTCTTTTTTCCATAAGTTTGGCTGTGAAGTACTATGAACATGTGCTTCTGTAAACACTTTGTCGCCAATTTATGTTGTTGATAATCAACTACTCCCTGCCCTCCCCCACCTCTCGGGTGCCATTCCTAAGAACAAACAAAGTCTTTCAAGTAAGATGGAGGATTCCTTATTCGGGCTGGGAAACATCTTTCGCACACAGGAGACTGCTGACTGGCAACACACTGTGCTCCGGGTGTGACAGGAGTGTGTGTCAGGAACTGTGCTCTCGGGTGCTGGTTCAATTAAGTTAGCAGGTTCTCCAGGAGCCACAGGGGTTGGTGAAAGATGGTATCTGTTCCTTCGCAGAGTGCCCCCAGACGTCTCAATGATGTATGACCTCGGCGTGCCGGCAGTAGACACCACCGTGCCTCTTTCCAATGTATCTTTGACCCATACATGATCACCGGGTTGAAGGTATGGCATGTCGCGTGCTCTGTGTCTTTGGTCATAATTCTGTCGCAGTTTTGTCTGTACGTTTGCTCTGTCCTTTTCAGGTTATCCATGTCTGCGCACCCTGGGTTGAGCTTGGATGGAATGACAGGAACTGGCGTTCTCATTTTCCTCCCCATCAGAAGTTCAGAGGGACTGTATCCATTCGCCAGGGGAGCAGCTCGATAAGCCATCAGGGCTAGATAAGGGTCGCTGGATTTCTTGAGAAGACTTTTGATTGTCCTCACAGCACGCTCCGCCTCCCCGTTGCTCTGTGGGAAATGGGGACTGGATGTCACATGACTAAAACCCCAATCCTGTGCGAACTGTCTGAAAATCTCAGATGCAAACTGTGGGCCATTGTCTGAGCGGACCACTTCAGGTATACCATGACGAGCAAAGATAGACTTGACGTGATCAATCACAGCTCCAGATGTTGTAGATGTCAGTTTGGCTACTTCAAAATATCTGGAGAAATAGTCCACGATGACCAGGTATTGTCTGCTGTCTATCTGGAATAAATCCGCTCCTACAGTGGACCATGGTCTTGGCGGAAACTCAGTAGACATCATCTTTTCTTTGAAATTGACTCTTTCACGGCTACACACATCACATTTCTCTATCATGTTTGTCAGCTCTCTGCTGAGCCCTGGCCACCACACTGAATACTTAGCTCGCTCTCTGCATTTAGTTATTCCCAGGTGGCCCTCGTGCAGCTTTGACAGAATGTCCGCCCTGAGTGATGCTGGGATGACTATCCTGCTGCCATACAACAGTAGACCATCTTGGATTGTGAGCTCACCTGAAAATTGCAGATATGGCTGAAACACTCTGTTAATTGAAAATTTATCTGGCCATCTTTCGACACAGAATTTCTTCAAGTGCTTGAGTGTAGAGTCGTCGTCCTGGTGTCTCTGAATTTCTCTTAACCTCTTTTCTGTAGCTGGGAGATTCGCTACAACAGAGTCAACATAGAGGTTGATTTCCTCCTCTTGCAATCCTTCTGCTGTGTGACTGATGGGAGCTCGGGACAGCACATCCGCAGTTGCAATGTCTTTGCCGGCCACATGTGATATGGTGTAGACAAAACGCATTAGTCGCATGCGCAGACGCTGCATGCGTGGAGGAAGTTCATCTAAGCTCTTTGAACCTAGTAGAGGAATTAGGGGCTTGTGGTCTGTCTCAATATGAAAACTCTTTCCAATGAGGAACTCTGCAAACCTCTCACAGGCCCATGTTGATGCTAGCGCCTCTTTCTCGATCTGGGCGTAACGCTGCTCAGTGCTGCTGAGGGCTCTCGAGGCATACGCCACAGGTTTCCACTCTGTGTCTGTGTGCCGCTGGAGAAGAACGGCACCCATCCTATATGAGGAAGAGTCGGCGGAGACAAGCGTTTCAGCATTCGGGTCATACAATGCAAGCCCTGGGGGTGTCGTCAGTTCTTTTTTTATGTTATCAAAAGCCAGTATGCGGCCCCCAGGCCCACATACTGGACTTTTTCAGCAGGTCTCTGAGTGGTCGTGTTCTCTCAGCCAAGTGAGGCAGGAACTTCCCCAGGTGGTTTGTCATTCCCAGGAAGCGTCTCACCTCACTGACGTTACTGGGTGCTGGCATAGCTTTTACAGCACTCACTTTATCAGGGTCAGCACTGACGCCTGATGCCTCGATGACCTGCCCCAGGAATTTGATCCTGCTCTTAGAAAACTCACACTTGTCGTTGAGCGTCACTCCCGCCTCCTGCAGTCGTGACAGTACTCACCACAATCTCTCATCATGCTCCGTCTGTGTGGCTCCCCAAATGAGCACGTCATCCATCTGACACAGAACACCCACTAGGCCCTCCAAGATGCGTGACGTGCTTTTGGAAATGTTCTGGTGCTGACGAGATCCCAAAGCACAGGCGATTGTAACAATACCGCCCGAACGGAGTTATGAAAGTGGTTAGCAGAGTTGACTCCTTGGACAGTGGAATCTGCCAAAAGCCTGCGTTGGCATCTAGCTTTGAAAACACTTTGGCCCCAGCGAGCTGTCCTAAAGTGTGTTCAACTGAGGGGAGGGGGTGCTTCTCTCTCATAAATGATTTGTTCAGCTGTGTGAGATCGGTGCATATTCTCACCTTGCCCGTGCGTTTCGGCACCACCACCATAGGCGCACACCATTCAGTGGGCCCCTCCACCTTTGAGATAACTCCGTGCTGCTCCATACGGTCCAGCTCCTCTCTGACCATTGGCAGGAGTGGGAGGGAGATGCGCCTGGGAGTTGAGAGGGAGAAAGGCTGAGCGCCTGGTTTCAGTACTATGTTGTACTCACCCTCCATTTTACCTAGTCCACAGAAAAGCTTTGGGAACTCCCTTTTTACTGTCTCTTTGGAGTCCAGGCTGACGTTATTTATTCTGGCTACCAACTGCAGTGCCACTACAGCAAACCCGCCTAGCAGTGGTGTGCACAGCCCCTCCACAACGTAAATTTCCTCTTTAGTACTTTTACTGTTTTTTCTGAGAGTGGCGGTGAACTTGCCCTTCACATTCAGACGAGTCCCTCCTGGCCCCAGGAGCACCCTCGTTGACTTCTCCAGCCTGCTGAACTGGCCTTGGTTATACAGCATTTCCAATATAGCGGTGACGTCTGTGCCAGTGTCAATTTTAAAGCGTGCATTGAGATTCTCCACATGTATGTCTGTCATCCATGGGCTGTCATTTGCGTCCGCTGACAGTGAACCCAGAAATGCAACTTCCTCACCAGTGTCCTCAACCACTGTAGCTACATGCATTTCACACATTCTTTTGGTTTTGCACACTCTGGCGTAATGTCCTTTTTTTCTGCAGTTATTGCATATTACCTCTTTAGCTGGACATTGTTGTTGGCTATGCCATCTTGAATCACCACATCTGCTGCATTGTGCTTGTCTTTCCTTCTGTTTTTTTTCTGTTTGCTTGTAATGTTGCTTGGGTTGTTTTGGTATGGGTTGTTTTGCGCGTGCATGCTGTCAAGCTGAGCGTTAGAGATATCTGTTTTGAAGTTCATTTTTAGCATTTCTTGTTGCTTCTTCACTTGCTCGCTTTGTCTAACTCTGTTAATTGCTTTCTCTAAAGTCAGTTCAGGATCGAGTTGTAGCTGTTCTGACAAGCGTTTATCTCTCAGACCCACAACAAGTCTATCTCTCACCATTTCGTCATGCAGAGCCCCGTATCCGCAGTGCTCTGCTAGACAGTGCAGCGCTGTGTGAAAGCTGTCAGCCGACTCGCCCATTTCTTGCTGCCTCTGGTTAAACTTTGCCCTCTCGAAGATCACATTTCTGCGTGTTACAAAGTGAGCATCCAGCTTTCTCTTAACTGTGTCGTACTCACTCGCTTCCTCTGGGCTGAGGTGCAGGGAAACCAGTATATCCTCCGCCTCCTCCCCCATTGTTTAAATCAGTGCATTCACTTGAATTTCGTCCGCTTGTGTCTCCAATCCAGATGCGATGCGGAATCTGTCGAAGCGTTTAATCCATTTAGTCCAGTCTTCGGCTTTAAATGTGAACTTCTCTGGTGGGGAAACTTGAAACTGATTCATTTTGCCGTCCATGAGCTCGCTAGCATTAGCGTTAGCCTCAAACTTTCGGTAATCGGCAGAGAGAAAACAAATAAACAACTAGCCTGCGTCCTGTGTTATCTCTTATTTGTTCGACGTCCGTTAATATTACGTTTTTGCTTCTGACACCATGTTATGTGTTATAGTACACTATAAGGAGGCTCGACACAAGGATAACAACAGTATGTCCATTGAACCCACGGCTTTATTCTTCCCCCCTTTAACAACCACCTACACAAGGTTCCTACCCCAGTAGTTAACCTGATACTACACCCTCCACATCCATTCACGTTATTTTGAGCATATAACCCTGTCAGCATTGTTCGTTCTGTGATAATATTGCATTTGAGTCTCTCTTCTTTTCTCCTAAACCATTACAGCAGAATAATGCTTGCCATGAATGCCCCTAACATCATGTGCTTTTATCCTCAACCCAGTCCAATGATCTATTCTTCCTCTGTAACATAGCTGTCTGTTGCATCAACACAGAGCGCTTTTATAACAGGCCAATTCCATCCTCTTAATATGACTCCTTTAAGACAATAATTAAAAAGCAAGTGTCTAATTTGATGGGGATGATAAGACACGTTCGCAACTGTCATTAAAGTTTTGAAGGTTTCGAGCTCTGTGCAGCATTTATTCTTTGTGTATGCACTGTGGCTTTAGAGAGTAAATCATGACACACATGTGTGAGGGTTGGCAGACAAGTGTAAGGTTCTGTGCTGTTAGCTTAGAAAGCAAACGCAGCAGTGCTAACAATACACCTAGGGGCGCCGGAAATGGGGCCCACTTTTTTCTGCCAACTAGCACATTATCAAGTACTTAATTATCAAAAGCAGGTACTCACTTCGCAGTCCCACCCTCTGGTTTGCTCCACCTAGAAAGGCATTGAAACTGATTAAATGAAGTTAAACTTTGTGAAACTCCAGCATCAAAATGCTCTGCTATCTAACAGTTTCTTATCCATGTTCTGATAGGGCTGTCCTGTGACTAGGTCCACAGATCAATATATAGAAGTTATGAAAGGTCAACTGAAGTGTGGGGGGATTTGCTTACTTCCTCTCCTGCGGGTCAATGTCACAGAACGTTACTGTGTTGATAGGATAATGACGTCTGAAGAAAACCCTGTAGAGGAAATGACATGTACGTCTTTTTATACATGATCAGCAACAATAAAAACAATATACATCAATATTTTTCACTGCATTGGCTGACTTTTAGATATCAGTATGTATGTATTTGCTCTGAAATGGCTTAAAATGGGGATATATATATATATATATATATATATATATATATATATATATATATACACACACACATACACATACACACACACACACACACACAAACACAAACACAAACACACACACACACACACACACACATTGGCAGCCAAACGTTTGGAATAATGTACAGATTTTACTGTTTTGGAAGGAAATTGGTACTTTAATTCACCAAAGTAGCATTAAACTGATCACAAAGTATAGTCAGGACATTACTCATGTCAAAAAAGGATATCAAATCTAGACAGGCCCATTTCCAGCAGCTATCACTCCAACACCTTATCCTTGAGAAATCATGCTAAATTGCTAATTTGTTACTAGAAAATCACTTGCCATTATATCAAACACAGCTGAAACTATTTGATTTGTTAAATCTTAACATTGTCTTTGTGTTTGTTTTTGTGTTGCCATAGTATGTAATAGACTGGCATGTCAAAAATGGCAAAAAAGAAACAGCTTTCTCTAGAAACTCATCAGTCAATCATTGTTTTGAGGAATGAAGGCTCAATGCTTGAAATTGCCAAATAACTGAAGATTTCATACACTACAGTCTTCAAAGACAAATAATAACTGGCTCTAACAAGGACAGAAAGAGATGTGGAAGGCCAGATGTACAACTAAACAACAGAATAAGTACATCAGAGTCTCTAGATTGAGAAATAGATGCCTCACATGTCCTCAGCTGACAGCTTCATTGAATTCTACCCACTCAACACCAGTTTCATGTAAACAACAGTAAAAAGACTCAGGGATGCAGGACTTATGGGAAGAATTGCAAAAAAAAAAAAAAAAAAAAAGAAATGGTTAGAGTGGGCAAAGAAACACAGACATTGGGCAACAGATAATTGGAAAAGAGTGTTATGGATCTTAACCTCATTGAGCTTTTGTGGGATCAGATAGACTGTAAGGTGCGTGAGAAGTGCCCAACAAGACAAACACATCTATGGCAAGTGCCACAGGAAGTGTGGGGTGAAATATCATCTGAGTATCTGGACAAACTGACAGCTAGAACACCAAGGATCTGCAAAGCTGTCATTGCTGCACGTGGAGGATTTTTTTGATGAGAACACTTTGAAGTAGTTTAAGAAGTTCTGAATTTTTTTTTTCAAATTGTAATAGTAATTTTTTCTTTTATTAATTTTCTGACAATACGTTGTGATCAGTTGAATGTCACTTTGGTGAATAAAAGTACCAATTTCTTTCCATTAGAGCAAAATCTGTATATTATTCCAAACGTTTGGCCACCAGTGTATATATACAAGGCATTTTTACACACTGTTTATCACTAAATTAACATCAGAGGGAATTATACTTAATCATTTTAATTTATATGCACCACCAACATAATGCATAACAGCAATATTTACCAACATATATATGTTTGATAACACTTTGCAATTAACAAAAGTGTCCATTACCATTAGATAATGCATTAGGTATCTTGATCTGCCAATGAACAATCATCTTTCACAGCATTTATTGATTAAAGGTGCACTTTGTAATTTTTCCTCATAAAGTTTAACTCAAAGACATGAATTGTAATTTTGCAATATATGTAGGAAATCATGAGCACTTACATTAAAATGAAGTCATATCAGTTTAACCTTATAAAAGCTGTTTTGTTCTGCATGTAGAGGGTCTGCACATGGGTACTACCATGTTACAATCACATGACCGGACGAATACTACTCGCTTAATCTCAGTAACTGTCCAGTTATTTGACACTTTCACTCATGGATTAATGTAATCATGGCTGACTGTGTATACTACATTTCTACAATGACATCTAAACTGAAAGGTGTCAGTGTAATTCCAAGATGACACAAAGACGAAAGTTACTGAGTGCAACTTGAATGTTAATTGGTTAATGTATCTAAATACTATTTTTCATTGTCCAGTTCATTATAAAACATTCATGTAAAAAAATTATATGTAGAAATTAACATTAACTTTGTTAGTCCAACTAATTGCATTAACTAATGTAAATAAATACAACCTTGATTTAGTGTTAAAAAAAAAATGTAAAGCATGTTTAAGTTTTAAAAATGCAACGCTGAAACTTCCATGAACACTTTTAAGTGAATAAAAGAAGGAATAAAGTACTCACTTTCTCTGGTTGTCAGTGAGTGTGATGCCTTGTGCCGACACCTTGAAATGAACAATTGTTGCTGTGGGTGCCGGGCTGTTCGCCATGGTTTCTGAAATAGCCTTGGCTATGGCCTGAGGGCCGGTCAGAGACTCCATATCCACAGAGTTTATGTACAACACATTGCAAGCTGTAAAAGACAGAACACACAGGTCAATAAGCAATGATAAGTTATCAGCCAAATAATCAATTACACCCAAGATCTAACAGATCAGTACAAGAAATTAACTTTTTTTATTATTATTTTTAAGGCCATTATTTGTCCCTGCAATTGGTTTTTGGAATTGATTGTTACCTTTTAAGAATGCATCTAATAATATAAAACACATAGTGTGTTGCCTATTTATTATACTGTAAGTGAAATACCTTAATTGAATAAATTAACTGAAATCTGATAAAATTATTTAATTAGTTATTTAATCAAATCAAATGAACATAAAATCAAAAGTAGCTGTAATGTGCACAAAATATCTTTAAATAATGTAAGTTGCATTCATATATTATAAAATAACTACATAAAAAAAATGTATCCCATGAATATAATTAAAACTAATCCCATAACTAAAATACCTAGAATTGTATGACACATATCAAATGCTGTTAACACATTAAAAACGCATGAAAAAAAAAAAAAGAAAACATACATTGACTCATAAAACCAATATCAAAGACACACATATAATTAGTATTTTTATTTTTTTTGCATTGGCATAATCTATCAGTAGATCCATGCAGTGTCATGTAACTTCAGTCATTGCACAACATGCCATATTCAATAAGTAAAGTGTTCTTGAAATATACTTGAGGCCTTGACAAAACGAAAACACAGCAGCCAGAGTTTTAGCAGACAGATGAAAGTGCTTTCTGAGGTCTAAACAGTCACATGCACAGACAGTTTTAAGAGAGAAGTGCGACTCTCTCTAGATACAGCAGTAAAAGGCAGATTAAATAGGACAACAGATAATAAAATATGCAGAGCATCACTGGGTTTACCATGGGAGTCGGAAGAACTCTTCTGCCCTACATTTTTTTTCACAGGAGTGACACCAGGGTGGGGGAGAACATGGTATTTGGTTCAGAGTTGAGATCAGACCATAAACATGTAACAGATCTGGGTGTAACTGCACTACCATTTAAAATAATGAAACACAACTCTTATTACATTTATCTATAGAGAGCTAAGATGCATAAATATTGCTGATCAATTCAATCAAGCAGCCGATAAAAACTTGATCTGACCGTTTCTGATAAAAGCTAAACATGCAGCTGAATTAAAAGTCAAAAGCTTGAGAACATTTGACCCTCATTGATGGTTTTTTGCTACATTTAGAAAAAAAGATGTTTTTGAAGGAATGTTCAGGGTTCAATTCAAGTTAAGCTCTATTGCACAGTATATACAACATTTGTGGCATAATGTTAATTACCTAAAATTGTTGAAATATTGTTAAGACAAATAATGTTGAAGTCTTATAGCTATACTTTTGAAACTGTGAACTTTCAGCCCATACTATCGGTAGCGATTTCCAGAGATGTAATTGGTTTGTATAAAAAAATGTCCTAGTGGTTGCAAATATTTTAAAAGTTGTGTACTGTACTTCCACTTTAAGAGCCGTACAGTCAGTGCAATAACTAGTAGTGAAACCAGAACATTCCACTGAACACCCATTTCTATATGATTCAGAGCAGTAAAAACATACAAATCAGTTCCTACTATATTATTAGCCATTGGTCAAAAAATGTATCTAAATATCTCACCTGCACCCTGTTTGAGCATCTCTGCAGCCGGGTTAGTTGGCGTTGCAATCTCAGGCGACTCTTCCAGATGATCTGTATAAAATAAAAGGACAGAAGGCCAAAGTTTAGAATATCCAAAGGCATTATGATTATGAAAAAATGTACATTTACTCATCCTTATACCATCACAATCTCATATGACTTTGGTTCTTATATAGCGATACGTGTTTATATCTATACAATGCCACTGAAAGTCACTGGGGTACATTATGTTCTAGTTTAACAAAAAAAAGAAATGAACACAGCATAAAAGTAATCTGTATGACACGAGTTGTTTAATCCATGTCTTTAGAAGAAAAACGGTCAGTTGCACCTCCTTTTTTAACTATAAATCTTGACATCTGTGGTCTCCTTGGGCATCATGATTTGATTTACAGTTGTTCTGGTGAGGGAATATTTGCTATGCTATGAATCAGTGTGTCTGGCTAACATGCTGTCAAAGTCTGTTTGTAAAGGCAGAGATGCACACATGAAGGTCTGCAGTCTCATGCCCTCTAACACCTGCTTGGCATATAGCAGCAGGCTGAGGATAGAGGCCAAATGAACCGCCCCAGCAGAGGCCGTGAAAAATATTCTCAATTACTCACACTGGGCAAACAGGAAGCATTCATCATCATGACAGAGGGAGATAAGTGAGGTCATGTTGAGCGGGCATGCACTGCACAGCACACACACACACACACACACACACACACACACACACACACACACACACACACACACACTCATAGTGGAGTCTGAAATTGTAAAGCCACTAGTGAAAATGCTGCTATTTTGCATTCTTCATAAAATATTGAATTTGCAAAATATATAATCATTATTAGGGCCAATATTTTTTATTTTTGTATTTCTAGCCCTATCAGGGCGGCACGGTGGTGCAGCGGTTAGCACTGTCGCCTCACAGCAAGAAGGTCGTGGGTTCAAACCCTGGTTGCCCCGGCCTTTCTGTGTGGAGTTTGCATGTTCTCCCCGTGTCTGCGTGGGTTCTCTCCGGGTACTCCGGCTTCCTCCCACCATCCAAAAGACATGCAGGCTAGGTTAATTGGTGTCTCCAAAAAAAATTGCCGTGGATGTGGATGTGGATGTGGAGGTGAGTGTGAGTGTATGTCTGTCTATGTGTGGCCCTGCGATGGACTGGCGACCTGTCCAGGGTGTCCCCCGCCTTTCGCCCAATGTTAGCTGGGATAGGCTCCAGCCCCCCGCGACCCTGTACACAGGATAAGCGGTTGACGATGGATGGATGGATGGATGGATGGATTTCTAGCCCTAGTATTTGGTCATTTTGCACTCGAGCTGGCATGGATTCTACAAGTTTGTGCAAAACCTGATGATCCATGTTATGCCGCATGATTTTTCTTATATTCAGGTTTCAATGACAAAAACTCTGATTATCTATCCCAGACTTATGAACCAGATGAAGTGATACCATGTCTCACCTCTGGCAGGCATGACGAGCTTGCAGGGTAGAGCCAGTGGAGTGATCGAGTGCTGGTATACCAGCGCAGACAGACAGCCTAGAGATGACAAAACAAAATTGGGGTCAGATTTACAAGCGGAAATCAGATGAGGACGAAATTTACATAGCAACCATCCTGAAGCGGTCAATCTTTGATGCCCTGGTTGACGACCCATAATCTGTGTTGCTTTACTATTTGTGGTGTTGAAAGTCAGATGATAGTTCAAGCAGTGATTGTGCTACAAATAATCGATATTCGTCACTTTGACATACTGGGTCGTAACATTTTCATCATTCTCTATTTATATCCATTAGTAAAATATTGCTACACTTGGTATACATTACAGAATTCTGGACTGTCTATCAACTTCTGTGGTTGAAACATAAAAACCGAGTTTTTTTATTTTTGTATTAATTGAAGTGTCCACCAAAAGTCACTGATAGTAATAAGTCCTAAGAAATATATCCGGCAAAAAAATTATGTTGTCTGAGCATCTTTATTTACAGACATGACGTAAGGGCTTATGATGGAAGCCAAGGAGTTCTGAACATAAATGTATTATCATAGTGACTCTTGATAAGGCAAGAACATGGATATTTTTATATTTTTATGTACTAGTTCAATAATGCTTTTTTTTAAGCAAAAACCTTCTGCAGTGTACCTTAATGTGACATTAACATCACACAAATATCTATGGCAAGAGCTCTTTTAAGTCTTAACGAGTTGTGTGTTGTGGGTTCTTAGCCTTTTCTGTTTATTTTGCCCTTGAAATGTGAAAAAGACAACTGCGGTCTTGTGATCTGCTAATTTTGTTGGGGCCCTTTAAAACTTTCCAGTGGAATGTTTCTGAAGTACACACAGTAGACCAGTTACTGTATGGTGTATCTTTCAAAATGACAGAAAGAATTATGAATTATTTCAAAAAAATATTTAAATTCTATAAATTATGGAACATTTTCAGTTAACACAAGCTCTTGGCACTAATACTGCCACAAACCTCAGGAGTCAGGTCTTTATTTAAACCTCTGCTTCAAATTGTTGACTATATTAGGAAAAACATCTCTAAAGGGACTTTGGGAAAAATATTACTGTTCATGAGAAACTTCTAGAATATCGCAGAGCGGAAGGCCAAAAAGTCAAGGGTACGTCCAGGTTTGACGTGGAGACAGGAGTCTTTGTTGCCTATTTACAATTTTATTATCAGCCTCAAAACTTCCTTCCTTTAGCAATCAGATTATATCAACACAAACAGGAAATAAGGGCCACTTTAAAAGAATGTCCAAGTTAAGCTCTATCAACTGCATTTGATCATGGCATGATGGTGATTACCACAGAAATGTTTTTTTTTTTTTTACTCATCACTCAGTTTTTCTTTTTCTTTAAGATGTGGTTACAGTGAAACACTTACAGTACAATGGAAGTCTATGGGGCCAGCCTTTCGGGGGGTTTAGAAGCATAAATGTGAAGCTCATATTTTTGTTAAAGCATCAACATGAATTTTTCAATCAAAAACTGTTTACTTGAGCTGTAAATTGTTTTTTGAAGTGGGGCTACTATTCTAGGTGGATGAACTTCTTCATTACTGATTTAATTTAATGGAGTTTTGACCAAGTAAAAAATTCATTTATGTGGCAATCAGCATTGTGCCACAGATGCAGTCAACAAACCTTAACTTTTATTGAACCTGGAAAATTCATTAAATATGTGCTTAGACTCTTTAAATAATTATTCCGGGTTCAATACAAGTTAAGATACAATTAAAGAATTTGTAGCATAATGTTGATTACAACAAAAATTGATTTAGTCAAAAATCTGGGTTACAGTGAGGCGCTTACAATGGAAGTGAACGTAGCTGTGATGAGGAGGAGGGTGTGGCCAAGCAGTGAGGGTGCACGGCCGGCGCTGAATCCGCTGGTCAGCGGGAGAGTGAGATAAAGGGGAGCCGGAGGCGCCAGTTCAAGACAGAGAGAGACACACATGCATGTTGCGTGTGTGTCTGTGACCTTATATTTTATGTTGTTTTAAGTTAATTTATATAATTAAAGTTTATGTTTACTGTTCAGCTGGTTCCCGCCTCCTCCTTGCCCACCTTTACCTGTTACAGTGGGCAATCTGTAAACATTTAAACACTCACTTTTTCAAAAATATAGACACAAGACGTAAACAATATGTGTTAATGTGTGATAAAATCACTAACTAAACTTTTCTGTGCTAAGGTATAGCCAATTTTACTAATTTGTTGCCATGACGATGTAACGGCATTAGTTCTACAGGTGAAACTCGAAAAATTAGAATATCGTGCAAAAGTTCATTAATTTCAGTAATTCAACTTAAAAGGTGAAACTAATATATTATATAGACTCATTACAAGCAAAGTAAGATATTTCAAGCCTTTATTTGATATAATTTTGATGATTATGGCTTACAGCTTATGAAAACCCCAAATTCAGAATCTCAGAAAATTAGAATATTGTGAAAAGGTTCAGTATTGTAGGCTCAAAGTGTCACACTCTAATCAGCTAATTAATCCAAAACACCTGCAAAGGGTTCCTGAGCCTTTAAATGGTCTCTCAGTCTGGTTCAGTTGAATTCACAATCATGGGGAAGACTGCTGACCTGACAGTTGTGCAGAAATCCATCATTGACACCCTCCACAAGGAGGGAAAGCCTCAAAAGGTAATTGCAAAAGATGTTGGATGTTCTCAAAGTGCTGTATCAAAGCACATTAATAGAAAGTTAAGTGGAAGGGAAAAGTGTGGAAGAAAAAGGTGCACAAGCAGCAGGGATGACCGTAGCCTGGAGAGGATTGTCAGGAAAAGGCCATTCAAATGTGTGGGGGAGCTTCACAAGGAGTGGACTGAGGCTTCAAATGTCGTATTCCTCTTGTCAAGCCGCTCCTGAACAACAATGTCAGAAGCGTCTTACCTGGGCTAAAGAAAAAAGAACTGGTCTGTTGCTCAGTGGTCCAAAGTCCTCTTTTCTGATGAGTGCAAATTTTGCATCTCATTTGGAAACCAAGGTCCCAGAGTCTGGAGGAAGAATGGCGAGGCACACAATCCAAGATGCTTGAAGTCCAGTGTGAAGTTTCCACAGTCTGTGTTGGTTTGGGGAGCCATGTCATCGGCTGGTGTTGGTCCACTGTGCTTTATTAAGTCCAGAGTCAACGCAGCCGTCTACCGGGACATTTTAGAGCACTTCATGCTTCCTTCAGCAGACAAGCTTTATGGAGATGCTGACTTAATTTTCCAGCAGGACTTGGCACCTGCCCACACTGCCAAAAGTACCAAAACCTGGTTCAATGACCATGGTATTACTGTGCTTGATTGGCCAGCAAACTCGCCTGACCTGAACCCCATAGAGAATCTATGGGGCATTGCCAAGAGAAAGATGAGAGACATGAGACCAAAAATGCAGAAGAGCTGAAGGCCGCTATTGAAGCATCTTGGTCTTCCATAACACCTCAGCAGTGCCACAGGCTGATAGCATCCATGCCACGCCGCATTGAGGCAGTAATTAATGCAAAAGGGGCCCAAACCAAGTACTGAGTACACATGCATGATTATACTTTTCAGAGGGCCGACATTTCTGTATTTAAAATCCTTTTTTTATTGATTTCATGTAATATTCTAATTTTCTGAGATTCTGAATTTGGGGTTTTCATAAGCTGTAAGCCATAATCATCAAAATTATATCAAATAAAGGCTTGAAATATCTTACTTTGCTTGTAATGAGTCTATATAATATATTAGTTTCACCTTTTAAGTTGAATTACTGAAATTAATGAACTTTTGCACGATATTCTAATTTTTCGAGTTTCACCTGTAAAAGCCTAAAACACCTGTAAAAATTATAAATCAAACAAATTTACAGCTCAAATAATACACAAGTTCTAGAAGAATAATTAATGTAAGTGCTTTTATAAAATTATAAGCTTCACATTTCTGCCTTTAAATACTCCAAAAATTGGCCCCATTCACTTCCATTGTAAGTGCCTCATTGTAACCTAGAATTGACTATTTTTAAAGAAAAAGAGGGACAGGTAAAAACATTTTGTGTGGTTTCAACATTATGCCACAAATGCTGTCGATTGAGCTTAACTTGTTTTGAACCCGGAATATTCCTTTAAGCAGTGGGTGTCTTGACAAAACATATCTGAGGAGTGTACATCTAGTTTTAGAGGAGTGGATCGAACATAACTCTGCATTTATTAACATGAGAGTTATCCAACACAATTAAGTCCAGCCAAATTTCTTCCACACCTACTTTCATTCTCACACATTACATTTTTTTGCCTTCTGCTTTTTATAATAAACACACGCTTATGCAATGGTTCCCATAACAGGATATTTCAGCGCTTATGAAAGCTATCCAAACCTGTTTTTTTTTATATTTCTCCTTTATTTGATGTGGAATTTGGGAAATTGGAGAAGACAGCACTGTCCACTGAACTCACCAGCCCCCACGTGTAATGTGGTCAGCAGACAGTAAATTAGAGAAGGGCCGCCTTTGAGCTGTACTTAATAATGTCAGCTGCTTCCATGTTGTCGTTTGGACTACATATGTTCTACAGCTTTGTGGGACAGTTTGATTTAATGTGATGTAAAATGTAAGGGGTAGATTCACATGTGAAGTTCTATTGAGCAAAAACCACACAAGGGCAATGTTCTACAAGCTTAACATATTGGCTCTCACATTAGTAAACATCCAATAAATCATTTCAGTGTTAATGCAATCAAGTAATGGGGAGCAGTGTGGGACTGTTGCAAAACCTAGTGAGCTACCCTTGTAGGCAACATTTTAATGCATCACAGGCCTTACAATTCAAAAGCAGAATTATGGTCTTCTACACCTTTTTTTTGTTTAATTTTTTTTTTTAAGGCAGCATCGCATGTATCCTTCCCAAAGAAGTCAATCTCATAATGCATTGCGACAAGCTAAGTGGAAAAAGTCAATGCGATGTTGTCGAAAACAGTGCCAATGTCAATTATAAATATACTTAGAATTTATTCAGTACCAAAAATAATACAAATAATTAAATCTAATATAAAGTTTTTTACCCATTGTTTTTATGAGCTATGCTTTTCTATGCTTAGTAGATTATCAAATTGTTAACCAAGCAACATGCTAACGTCAAACTATACTGAAATCAATTGTAAATGTCTCATGTGCACTTGTATAATGCGGTTTGTATAATTCTCAAAGATGCTGCTTAAGTAGTGGCTTCCAATTGGGTTCCATTTCAGTTATGAGGCTGCCTATGTAGACAGTAGACACCAAGACAGCTCACTGGGACTTGAATCAGAGCCTTTGTTTAATGTGATTTACCGAAGTATGGCTCGTTAGGGCAGCCCTTCAGTCTCACGCCCTTCGGACTGGTCTCAATCAGGAAATGTCTCACCAACTCATTAGTGACGTCTCCAGCTGAAATAATAATAATACAAAAATAAGAACGAATAAAGACAAGAACATGTGTATTTACCTAAATTATGTTAAATAAGTGGTAGATGGTCAGCACTTATATAGCACCTTTTTTAACCTTAGCAGTTACCAAAGTGCTTTACACTGTGTCCCATTCACCCATTCACACACACACTCACACTCATATTGCTATGCAAGGTGCTAGCCTGCCATTGGGAGCAACTTGGGGTTCAGTGTCTTGCCCAAGGATCCCTCCGATTGGTGGCAAACCCGCTCTACCTCCTGAGCCACAGCCGCCCAAAAATGACCAATTTTGTTTACATTTGCAATGCATTGTTATATTTAACACATACACTACCAGTTAAAGGTTTGGACACACTTGAGTTAATTTATGTCTCTTCTAAAAAAGTTAGCTTAGTTTTTAAATGACTGGATAGTAATACACATGTAGTAAGCAAGTGTCTAGCATTGATGGGAACTCCATCCATACTGTTTAAAAAACATCTCAGGATACACCTCATGGAGTAAAAGTTTGTGCAAAGCTGTAATTTAGACAATGGTGGTAAATATAAAGGAGCTAAAATACAAAAATATAAAAAATGTTGGTCACTACATAATTCCCATACTTCTATTTGTGTCATTAAACTAACAATAAACAAAGAGAAGGTGTGTCCAAACCTTTGTTTAGTGTTCATCGTGGATATCAGGAAACATTGCATGCTTTGAAGTGTGTTTTTGGGTGTGTGTGTCTGCTGTGGACAGAACAGGATTATGAGCCAGGCGTGTTGTCCTGTCTGGAATACATTTGGCAAATGATGATCTGCATTATCCGCAAGGCCTGGAGGAGGCACATAAAATACCTTTCTTTGTAGGCTGCTGGGTTGGAGGTGGTGAGGCAACTTTCATGGCCAAGCCGTAGGCACCCCTGAAAGAATGACTGTCCCGAATGACAAAGGCTCCAGGCTCTTGATCTTTCAGCATGTTAATTGCTAGCACAGCGAGGAGAAAGACAGAGGTGATTTTAAGGCCCCGTGCAGTAAAACACAGAAAATACACATTTTCGAAATTGAGTTATGACTGAAATCGGGTGACTCAGACTGTAATCCGTCCTGTGACAGATGAGATTGTCTCAAATGTTCTCATATTCAGAGAAAGTGTGAACGACGAAATCAACAAAAAAGCTGCATTTTCAGCATTGGCGTACTCACTCTGTTTTGCTTTTTTAAGGCAAAAAAAAACAAATGGCTAATTTAAAAAAAGGTACAAGCCTTTCAATATCAAACACCCAAACTTATGCATTCATCAAAGGCCATTACATGAGGTCGTTAATTGGACCAGAATTTTGGTTGCCGTGTAAGCTATAATATGTTAACAATTTGCCGCAATGTACTCTGTAGTTTAACACATACAGAAATACAAAGTGAGGCAGGGAAAACGTATTAAAAAGGTTCATTCATTATGGTTACGGCGTGTTAATGAAGCAACAGATGCACATGTTCGCTTGATTTAACTATGCACGTATGCCGAGCGGTGTGTGATGACACTGCATGTGCTTGCGTTTAGTGAAGTCTTCAGCACAGATGATCTAATCCAATAACAGCACGGAGGAGAACCAGATGTGAAGACCAACAGCAATTGACCTCACATAAGGTGGTTTGAGACATATTTTACTGTTTATGGGAGCTGCAAGCCCCAATTCTGGGTCTAAATATAGATTAATAAAATCTTGGAGCGCACATACCGTGCCCTTACCTTGGTCTCTGGAGATATCTGGTTTATACCAGAATTTGGACGTGTCCTGCACAAACTTTACATTCATCCTGGTCTCTGGACTTCCATCTGGAAAATATAAAATTTAAAATTACTTAAAAACTTTTGTAGAGTGTAACAGTGTCTGCCAACCTTTTCAGCTTGTTGTTTCCTAAGTGTTTTTCCCATTCACTTCTTCCATAGGAATTTCATAAAAATCCATGAACCAAACCTACAAACTCTTAGGTGAATCACAACTTTACAAACTTTGATTTGAAGCAAAAATCAGACAGAGAGACAAAGTTACAAGACTGTGTTCTTAATGTCTTTCATGTGGAAATTAACTACAATCCAATGATGCATGCAATGTGAATGACGTGATCGAAATAAAAATAATGGAAAAATATAAAATTGCTGATTTAAAGTGGTTGATTTTAAGTATAGAATCAATATTTGTAAAGTGTATTGCAATATTTGTAGACATATACAAATATATAAGTAGTTTGATAGTGTAGGGGGAGCGAATTGTTTTGCGTCTTTCACAAAACATCATGGAAGTGGGCAGTAACTGCAGACTTTGTTTTCGAGGGACTGTTTGTCGCAATTCTCTGATTGGAGGATCGTTTACCCAGAAGATCATGGGTAGTGTAGTAATTCACAAGGAATTCCACTATTAACTATGACTTTATTTACATGTAGTTGAAATATGTGGACTAATGGCTTCAATAGATGCATATACCATTGATTAAAAGTGTTAGAGCTCATACTAGTTCTGTATTTAAAGGTTTAAAATATTTATAAATGTTTATGCGTTTTATCATTCATAATCAAGAAAAATTTTTGATTTTTTCTTCTGGACCTATATTATTGTGCTCTATCACAACTCTCTGGAAAACCTGAATCTGATAGGTTAAATGAGGCATTCTGTCGTCTATCTTTATATAATGACCACTAACATGTATTGTTGACTGTTGTCCCTGGCAACTGGTTTTCTAGTTTTATGTCTAGTTTCATATAATTCAGTATTTTTAACTTAAAGAAATAGTTCACCCAAAAAAGAAAAAAACTCTCATTATTCACTTACCCTGATGCCATCCCAGACATGTATGTCTATCTTCAGCAGAACACAATTTAAGATTTTTAGAAAAACATATAGCTCTGTCAGGGCATTATAATGGAAGTACATGGGTGCCAGCACTTTGATAGGTGATGAATAGGTGAACTATTCATTTAATATTTCATGCCCACTTATTAATAAGCCAGTCTCAGCTTTACATCTTTATTCTGATCAGCCTATTGCGGTTTAAGTAAGGGATAATCGCAAAATAAACCCCAAAGGGTGATGCGATAATGACTGGCTGACTATATATTATCCAACATACATGGCTGCATAGGAAATAATTATTTAAATGGAAAAAAAAAACATTGACTTGACATTACTGTACATTATTATGTGAGAATAAAGAGACTGGAGTCTCCAGAAACAGCTAAATTCCACCTGCAACCTACAGGTTTTAGTTCTGTTGGTGTTTATATTGCGAAAATGACTGTCTGACAGCTCATTACCCCCCTTATTACCCAACTATTTGACAAATAAACACAATTAATGGACATGACATTTTAATTTAAGTAGACATACTTTGGTTAGCTTACTTTTAGAGATCACAGAGTGATGTGAAGTAGAAAAGATGACTTGCAATACCCGGATGACCGATGAAATATCACTTTATCCTCGGATGTGCGTCATTATTCAGAAATATCAGTCTGCTGGATGGCGCGATTGACAAATCAGAATAAAGTATTCCAGAGAGCAGAGTAATTATTTGTGTAGTGTAAAGCTAACTGTACATAATACCTTACTGTACATATTAGCTAAGTATGACTCTAGCAACTTTGAGAACTTCACAGTACATTACTGAAGATATGGTTGACTTTTGTATGACAAATTTCTTATGTTCCTCATTTGCAAGTCGCTTAGATAAAAGCATCTGCTAAATTACTAAAAGTAAATGTAAAATGACTAAGCTAATAAAAACACTACTCTTTCAAATCTATACAAATGCTCACACAGCTTCTGTCTAAATTACAGAAATTAAGTGTTTTTCTGCCATGGACCATATAATGGAAAGCAATTCATAAAAAAATATTTTAAAACTACTCTTAAAGTGGTTAGATACATTTCTTTTAATTTTATTGTAATTCTACTTTAAATTCAAACCATTTGCATCATGTTTGTTGCCACAAGATTTGAACTGCCATTCAAAAGACATTCTCAATTCAATTCTGAATGGCATTAGTGGTATTTATCTTCATTAAGTCTTACCACACATGTTGAGTTTGGAGAAATCAGGGAGAGTGTTAAAGAAATGGACGCTTGGAGTGCTGCCGCCACTGGACATCGGCGAGGACATCTTCCCATTGAGCGTTCCGTAGGACAGTCCACTATTGGAGCGATCGCTGCCAGACATGCGTCTCTTCTCTGGAAGCTGAGGTTGCAGGGCAGGACTACCCTGTCTGAAGCCCACTTCATCTATGTATCCGGCTGGAGAGATGGGGAAAGATGGAGTAGATGGTGGTTGGTACCCGGAGGAGCTGCTTTGACGCGAGAGGGCCCCGTGTCTCTCGTCTGGAGTGGTGTAGCCACTGTACATCGGGTGCCTGTGCAGACTCGGGCTTCCCTGGGTCACTTGAGTTATCGACGGGTGCTGTCCCAGAACTGGGCTGCCCTGACTTGGATGTGTTAAGGAGGACTGCCTGCTTAGTATGGGGCTGCCCTGATTGGTTTGGGTAACAGACGGTTGTCTACTCAACACTGGGCTGCTTTGGTTGGGCAAAATGTTTGGTTGATTCATGGACGGTTGACGGTTGAGGACTGGACTGCTTTGGACTGCTTGTTGTCCCATTGGCTGACGGCTGAGAATCGGACTACTCGAAGTGCCTTGGTATTGTCTGGTCAGCATCGGACTGCTCTGTGTTCCTTGGGAGACCATAATATGTCTCCCTTGCATGGGACTACCAGCCAGCCCAGGAGGATGACCACTAGATGGGATTTGCTCTCGGCCCAGAATAGGACTCTCTTGATTGGCTATTTTGTGGTGAATGCCAGGACCAGACGCCACATCGGGCAGGACAGCATGGTGTCTTGTGCCAGGGCTCCCAGTGATTGGCTGGATGGTCATGGTGGCATTGTTTTGTACGGTCTCTGGCAGGGATGGACTGAGATCAGGAGAGATGTAGCTACCCAACATGCTGCTAGATTCAGGGTGAGAGAGTGTGGGTGTTCGGTATGTGCTCTCGGAGGGCTGGGAGTGAAAGATGGAGTCGGCAACACCCCGAGACAAAGAATTCATCCCCACGCCACTATCGACAAGTGTGCTTTCACTGAAAGAGTAGAAAACAAGGGGAAAAGGATGATAATACTATACAGTATGTGAACTGAACTGGATAAATGTGTACTTCTGCTTTTACTGCTTCTGTCAAACAATAGACCAGAAGTCAATAATTTCCAATGGAGATGTGAATGAGGGCTGCAAGCTGTTTAAAGTCCAGGGGATGTGGGGAATTCAGACCCAGTATTTCACTTTTTGTGACTAGACATTACAAGACCATCAGTGATGAATTCAACTATGCACAGAAAGTGAAAATATTTTTTTATCTAATTGTATCCTAAATACCGGCTACTTCTGCAGAATGTATTAATAAAGCAGTCAGAAAATCTAATTTACCTTTGCAAATATATCATAAAAGGCATTTCCACTCATACGTTTAAATGTGTTATTTATTTGCATGTCTGCAGATGCCAAACAATCATATTTAAATCATATCTGGGTGTTTCTTCAACTTCAGTTTTATATATATATATATATATATATCACACATCTCAAATTCTGTATTGTGTTAAATAGAATTTATTTATGGAAATGGCACTGATGGAAATTACATTTTCTTAAGTTTTTTAATGAAATGGCAGACTCCTTTTTCTTGCTAAAGTATCACTCCGCTTGTGTTCGTGCCGCTCTAATCTAATGTGTAAGAGTAGTGCTGATCGATTAAGAGCCCTGGTTTGTCTTTTTTTTTTTCGTGTATTTTCTTTGACATTACATATGTTAGTCAGCAGGTGGTGGCAAAAGATAATTGTTATGTGTAATATGAACCAGTTAGGTGATGTGAAGTGAATCCGCGTCAGCCGTTTACATACAGCACTATATGATCACTTGTATAACTACTAATTATGCTAGGAAATACCTTTAAATGGCTTTAAACAAACAACTTCAGAATTACGGCTCATCACAGCTGAGAGACACAACAGACTGATTAATTACATAAACTGAAGGCACTTAGCTCTTAATGGACTTTTCACATTGGAGTGGATGTTTTCCTGTTTAAAATGGAGGACATTACGGTTTCTATAGTGATCGACTCTTGCACACCAGCCTACGGCCTCGTGCCTGCGCCCGAATCAAAGCAGTGCTAATGTAGGGCCATATAGCACTATGGCTTGTGTGATTATTGCTTCTATATATATATATATATATATATATATATATATATATATATATATACACACACACTGTATATAAATACATATACAGTATATTAGGGACAAAATTATTTGGTGTGGTGGAAGTGATGCAAACACTGTGGGACAGTTGTATTTTTTACTGATAATTTTCAGTATTGGTATCAGTATTTTAACTGATAATTTTCACACAATAAAATTGAAATTGAAAGCTTATGTTTACTGTATTTCACTCAGTTTATTTCTCATAGTTTTGAACATGTAATAATTAGTATTTTTTATAATGGACTTTCATTGTTTGTTATGCCTGGGTCTAAACGTCATGTATACATAGTATTAATGTGACCTTCATATAACAAAATGAAAACAAAGTTTAAATTAAAAGACATAAAAGTGCCTGAAGTTGAAGAAACAAACATAGATACATTTTTAATCCCTACTATTATTTTTATAATAATAATTATTTGTATTATTATTAACAGCAATAATAATTATAATACATACTAAGTATATTGAATATGAATTAAGTTTATACTTATCAAAATCACAATATCACAAAATCTCAGCTTAAAGAACATAATAAAAGCTACCCCAAAATAAAAGGTGTCACTTACACTGCATCTGGGCTCTGTATGGGGCTGCTGGAGGAAAGAGGGTTGTTGAGGGTGTGAGGCGGTCCAGCAGGGTGAGCTAAACTGTCGCTGTCATATGCAGGGGACACAAGTGAAGCTGGCAACCCTCCTCCCACTAATGCTGCTTTAGCCACTGACTCCACATAGCTACGAGGCTCTGCAAAAGAGACAAAGAGATAAATACCTATGAATATAAGCATTTAGAGAACATTTAACCTGAACATCAGTTAGTACTAACAAATAAAGCTAAACTAAATGATTGTTATTGTATTATTCTAGTTATTTCTGAAGAAAAGTAAACATTTAAAAATGTATATAATAATTATAATAATAATATATGTACTGTGTATGTATATATATATATATATATATATATATATATATATATTCACTTTTTTTTTTACTGGATATAAATATGTGTATACAAACAAACTAAAATATAATAATATAATATAAGTTTAAGGTAAATGGTGTTCCAAATGCCTTTAACGCGGATTCAAATGGAATTCCTAAATGAGAAGAGACTCTGTCTTGTCATTTCGAAGTCCAACACACTACAAAAAACTGAACAAAATTAAATATCTATTAAAAAAAATAAGAGTAAAAGGTGGAATAGATCCTGTCAAAGGTGGAGGGCTAACATTTATAACATTGATACCTTGTATCAAACAGAATCTTTCAACCAAGCTTAGTAGTAGAGGAGGACACAGATGAAACATGGTTGATATTGCTTGACAAACAAAATTATATGAGTTGTACTGGAGGATACAGTCAACTGTATGATGAAGTTGGTGAGGTGGTTTTGATGTAACACTGTGCTTCTTAATGTTTGGTATGTTCTTACCTTCCTCATCCTCACTCTCTGTGTCGGACAGCAGAAGAACAAAATCATAAGAAATAGAAATGGTATACATTCAAAGAGAAAGGGAAAAAGGGATAACTGCTGACACATGTTTAAAAAGACTTTTGAAGGCTATTTTAAACAAATAGTTCATCCAGAAATAGATGTTTTTCTTTCAAGTTGCAAAAAGGACAAAAAGCACCCATAAAAAGTCTTGATGAAGTCTGAAGTCAAATGATTTAACCAGAATTAACAGTAATTAACTAATAATCTTCTTTTAACTAATAAATAATTAACTAATACTCTTTTAATCTTAAAGAGTTATAGCTCTTAGATGATATGCAAAAACCAAAAGTTCCTTTTTTAAATGTAATACAACAGCGACTTGAGATTTGTGAGACTTGGAATATAGTGCACAAGTATTATAAACTATTTTAATGATACGTTTAATTGATCATTCTAATTCTAACATATGTTGTAGAAGGTAAAATACAGTGTGAAGGTGAAACAATTATGACAAAACGTTATTTTTTAAGTGCACTATTCCTTTAAGAGAACTAAAGAGAGAGAGAGAGCAAGAGAGAGAGAGAGAGAGAGAGAGAGAGAGAGAGAGAAATAAACCAAAGAAAACACAATACGATCTTTATAAATGTCTTTGCAGGGTTTTATACCTTGACCAAAACACCAGAGAGAAAATGTTCATATACACAGTTACATCCCTTGTCTTCAATTAGCACATGACATCATTTAACTTAACTATTGAGTAAGATGAAGAGGCAACTTTGACACATTATTTCGTAATAATCTTGGTGTGCACTGGATGTATGGGTACTCAAAGCTCTTGTGTTTTCACAGGCCTTGAATGAACTCCCTCAGGAACAAAACTAAAATCAGACCTGTACAAAAGCTGGTTCCAAACTTGAGCTTGCAAAATCTACATAGGATCCTGTTACCTCTGAGCTTACAAACACCCTGGTCTCTGGGAATCTCAAGAAACCTGTTAAGAACATGTATGGGTCATATTTCACCCCAAAAGAGATAAATCAGAAATTATACTTATAGTGCTGTCAGTCGGTTAAAATATATAATAGCGATTAATCGCATGATTATTCAGTTAATTGTGATTAATCACAGATTTTGAAAGTACTGAAATTTGAATCTATATATATTTATTTTCCTGTCAAAATGCATCTAGCTCCTTTTTAAAGAAGAAAAGTAAACAATATGTAATGATAATATTCTATTAAAATTTTCCAAACATAGCGGTTAGAGTAAAAAAGATAGAAATTAACTATAATAGCACCAATTCAATTCCCAAAGTCTAAGTGGGAGGTGAATTAATTGAAATATCTAGTCCCCATAGTTTGTCTTTTCATTGCAATGGGTATTAAATCTCCTCCACAATATCAATAGTGGCTATCCACTTTGCTACAGCAATCGTGAAGCCGCATTTACATGATTCACGCCACTTTGAACTCCACATGAAAAGCGCTTGCAGAGAACATCTTTTAGTGCTGGCACTTTCCATGTATTGATACTTCATTCTAATTGTCTGGAACGCAACAGCGGGGAAATGCTGATGCTTCACTCCAGCGTGTGTGGCTTTTCACAAGTCCAATCTGGGTTTGTTTTGTACAAAAAATTACGATTAAGAGGTCCTTTCTCCATCACTTGATCATTGACATGGAATCGCTGTTGGTGTGTTTGATATGTGTGTGTTAGTGTTATGACCCCGGACAGAGGTAAATGCATTAATTGCAATTAAGAAAAATTAACGCGCTAAACATTTTAAATTAATCACATGCATTAATGAGTTTATTTTGGCAGCTCTAATTTATAGGCATCATAGTGTAGGCACCCTCTCACACACATTAATGGATCACAATATAACAGTATATGAAAATAAACCACCAATCCATTGAAAGATTCTTATGAGCTCACAGCTCAAGAGAGGAGAAAAGAAGTCAAGGAGACATTTGTAAAGAGAAATGAAAGGTAATTTCGATATATGACAGACCAGATGTATTTGAGCTCCAGGAGCTAAAGCATATGCCAAAATACCAAGTGTGAATACATTTGTGTTACTGTATGTGTGAAGTCTCACCTGAGCCTGTCTGGTTCAGCAGTATCTCAGCTGGGTTGTGGGGCTTCAGGCCTAAGAAGGACAGGGGAGTTTTCGCCAATCCTGGAGGAGATCGACCTACAGTGACAGATCACAGAAATAACATTATAATTCAAAGCACTATCAGAGCTCAGAGCTTAGGCCTGAAACATACTGTACGCAAGCACATGAACTCTTCAAGCTACGCAAGCTCAATTTTGTATGTCGTTGTGTTGCAAACTCAGGCTGTGCCGATACAATCAGATATTAATATATCATTGTTTGTTTTCTCAAAATAGTGTATCGATTCTAAAGATCTTTCTATAAATTCGTTTTATTAATGTGAGCTTACATAATTTCCTGCAGTACGATTTATGAATAAGTAGGTTGACTAAATAAGCATCCAATTATGCAATCGCAATGCATTGCAATGTGTTGAATTGTAACATATATATTGTGACGTATATTGTACCCTTTTTGCAAAAGAAGTGCAGAGCGCAAATATGCGTTGCATTCTCAGGATTGCCACAAGGGGCACTATAGTGTGCAACCATAATGCAGCGTAAACAGTCTTCCTCGGTGGTAATTTTCCTCAGGTCGACGGCAGAGCTTACTACCTGAATAATAACATTACCCCATGAGTATTGAGGTCTGTTACCCCAACAGCCACGTAAGAACACATTTTAAGCATGTTCAATGGGAGCGAACTTGCACTATGTTGGCGATGCATACACGTCTGCGTTTACGTAATTGAGTGAAGTGTTTATTGCCTCGTACAGTACAGGTCTGTGTGCACCGCTTTCATCTTATAGTTTTGAACATTCAATCTTATCAGTAACATTAGTCTTTGAAAGACTGCATTGGTACACAGCTTCTGAAGACAGCAGACAGAGGTGGCTATTTCAGTATGTGACATGACTGGGGAATGAGCTCATGTCTCATGCTCTGTGGTAAGGCCATGCAAGCACCTCTTTTAAAGAGTTATCGGAGTGGATTAGCACTCGCTGTAAATGTGCCCAATGAAAGCATGACAACAAGACAGATCATGCAGACAGAATACACTGCAGTGAAACAAATATTTAAACGCAACACTAAAACGAAACATAAAACATGACCTACGCTACAAACAACTGGACAAGTGACTCAAAAACAGTGAATAAACAGTGGTGCTCACACAAATGAGGAAAATAAATGTTGATGTGGCCACAGATCTGTGGAAAGCAGCACCCTTGAAGACAGTGAGAATTTTGTTTTAAGAAAACACCTTCATGTCGAAACACCTGGATGGATTTGTGAAGAGCTTATGACTGTGTGGCACTGTTGACACCTGCTATTAACATCTGTCTTCAGTGATCAAATCACAAGTGGACAGGCGAGACAGATCGTTGTTTACCGCTGGTATTAACATGAATCCCAATAGATTCTCCAGGGTTAATATGGTTTAAAATTTTTGTTTAGCTTTAATTTATGTTTTACTTTCAATTTGTCATTCCAATTTAGATTACTTTCCATACATTTTCACTTTACAAGTTATTTTTATTTATGAATTTATTTATTTTTTTCTCAGTGTAGTTAGTTTTCATTTTAGTTTTAGGATTTTAGGGTGGTCAAAGTTGATGCGTTAATAAATATAATTTAAATATGTTTAACAGCATTGAATTGCTTATGGCTGTCAAGTTTTACCTTTATCTAGTGGCAATTTCATGCTTAATGTATACAGGCTGTAAAGGCTTCAAATTGTATAATATAGAGTGTATAAATAAAGGCATATTTATTTTAGTTTAGTTTAGTTTTAGAGTCATGAAAATGTATTTTATTATAGTTTCCGTCTCTTTTTTCGAAGTAGGTTTTTTTTTTTTCAGTTAACAAAAATATTTTTATTTAGATTTTGTTGACGACTATAACTGTTTTGTGACTTCTTAACATTGGATTTCGAAAAGGATCTATGATTTTGTAACTACAAACCTCACATACTATGTCAGTGTTTACTCCATATAGTGCATTTTGTTTCCAAATATACTATATTGAATGTACATGCACATGAATAATCGGAATAATAATCCAAATTATTTAAAATTCTATTGTTACGATTTCCATATACACCTGTATTAAGCTCTGTGCATTTCTGATCACATCACCAGAGACAAATGTTGATCCCATAGTGTGCTTTGGGTATGCGAGTGTACTTCAGGGCTGCTCTCCACATGCATGCGGGGTAAAGCAGAGCTTGCGTTTCAGCAGGGCCAGGATAACATCATCACTAACATCTGGACCATACATGCATCCTCCACTTACCAAAGAATCCAAATCAATTCTTTGTTTGGAAGCGTAAATGTCTCAGCATTGGACACGAGGAGAAGGGGAGGAGTTGTAAAAGGAAGCTTTTCCAGCCTCCCATTCTCTGCAGGAGGAGGGAGCCATGGAGACGAGCTACCAGAAAGGGGCTTTACGAGCATGTAAGCATCTATCCACCCCCAGAGATCCCATATGTGTCACTTGGTCCCCAGGAACCCAACAGTGGGTTAAAACCACCCAGAAGAAACTTTCATAACAACAAGCTTAAAAAAGTTATGATGTTCACTACAACTGGGCAATATATTTAAAAAATCTTATATATAGGCCAAAGACATGTATCACAATATAATCATAGCAATGATTTATCTTTTTTTTTTTTTTTCTCAATTAGAGAAACTATTTTTGAACCAATATGTAACAATAACGCATTATAAACATTTTCCAAATAAAGCCTTCTACAGTATAAAGATAGAAATGCACTAAAATATCTCCAATTCAAGTAACATTAAACATTTTGCAAAATCTAAGTGGGAGGTTGACTAACTGAATGAACTATGCGACTATAGATTGAGTATTCATTGCAATGCACATTAAATCCCTTAAATGCTTATCCTCCACAGATTGGCTATCGGCTTTGCTACAGTAATCGTGAATAATTTGCATCAGGTTGTCAAAGCCAGTGTCAAGCGTTGCTTTGACCTCCACATGAAAAGCACTTGCAAACTTCTCATTCCGCATTTTCGTGATATTTACCACATTTTAAAAAGCACATTAAAATCATTGTGATAATCAAATTGAAGCTTAATTTTTATCATGAGCAAATTCAGTGCAAATACACTGTGAATATTTGATAATATTGCACAGCCCACATATAACATAAAAGGGTGGCAGTGTGATAGAATATATTTTTGTGTTATGGTAGGCTGAAACTCTATGCTGTTCTGTGAAACTAAAAGTAAGTGCTCATAGTAACAGAACTAGTTTGAAGAGCTTTGAATGTAAAGTGTCTTCAGTGTAAGATGTCAGTTTCAAATGAGGTGTCTGCTGGGAAGAAATGCTGTGGAAGTCCAAGGAAAACAGAGCTGCTTAACCTTGTGTGTTAGGTGTACGTGTGTGTGTGTGTGTGAGTGTAACCTTGTAAAGAGACTATAGACTTTTACAAGGGGCTTTAAATTAACCCTGCTGGGACAGTATGTTGGAGGGGAAGATGAGGCAATAGGTTATACAAACCGATGCTTCCATTGTACATGAGTACAAGTCTGAAGTGTGTGCAATCCTAGATTTCCAATGTGGACATTTGAACACACTATACAGTATGTGACTGAAATACAATGAAACATCGCATTGTATTGGAGGCCAACGCTGTCCAAAAATTCATACGGATGGAATTTTTTTTAGCCCACAGATGTTGGTATTTTCTGGGGAGCAAGTGAAAGCAAGGGCATTTATGATCTAAGCATTTTTGCCTGTGTATGAGCCAACACAAAGTTTGTGTTATCACTCAACTGGAGGCCACACATAGACTATTCATACAGAAAACATGTGAATGAACTATAGCTTCATCTGACAATGATATCTACTCGCTCACTCAAACACCCTGAGGTAGGGTTGTAATTTAGTGGTAAATGTAGCCAAACCTCAAATTGACTTATAGACTGTGTGTTAACGTAATGTTAGCACTAAAGATTCTTTATAGAGAGAAGCATACAGACACACCACTATTCTAATGTGTTAAGTATGAAACACAGTGGCTCTGTTCCAAAACACAGTTATCTACCTTGCTGTTTATGGTCTTTAAGGGCACCTGTCTAACTGATATGGAAAGTGAATGACTTGGAACGCTCTAGATAGGCATCAACTCAAATAAAAAATGCACTCCTCATGCAAAACGTACAGGAGAGTCGCAGTCACTGCATGTTGCTATGCTAATGCCATCATACACTAATAAGCATATATATACACAGTATTCTGAATTACAAGTACATTTATAATTGACATTGACATGACCCTCCCACTGTGCCTTAGAATTTGGCTAAAAGAAGCTGTCTTAAGGGTAATATATACTTACAGGCTTCGCTTAGTTTGCCATACAAATGTTGACGAAATGCAATGACGTTATTGTTCTGCCAATGTGTTCGTTTGGTTATATTTCTCCTGTACGCGTTCATCTCTGAAATTCTTGTCCTAGGAGAACTCGGCTGGTCAAAGAGTGTTGTTGATTGGTTAAAACTAATCGTGGGCGTGGTTTCGATGTGACTATTTTTATTTACAATCACGCATGCCAGCTGAGGAGTTGTTACCTAGGTTACTGACGTTAAAATTAATAACTTTGAAGGCTGTCTCTCGAGACAGCTTACCTGATGTGTCGACACCAGAGAATTGACAGCCTTCCATGACGTCACCCTCAATTAACTCGTTTTAAAACAACGTTGCACGTAGTATAAACACTGGCTTCATTTGCCTAGGGTGCTTTAGTTATTCCAGGAGAAAAAAGTTCAGCTTCATTCATAGTATAAATCAGGATTTAGAAGGCAGCAGAATTATGCTACCTATCATTTGTCACATCATGTTCATCTTGAGTGCGCCTAAAAAGGATGCCGTCATAGGCAGCTCACAAGGTTTTGGAAGAGAGTCAGTATGTAAACCAAACAAGCCTCACCCTAAAACCGTTACAATATCAATAATATCCAAACAGAGCTGAGAGATCGACATCAATAAAGTCTCTTACTCATACTGTCTCCTACTCTACTTTGAATTAAAATGTTTCCCAGAAAATGAAAACAACCAACATTCAGCGATGGCTATGAGAGGCAGTAATTCTAAAGCTCTACGGCGCCCTCCTCCTCTAGTGGGGGAACTTACACAGGTTGAAGTAAGGGGTTTGTGGCGAGACAGGGAAGGCAGGGGTTTGGGGTAGGGCCTCACCACCAAAGGTCGGAGGGGGGCTGATGGGACCCCCGTCCATTTCCTCAAACGCTTCTCTGTAGCTGTGCATGTGCCTCTGGAGAAAGAGAGGGCAGGTGAACATATATCCATTTACACAGACACATACAAAAATATTTACACCCAGGGTCCAAAATGAACACTCGCCAAGCCCAAAATTAGGGCTTTGGAGGGAAAATAAAATGACAATATTCTACAGTGGCTGATATTTTTTTAGGAATGGCAAAATAATGCAAGCTTTATTCACACCGAATATGTTTTTCCCAGCATCAGCAATGCTTCACAATTGGTCTTCTTAGTAAATGAGCGCTTGATAGATATCTTTGACCGTTGTGCCACATCTTGCTGTTTTTCAGTCATTTGCGCAGACACTTTTTAAGTGCAAGAATAGACCCTAAGACTGATTATCTGACCCTCAGTGATGTAAGTCAAATTCAAATTAAAAGATATGCAAACCGCCTATGAAAGAAAACATCTGTTGCATCCAAACAACTTTAGCGGAAAATTTACCATCATATTTGAATAGAGGGCTACGTCCACATTAATCTGGATAAATTTGAAAATGCCATTTTCATTTTTGAAACGCTCTCCAACCACAGTCATTTTCAAGTGGTTTCCAAAAGTTACTCATCCACTGAAATGTATGAAAACTCTTCAATTCCGTTACGAAAGCTTTGCTATTCCATTTACAGTCTGAAATGCAATTGTACTTGAGTTCTGTCACCAGACCGAGTAAACTTTTCATTGCCTTTGAAGGAATACAATGTGAAGGTTGTACAAAGTAACATTTATTTTTAACAAGGCTATAAAAGTGAATAACAGGTACAACAACGACACTACAACATGGGCCGCCATCTTGATTGTTTTGGGTTGAATGGATCACATGACTGCATCACATGGCAACAAACATATAATAATTTTCAGATATTTCTGTGTCCCCTGCCCGCACTACAAAGCTAAGACGGCGTTTTCAAATGTAGTAAATGTTTTTAATTCACTCGCCATTGGTAAATCTAGCAAGTTAATTTTGGACCCTGTATACAGCCACTAAAAAGAGCGATGATAAAGCTTGTTAGCAGTTGACTTGTATCTGCAACCAAAACTAGGAACAATGCAACAAGCTCTGTTGGATCTACCTCCTTGGGTCGCCCCCCAGGGTTTAGAGCAATTGTATTGGCCAGCTCAGGTGAGATGCAGCGAATGGGTGAGCGGAGCGACCCTCCATGGGTTGGGCTCTCATCTTGGGACAGGCTCTCGCTAGTGGTCCGGTGCCGTCCAGGAGCTGATGCCTCATCTGCTGACCTTTCACTGGACTGAACTCCTGCCAAGAGAAAAATGTAATCTCTAATAGATAAGAACTAGGACTATGAAAGAACATTCATCATAATTGAAGTGTGTGATATCTGCAACACTAGCTGCACAAAACTGTTTTCAAACAGGTTTCCAAAACACTTCTTCTGCCTACCATCAGTTCAGACAAACAGATAGTCCCGCCCCAAACTCATGTCATTGGATGAGCCAATTTTACTGTGTCGTGCTGGTTGAGATGCTCAAACAAATGAGCGGTGTTTTTAAAGAGCGATAGAGCCACAGTCTTTACACTTTTCAAGTGACTAATGGCTACAAATGGCTAATTTAATAGTTATACTTCTTTTCATGGAGTCCCTTCTCACTTACTTATTAACAGATCAAGATGGGATAGAAGAAAGTATTTTAACATTGAAAAGATTAACACACTTCTCATCTTTAAAAAATGCAAGATTTATTCCTCAGATAAATCCATGGAAAACTGCCAGCGACCTTTAAAGAATTAACACTCTTTTAAAAGACGTCTAATTCTCACCACATTAAATTTATTGGATCTATAAAGAATGTTCTCATTCAAACAAAAAACAGGAATATTAAGTAACCCTGTGAATATATTCCTCTTAATAAGTTAGTGTGTACTTCTGGCATAAGTTCTGAAACAGCCTCAAAGCAACTCCAAAGCCAGTGTATATAAAGCTAGATTTCTCTTGTAAGGACACAAAATGGGAACCAAAGGGGATAACTGAAGTAGGTTGGTAACACTATCTAATTTAATCTATGCTTGCTAACTATTTTTTTAACAACTTGTTTTCCATAAAATTAAAGTGAATGGTGACTGAAGCAAACATTCTGCCTCACATCTTCTTTTGTGTTCCACAGATGAAAGCAAGTCATACGAGTTTGGAACAACATGAGGGTGAATAAATGATGAGAGAATTTTCATTTTGGGTGAACTATCCATTTTAAAAACATTAACAACATAAAAAAAAAATCCTTTAAATTTTCCTATGCATGTACTGTATCTGAAGATGCCTTCAAATCCACTGTGAAAACTTAATAAAAGGAATTATTTTACTATTCCTTGTCTATGAACAGATAAGGAAATGTGCTCTAGCTCTGTAAAACAGCATGATTTAAAACAGTGGACAGCATTAATACACCCTGGTGGGAGCGAGCGGAGTGTTTTGGAAACCGGGCAACAGGCTAAGCAAAATATTCACTAGCTCCCAGAGTGTGACTTATGATTGATCCGTGTGGTCACACCAAAGCTTCAGGACCTCACGTGCCCTGGGAAACAACTTTAGAAAGAGTGAAATGAAAATGACAATTCTGTCATCATTTACTCACCTTCATGTCATAAACTTTCTTAACTTACTTTCTTCTGTGGAATGCAAAAGGAGATGTTACGCCAAACATGGAATAGCCCCAGTCACCATAGACCTTCATTGCATGAATGATGTCTGAGGCTGTCATTCTACCTAACATCTCCTTTTAATTCCACGAAAGTGTAATTTATGACAGATTTTCTTTTTCTATTGTTTAATAATAATAGTGATTTCAAAATCAAACATTATTTTAATATGTCCCTCCAACCTATTTAAAACACAGAAAGCCAATATTGTTGAAGCTTTTACCCTCTGTTATATCACAAAATAGACTTTTCAGAGATGCGACGGGTACAGTATTTACTCAATTAGCATTATTCCTGTTTGGGGTCAATTTGAAAAACACATTGCGGAAATATTGAATGAAATAACTATTAGGAGTGTACCCCTACAGTGTGTACAAATTCATTTGACTAACTTAAATTGTGACATTTTTATCAGGGGTCTCTGAGACCCCCAATCAGGAATAATTTAAGGCCATTTTGAGACACAAAGCAACGTTTCAAAACAGGCCAAAACTGTGTTAATAAAAGTAACATGTGCTGTTCCTGTATTGGTCAGAATGTTTTTGTGCTGTTATAGGATTTAGCTCATACATCAATATACCAGTTAAAATGATACATCTGTAAAAATTCTCAAATTCACTTTTTTAGTCAGAGGCTGCACTGCAAATAAACATGATCTGTTACTTGGATAGATATGAGTTGGAACATTTACGTCATGATATTTTATCGATCATTGTTTCATTATTTCTGCAAAAGTGCCTGTTCTCATGAAAAAACAAAAAAGCGAAGACATGTAAAAATGGCTTTTATCTGTCAAAAAGTTGCGAACGCTGTTCTATCTGACTGTTCTGCCGCTATCCCCCAAAAAAGAGAAGCGATCGTACTAAAACTACCTCAGGAATTATTAAACAACTCTTAAAGTGCAATTATATTAAATATAGTCACCAAAAGCTATATCCACATTCTGATTATGAATTACAATTATGTGCTGGCTTACAGATATCTTCTCCACAGTTCTATCGGGTATGCTCTTGGTTTTTAAAAGGAATATTGTTTGGTTCATTGGTCTGTTGGGTCTGACTGCATTCACACCTCAAGTGAACCACTCAAGAATTCCTTTGCAATTGTACTGATTGTTTTGGTGCAGACCAGAGTGCAATTGCCATTTTCATATATGCCTAAACAGACCAAACTACCATTAGTTTGGTCTGTTTAAGCATATATGAAAATGGCAATCGCACTCTGTTCAAACACAGGTCAAAAAGAAAACACATCGGGTTCCGAAACAAATGCTCTAAATGAAATGAAATGAAAACGGCCAAAGATGTTTCATCTATGATGATTGAAGCATGTTACTTTATTTTTCTCATAAAATTTGGAAAATTCATGTATATCAAGTATATTGTTTTAACTATTATAATGGTCAAGTTTAACATGACTAGTCAAACACTGTGACATACACACCTGGCATGTATTTAAATGATTTCAGAGTGCTTCCTTTAAATGAGCAATTCAGAACACTGGGGTAGTGATGTCAACACAAAGGGTGGGGCTTTAAAATTATCTCAAACACTGTCTCTAAGATATTGTCAAACATGCTGATTTCAAAACTGACTGATCTGGGAGGGCAGCAGATGTTTGGAAGAAATCAGTGCTTAGATCTTATTAGTGCTGGAATATCATGTGGTGTACATCCCCAGAGTCACTTCACAAAAGGTCGGGACAGGAAACATGCAAAACAGATGTAGTGCACAAGCAGTGCCCTATAGCTGTGCATGACAAACCCTGTGCTGTTACCTTAGCAACCACACAGTCATAACAGATCCATGCTGGTGTAGATGCAGATCCCTTTTCTTTGACTACATTTTGGTATTTTTGAGCCTTTTTGAGCCTTTTCACATTATATACTGTATCCTGAAAGTAATTTATTTGCTTTAGGGTAAAAAAAAATTGACCAATGACCAATCAGCAATTGTAGCTAACTGGATTCAAAATGTTTAATGCAAATGAAAAATTGTATTCAATAAACATATACTACTAAATTACTTCCACACTAATACCGAGTTTACACTATGTGATTTTAAGGCTGATTTTCGCTCGTCGACAGTTTTGTGGAGATCGCCAACAAAAGCCTGCAATCGTAGGCGAATCGGAGCTCGCCCACGTGAGCGACGATCGCAATGTATGAACTATCAAAGACGCGATTTGAGAGAAGTGCCGACACGTCGCCGATGTCAGCAATATATCTACAATATGAAATATCTGGATCTGCCTGCGATTCCAAATCGTGCAATGTGAAATATGTTTTGACTGAATACAACTGCAGCGTTGACCTACAGCCAATGAGAGAGCAAGAAACGGGGCACGGGAAGTTTCAGTGGGAGGAGTCCTGACGTACCTGCAATAGAACATCAACTAGCATGGCTGCAGTATCAAAGTCTCATTGGACCGAAGAAATGGAGAAAAGATTAGTGGAACATTGGCAGGAGCACCAGTGCCTATTTGATGTTTCCTCTGAACTGTACCACAACCGGGTGGAGAAAGAGAAGAGTTGGAGAGAAATTGCCAGTTCTCTTGGACAGTCAGGTTAGCAAATAGGTAGAGTTTTCAGTATGAGGCACTTTTCATATTGTAACCAATAAAATATATCATAATAACATTTCTAAAGCCATTTTTTAGTTTGGCTTCCACCAGAATGTGTTCATGTTAATCAAACCACAATTGGCCTCTGCGTTTGGTGCATTATTCAAAAGACAGAGGTGACGCACCATGCGATTTAACCTGTTGTATTTTATGTTGTTCTTTCAAATACTCAATAACACATTGTCATGTATATTTGGCTAATGAAGACTAGCTTGATTATGCAAAACCCCTGCAGCTCGATTACAACTGCACATGTTAATGTAATGAGTGTTAATATATAGTATTTATTCATTATATCGCCCAGTCCTAGAGAACATGATAGAAAAGTTATTTAGTTTTTTATATTTTTTTTTTGACATAGCATAAAAAAAGCTTTTTTCTTTCAACACCACAGGGATTCAGTATGATATGAACACGATATCTACATTGAGATGCAGGATATCCTGGCCTCATTTATGCCGTTGTCCCAGCTCCATTGGACTGGATCACACTCAAGAGGGTTCCAAGACAAACATTCATCCTGGCACCTGGCTACTGAGCATGGCCCTCTGATGGGACCAAAGACAGTCTGTGTACTAGACGTTTACTCCCTTGTGGAAGATAAGGATTGTATTATGCTCACCAGACTGTAGGGAGGATTTATTACACTTTGTCCTCCATCTAAATGTTAAAACAGAGCTAAAGGAGAGTCCTTGAAAGAAGCAAGTGTCTGTTCGCCTTTGGTATTGTTCCCCAGGTTTGGCAGTCTAGATCTTGTGACATGGGCTCAGTTGATCCAGACAGAGTGGCCTTTGTATTGCTACTGTGTAACCTTAACTCGTCACATATTACAAATGCAATTTGTTTATAGAGGTCAAGCAGCACAAAGGAGTAAACTAAAGCTTTTACTTCTACTGACTATTATTCTGAATATACAAGGTGGAAAATTCAATTGCAGGTTAAGAAAGAGTGTTAAATTAGTAGGGGAAAGAGATCAGAATGTCGGCTGATAAGACTGTTAAAGAGAGATACTGTAGTGTGTGCATTTACAAGGGGAAATACAAGTAGAAATAGGGTTACAAAAACTCTACAATGAGTGAGAGACTTTAGCTTTCATAATCATTCTTGCTTCTTTATTTCCCCCCATTCTGTTATGGTGTTTTATTTTATTTGTAAACTTGGTACATTTTGTACTGGTTGATTACATTACAATTTGTACTCGATTATGCTACTTGCAGCATTGCTATATATTAATAAAGCAATATGATAAATATACCAATGTTCAATTAACATATGCTTAAAATAGCATACAATTTGAACTTACCAAGGGTACGAGGTGTTCTTAGCATGACGTGAATGCCCCCATGAATGGTTGAATCAACTAATCCAATCAAATTCAGAGTTGGAACTGTCTTTAGTCATATTTATTATATTCTAATATTATAATGTATAATTTTCATTTTCTGTAAGCTGTAAAAGCGTGAATGTACAAGTCTCATAATGCCAATAAAGCACACTAAATTGAAATAGAAATTAGCTGAAAGAAGCTTAAAAAAAGAAAGAGATTAAATATAGCAAGAACAAAAAAATATCACAAAAGCACATATGCAAAGTGGAGTGTTATGAGTTAAATTAATAGTTCACCCCAAAATAAAATTTCTGTCATCATTTAAAAAAAAAAAAAAAATTATGGTGACATTATTTATTTTTCACATATCCCATCTAAGCTGGGGTCAGAGTGTAGGGTCAGCCATGATACGGCACCCCTGGAGCAGATATCTTGGTGGTGTTGGGGCTTGAACCCATGACCTTCTGGCCAGTAACCCAGAGCCTTAACCGAGCCACCACTGCCCATCAATTTACTCACCTTCATTAGGTTCCAAAACCCTTTCTTTCTTTCTTCCATAGAACACAAAAGCAGATGTTAGGCAGCCCCAGTCACCATTCACTTTCATTGTATGTAAAAAAGATGCAATGAAAGTAAATGGTAACTAACATTCTATTGCGAACATCTCTTTATGTGTTCTAAAGAAGAAATACAGTCATCCGGGTTTGGAACAAGATGAGGGTATAAATAAAGTTTTCGTTTTTGAGTGAACTATCCCTTTAACATCAGTGGATGTGACAGAGGGGCAGAGAGACCAACCACTGAAAGAGCGAGAGAGGTGGTGCTGGCCGAGCTCAGGAACGCCAGGACTGACACTGATGCCTCGGATACGAGCAGTGTACTCTGCACACCACCAGGAAGAGGAGGAGGAGGAGGAAGAGGTGAGGAGGTAGGATGGACCATGGCAGGAAGTAAAGGAGGAGGGTGAAGAGGAGGTTGGGAAGGTGGAGTTGATGATGGGACAGGTGTTCCACAAGTAGGAAAAACAGGAGCAAATGGAAGAGGGAAAAAAGGAAAAATTAATGTATATGTTGATGCTTTTTTAGCATTGACGATATGCAATTTATCTCTCCATATTTGTTTTTTCAACAAAACAGCCATAATAAACACTTAGATTCATATGTTCATATGTATGTCTGTTTGCATTTCTGTGACAGCTGAAAGGTGTGCGACAACAGACAAGGAGAAAACAGAAAGTATTTTGAATTTGTGAGTGGAAAATTAAAAAAGTTATTGTGACAAGTGTTTAAGAAAGTACCTTAAAAGTAATTAGTAATGTGATTACTTTTCAATTAAGTAAAAAGTAATCTGATTATAATATTTTAAAGAAATATTTTGTAATTTGTAGTGGATTACTTTTTTGGTAACTTACCCAACACTATATATTCAACTTAATTAGTTTAAAATCTGTAAAACATCTGAGATCTGAAGACAAAATGAGTCTTTTAGAAAATTACTGGCCACATAAATGCACTTTAACATTACAGTATTCAGGATGTTGCCATCAAAATCACTGCGATTATAATGGATATATACCACCCAGCCCTAGCGAGTGATACATGCTCGCCTTAATTTAAGTTGGAAAGATAAACAGACCCTATCTCTGGCGGCACGTTGTGCAAGGTAAATCCAGACAAAGTGCTTCCCTAATCCCAGATAGTGACAGGTCTGATAACCAAAGCAAAGAGAGCTCTTCAATCATATGGCAAGAGCAAGGACTCATGGAAAGGTTACAAAAAAGAGCAGCTTTCCCCCTTTAGCTGTCCTTTCTGTTATAATAGCACTTATCTATGCTGAGTCAGCAACCCTACTCCAACTGCTGGGTTGAAAAAACAAAACAGAATGGTTTAGTCATGAGAGCCTTATCTAAGTGGTTTAATCTCAGGTTTAATATTCACTTCCTGATGTTGTGAATCTAGGGGTTGATTTAGCTAAGAAAGCCCCTTTGCCCATGTTTGACTGGAAAAAAATAGGCCACATCAGAGAACAGAGCTTTTGTAGACTAACAGAGAGAGAAAAATTATTTCACACAGTAACTCTGCGATACCAGTAAATATATAATACCACTAGGGGGAAACAGTGAGCTCAGAGCCACTGAATCAGTCTAAGACAAATAACAGGATGTTATTTATGTTTTTGGCAGATAGTTTCTTAATAAAGCTTAGATGAAATTCCATATATGGTGTTTACAACATTTTTGGTTGTAAAATTCATTGGCATTATGTGAGGTACTTTGCAGTAATAATATCTGTAAAAAATGAAAGAAATAATGTTCTAGTGAGTTAAGCCTGTGACAAACAAGCTTGGGTCAACAATGAACTTTAACGTGCCGATATTATGCTCAAAACATAACAAGGAAAAAGACGTAAGCTTCCAGGAAAATCTTTCCAAACATACGAACTGAACAGATAATGTTAACAAAAAAACTAAAACAAAAAAAAAGTTGTATGCTGCTGTAAAACAGCCCTCAGTTGTTTAGGCACTTCTCCAGATGTAATGAACGAATGTTCAGTTTTGGCTCACCACAATGAAGCAATGCGGTCTGATATTAAGTCTTGAGCCAGAAGCACTTTAGACAAAGCTTTCTTTGTGACCGAGCAGTGCTTATGTCAACACCAACGAAGAAACTCCACCAAAAAAGGCACTGCCTTGAGGATATATGAAATAATAAAATAAATAAAAAAACAAGTTCTGTGTGCAAATATTAATACTTCCCTACTATATCCTAGTATACCAAAAACAGTATGCCAATGGAATAGTACGTCCGAATCCTCAGTATTCCTGAAGCAGGAAGCGAGAAATACCTGGATGACCTACTATTTCCTCTACCTACTATAGAATCTGAAGTGCAGATTGACTAGACACTTAATGATCTCATAATCTTTGAGGAGCTAAGGCGACGTCATGTTCAAAATGCTGGATTTATAAGAACGCCGACAAACCACAAGTCAGACGCTCTTTTCCACTGTAAGTGATTATATATATATATATATATATATATATATATATATATATATATATATATATATATATATACTGTATATCAACAACGTTGTTTATTGTGCATAAATGGTACTTGTTTAACAAAACCAGAGTGGATAATTTTCATGAGTATATATGTATGTCTGAAAGGTATTCACACTACTTGCATGCATACCTAAAGAACGTACTGTTTTACTGGCAAAGACGTCCATCCTTTATCAAATACAGTACATACTGTGACAGTAAGCTGTTTCTGATGCAGGGAAGCTCTCAAATCAAGGTCAACTCAAGCACTCAAGGAAAGAAGGTGTTTTCCACTAATACATTTCTCTTCATAACTTGTTTCATTTCACACCCTGTGCACAGTTGCCCTCAAAATTATTTGGACAAATGTGTTAATGTCTTTTTATAATATAACAAGATTGCACTCACACTTGTTAAGCAAAACATTTTACAAAAATAAGTTTATTAGGTTTAAAATGATAAAGTACATATATTTTTCAAAATTCAGATAATGTTTTGTGACACTTGGTGGTTGTCAAACATTAGTGGAACATGTCCATAGTTAATGTGCTAAACTTCACCTGTGGTTACTCTGCTAGGACATATGTGTGAATTTGAGCGGAATTGACCTCATATATCAACTAAACATTACCCCAACACCAGTTGTATGACAATATGATACAAAAAATATTTTTGTATCTGCAGTGACATTTAGACATTTCCAAAAATTGCTCAAAACTCCAAAGGGTTGATCGCTGTATCATCAAAATTATACCCTTTAGCGAGGGACTTAACCCCATGTTGCTTGGATAAAAGTGTCAAATAAATGACTAATTAGTTAGTACAAGACCCTCTGTGTCCAAATAATTTTTGGGGCAACTGTAGTGTAAAATATGTAGGGGTGATGTAGCCTTGTGGATATAAATCTTGGCTAGTAACCCTCAAAGGGATGATCAATGTATTGTCACAATTAAGCTCTACCCTTTAGAAAGGGACTTTTAACTCCAGGTTGCTTGGATAAAATCATCAACTAAATGATTAATTAATTAGTATATTAAAGGTGATCTTACCAGCTACTCTGTGAGCTACCAGACCCTCCAATTTGTAGTTTGAATCTTCTGGTTCAGTCTCTTTGGGCAGAGGTGATGAGGAGGCATAGTAGTTATGCTGGCTCTCCTGTGGCTCAGGAGACTGTGAGCTGATACTGGAGGGGTAGATGTTGAGGGGTTTCATCTGTAGAACTCCAAAGGAGGATGAAGGCACTGTGGACTGGAACATGGGAGCAAGGACATGACCATCTGCCTCAGAGGGTAATGCACCATGCTGGAATAAAGCCGTGGGTCTCTGCTGGGTGATGGTAGGTTGTGGAGACTCTGGGGCTACAGACGAGATCTGCTGATAGACCAGAGGGTAAGCTGCTGGAGAGGGTCCTACACGTTCATGAATAGCTGCGTCTGCCTGGTAGGATGGCCTTGCCTGGGTTTGAGAGAAAGATGGTTGAGTTGTGACCACACTATGTTCTCCAGATGGTGCACTATTGGATTTGTGCACTTGGGTAAGTGCTGGGTCAAGGTCCAACATCAGCATGTTGAGGGCCTCAATAGATTGCTCAATGTCCTGCTGAGATGCCATGTGAGGAAACTCTGGCAGGCTGTTTGTTGTTTGCAGTACAGGACTGAAATTTACCCCTTCTGTATCTGGGACTTCTGGAACACCATATTGCTGCCAAACATTTAGCCCTCGCTGTACTGCGTCTCTACTGCTTGTCGTGCGTGTGGGAGCTTTGGGCATTAACTTCTGCTCTGTGCTAGGAGTTGCCCCAAATGACTGTGATCGGTAGATGCTCCCGTTCTGGTTGGCGTAGCCGCTAGTGGCACCTAAGTGATCCTGGACAGAAGCGGAGCTGAGGACTTTGGGCTCGTGGACACTCTTCTCCAAGTATGGAACATCTTGTCCTTTAATGACTGTCTCAGACTGATAGTACAAGTCTACCGGAGTTGCTCGGCCCTCGAAAGACGACATTGTTCCAAGACTATCCACACTGTTGCCCTCTTGACTGTTAGGGGGGTCATCATCAAGGATGTCTGTCTCTCTGTCAATGCTGTTGTGTCCATTGACGTGGACCTGGGCGGGGACGAGGTGTAGGACTCCCCCTCCTCCGCTGCCAGAGCTGCTCGGGTAACCTGTCCGGTGCATGGGGGCTTCCAATCCACTGAGCAACTGTTCCAGCTCTTGTTTTTCCTCTGGGCTGAGGGGCTGGGACGATGGCTGACTCACTAAGACCGGCTGCTGGATGACTTCATCTGTGCGGTCGGTCTTGATGGAAGCAGTGGAGTTGCCCGAGTCACTACTTACAGATAAGGCGTGGTCAACCGCGGGTAGGGTGTGGTTTACAGCTTGTAAAGTGTGATCGACAGGGGCTGGGAGACCATTGGTTGTGACTCCTCCATCCAGAGAGTCTTTCTTCCGAACTTTAGCGTAGAGACTACCATCCAATGGACCTTGTGTGTGAATTACATCTGTGGAAGAGAAAAATGGAATGTGTTAATACTTACAGCTATTTCAGGTATACAAAATACTTCACATCATACCAAAAAAAAATAAAAATAATAATTGTAAAATCCCTGTAAGGCAGAGTTTCAGATGCCTTGCTGCCTTTATAAAACATCTGAAAAAATAAATATCATACGACACCAATCTTCAACCAATAGGCCCTGTTTCCACCTGGTATTAAGATGCGTTTACGGTGATCCGATCACATGTGGTCAGCAGAGTCGCATTTCTGTTTCCTCCTGGTTTTACCATGCGTCTCATATGCGTCTTCTGTGACCACTTGTGTTTGAAAATTTGAGGGAAGGGTCTTTGATTACATCAACGTGTAATCAGACATACCCAAAATGTGATGTGTTCAAATGCTTTTTTGACTTCCTCCATCTGTTGTTTCAGTGACATGATTACAAAATGTTTTGGACCCATTTCCACTGGTGCATTGGTCAATTGTGACACTATGCAGTCAAATATGTCCATTAGAAGAAGCAACCGTTTCCTACATAACTGAGCTAATTTCATCTCTTTTGTATCCCTCTATTGTTTTTCACATAAAAATTATTTAATCACAAAACAAAATTTCATACCAATTAAATTTATTTGGTAAATAGCCATGTTCAATGCAGGATAATGTAGAGTTATCCAGATTTATCTGCTTCGAATCAAGGTCCTGATCACCCAGTTGGGGTTTGACTGTTTGACTGTACATTATCCCTTACTTAGCCTAGCTGTTTACAGTTGCCAAGCAACATAACATAACATAACATGACATAACATCAGAAACTTTAGTTTTAGAACCACAATTAGGAACACATGTCTGTGTGGCATTGTATGTATTTTATTTTATTTTATTTACAAATGTAAAAACTTAAAGTGGTAAAAACCCACTAATGAAAATTCATCATTAACAACTCTCATGCTGTTTCACACCTGTTTAACTTTCTTTCTTCCGTGGAACTCAACGGTAGGCGGAACACAAATTGACAACCCAAGTCACCATTCAATTTAATTGTAGAAAACAAAACTGCAGTGGAAGTGAAAGTTGACTAAAGAAATAATTCTGCCTGACATCCTCATTTAAATTCCACAGAAGAAATAAAGTCACACAAGCAACTTTTTGGAAGTCAGATGAGGGATCCCCTCCCTGAAAACATGCACGTGCATTCACATATGCACACAACAGCAGCTCCGCCCATGAGCAATGAGTCAGTTTGCACCTCTCATGAGAGGCACTATGCTCCCTGTCCAAAGCAGTGACTCACCAGTGGAAAAATAGCATCACAAGTTAAGGTGAAGGCATTTCCTGACCCCTTGGAATTAAGGCATCATTTCCTATACTCACACAAGCACATGCTTTGACACATAAAACACATATTTTTGGGTGAGCACCATTCGGACAGGACCAGTTTTCCAGAATGACTTTCTTTCTTCGCTGGACCACAAAAAGATATGTCAGGCAGGATTTTAGCCTCTCCATTCACTTTCATTACATCTTTTGTTTTTCCATTCAGTAAAAGTGAATGGTGATTGAGCCTAGCATTCCGTCTCACATCTCCTTTTGTGTTCCAGGGAGTAACTTGGAACACCATGAGGGTGAATAAATGATGACAGAAATTTCATTTTTGGGTGAACTCTTCCTTTAACAATCAGGCTCTTGTGTCCCTGTGGTCATGCATTTTAAAAACAGGCTGTAATGGATTTTAGACCCTCCAAAACCACTAAGCCACTGTTTGACAGTTCATTCTGCAATGGCCTTTTGATATCAACAACGCATTGGAATCCTAGGGGGAAAAAATGAGCCATGTTCTGTTAAGTATGTTTGGTAGACTGAGATTCTGAACCACAGACTGTGACAAAATGTTATTCATTCAGACTGAAACACTCATACTGAGTTTCCCATGGTGTCTTAATGCAGGATCTGTCGAGCCGCAAATCTGAAAATGCAGCTATGGGGATGGAAACAGTGGCCTGGCCACAATACTCTGTGTCCTATTGCACTGTTTATTTGACACTCTAAAGCACTATTAGCTGAAGACGAGAAACTATAGCTCTCTGGTCTTGCATAGCAGGGCTCTAGACTAGAAAATTACTAAGGCTCCTAAACTGAAACATTTAGGAGTCAAATGGCTGTTTTAGGGTGTGTTCACACTTATAGTTCGGTTCTCTTGGTCCTCTTGGTCTGGACCAAAAGGAAAATGATTTAGTCCTGGTTTGTTTAGCGTTCACACTGGAATTTTAACACCGAACCTAACGATAAAAAACCAAAGGCATCAAGAAAAGTCACGACCTGATTGGACAGCTTTTATGATGTATATTTTTGACGGAACTTACCGAACATCCAAAACAATGCTGGCGAAATATACTCATTGGATGTATATATGTATATATGGTGGTATTTTTACCAGCTGAGAACAAACAAAGAGTTAATAAAATGTGTAAAGGAGTCAATACAATGCCAGAAATTCCTCCGTTGTACACACAAACGAAGATATGCTGCAAGGACAGCTGACGGGCGGTTCCAACATCAGTACCGGACTGTAATGGGAAACATAGCTCCTATGATGAGAAGAACCAGGTATGCTTGAGGTCAGTATTAGGCAAATTACTTCCTGTTTTTGGTCAGCTTAGACGTCTTTGGTCCATGTTGCGTTCATATATCAGTCGAACCGTACCAGAGCTCGTTTGGAAGCGGACCGAGACCCACTTTTCAGGCGGTCTCGGTTCGCTTGTTTAGTGCGCACTATGGTTCGGGTGACAGCGTTCACACTTGTTCAAATGAAACGCACTAACAGAGCAATCGCACCAGAGTTCGTTTAAATCGAACCAAACCTGCCAAGTGTGAACACACCCTGATGATGCCACATCACAGAATTGCTCAATTTAGATTGCTGTTCAAAAACAAGATAGAAACCCAAAGAAAAGACAGACGATAACTCATTAATCGGGTGTTTAATATACAGTATATACTCTATAGTTGAGTGCAGGAATTTGCATTCCCCTTTTGTCTCATGTGTTTTCACACCCCTTTCAGAACTTATACAAATATAAGAGATAAAATATATTTTTTTAATTTAGTACTGTCCTTCAGAATATATATATATATATATATATATATATATATATATATATATATATATATATATATGTATATATATATAAAAAAACCTTAGTCTTTCTTTACTGTTACCGGATGGCACAGACACAAAGACTGCAAGAGTGCAACTTGAACGAAATCCCAGATGCAGTTTATTGTGCTACTTCAATCACATATAATAATAACCAGAAAAGATTTGGTACATAACGTGGGACTTTTCATTATAAAAAGTACATGAAATACGCGGGACTACTATTTTGAAATGTCTGCGCTCTCAGTTGTGAACTCAGTGACTGCTGATTCGCTGAGAAAGTGACTCGAATTCAAACTGCTAACCTGAGCTCCAAGTGTTCAAATGAGCTCTTGTCGGGTGATGCATTATACTGATCTGGTTCAAAAAAGTAATTTGTTCATGATTAGGACATCATAGCTCACACTGTGTTTGTTGTTGCGTGCCGTCAGCGAGCTCATATCATCAACAGAATGGGTGAAAATGGCACGATGTATTCAATAACTCACAAGATATCTGATGAAACCACATATGAAAGGACATATCCCTACTGTCGCCAATGGCAACTACATTTTAAATTATTGTCACAATCATTTATTTTTGGTATACCATTTTAGTCTTTTGACTATCGGCATAAAGTTTGCTCCACTTTGCAGCTTCTTCTGGCAAAGAACCACCCACTTAGACAGGAAGAGATTGTTTTGTAAAGCAACAAAACACAGTTCATTTAGTTTTTTCGTACCGTTTATGGGCGAGTTTATCTAAAAAAGTTACTACCATAACAATAGACCTGTGTGGTGTGGAAATACATATTCAAATATAAATCCTTCAAATATATATTTGCGTAGTGCCAGCCTATCACATTGGAACTGTCAATATTACCCAGCTTTTGCCAGTTTTGCATGCAATATGTACCAGATAATCCGTGAATGGACTTTGGAACATGCATGGGCGTGCGTCTGAGGTCAAGACTAATGGTTCCCTAAAGCGTTTTAAAAATAGACATTCCAGGTTATCTCAAGTGACCTGGTGACCTTTAGGTTGTACATGTCTACTGGCAACAAATTAAACCATCACATTTGACCCCATGTAAAAGCCAGCAGTGTGACCCACTGGTTGACAGCAGGTTTGGAGACATGAGTACACTAGCTGATCTTGTATGTAAATGTCATGTTTTACAAGTGAGTAAAGTAATCAGTCTAAACATCCTCATCAAAACATTGAAAGAGACTGAATTAAAAATCATAATAATAATAATAATAATATCTAGGTTTTTAGATGTATTGACATTGTATAAGAATAAAAACTCTTCTTCTGACAGTAGGTTATAATTTAACACAAAAACGAACCTTTTTCTTGACATTTCTGTTTTACTTGAATGAATGATTGAATGCTCTGTTCTGCCATTCACTATGCTGTTGCTAAATGATCTTTGTGTTTCATGGTTGATCAATTCTGGTCACAGTAGCCGCCCTGTCTGCAGCTGTTGTTTAAAGTCCCTATAAATTCTATACCACAGCAACAGTGGTATAGAAGGTGGTATGTGGAGTGGTGGTGGCGTAGTGGCTACAGCACAGGGCTGTTAATCAAAAAGGTCGCTGGTTCTAACCCCACGGCCACCACCATTGTGTCCTTGAGCAAGGCACTTAACTCCAGGTTGCTCTGGGGGGATTGTCCCTGTAATAAGTGCACTGTAAGTCGCTTTGGATAAAAGCGTCTGCCAAATGCATAAATGTAAATGTAAATGCAACAACTAGCATGCTATTGAACATTGTTCCTTTATTATAAAAGGTATATATAAAACACACTATACAATGCATACAATATAAATCAAAATCAGTGTTGATTTTTATCTATTAACATCAATGTAGGCATCATTTAAGCATGTAGCCTTAAAGTATTCCTCAGTTAAGTAAACAGTGCTTCAAGTTTTAATGAAATTGTTTGAGTAAACAGTACTAAACAGTAGCAATTGAGGGGTTCACTCTTTTTATTGTTAATATTTTGGTTTATTAGAGTCTTAACGTTCAGGCAGCCAAATAGACCTTATCTTCACAGAGCATGTGCACAAATACACATGCGAATGTTGGAAAGCAGCCATCTGTCAGTCAGACAGCCCTCCTTACTTAGTACTTCCAATACTGTAGAAAGTCTAGTTACATTCCGTTTTTGTGTTTCTATTCAGTCCCTGAGTACCAATACTTTTGACAACCCAAATTATGTACAAACCAAAGTGAGACATCGTCTTCTAAGGATCTGACCTAACGTCAGACCTGAGATTACTACAGTACGTTTGCTACTTCTCAGTCATACCAGCCCTGGGTCCAGAATTGAACAGAACAGCCTTTACTGTTTCTCTCTCTCCAGAGTTTCCCGTAACAATCCCTCAGCTGTTCCAAACATCTCCCAGTGCTCCAAAATAACACACCCACCATGAGAGGAGAGCAGCACCTTGTATAAACCTCTCAGCAGGTTTGAACTTCAACCGTGACATCTGAATGTTCATCTCTGAAATCATGTTTTATTCGCATCTAAAAAAAAAACACCTCATGACTTAATACTGACATCAGAAGTCATTAGAGTCTGGCATCTTAATGTGGAATCAGACACGCCTCTTGAAAAATAATCATCTTCTATTTCAGCACACTTTTTATCACCTGCTTGCGGACACAGAAGATATCACATCAAGACCAGCTTGCATTTACCCCTAATCACCACCCGTAAAAATAGCAGTATGCAAACACATGGTAAAGTGCTGTTAAAGTTATTTAAAGCTATGGTTTTGCCTCAAATTCAAGAAGAACCCCAAGAAAACTTGCCTACCTGCATTACTGCACAGCTCTGTAAGTGTCCATGAGGAAAGTTTTGAAAAGCCTCTGTGTTTTCCTGCTCTTTTGCTCCAGCAGCTCAACATTCACAAGCGGTGGGAGTGCTTTTTTGGAAAACTCCCTCCTCCTCCACCAACTCTAACTTGGACAGAGCCGAGTTGTAGTAGATGACAGGACTGTTGCTCTCTGTATGGATGAACACCAACCCTAGTGAAGTGGGTGTGAATTTATCCTCACCCAGCTGAGTCTGGTGTCTACCAGAGTGACATCACTGGGGCTTTCTCTATCGGAGGGGCTCATTATCCCTCACTAACTCCCTGGCTCTCTTCCCAAACCAAGTAAGCTTTCTACATAGGTAGCATTTTAAGACATCATATGCATGCTCACAAAGGCTGTTCCACATGTTATAACTAACGTTGACCAAATACTTTCCTAAAGACGGCCATCCATGATGCACTGCGAACATACAATTAGTATACAATTAATTTAACACCAAAAAGTATTGATACAAATAGCTTAATCGAATTGACTATTTTACAATATGATGTAATTTTATGCTTATTAAAAGTATCACACTATAAGTTTACGGCATTATACGTTTAATATAAGCTAACGGCAAACTCTTTAGATTCAACTGTCAGTCGGATCTCCCATTTGCTTCACTCATATGATGAGTGCTATTTGTATGATGCACTATGAGTGTCCCAAATTTGTCACTTATGAGGCTCCATTTAAGTTAGGAGGTGCCCTTAGAAGAAAGCTGCCAATGTAGGGAGTATACAGAGGGATAGAACACACGGTTTTGGAACAGACACCCTTTATGTTTCTCTCGCTCTATCACATACACTTTTAGGAGTGACCCCCGATAACACACTCACACAAAAACTGACGAGTGTGTTTACTGGCCTAAATTGAATAACATGCATCCATTAACACTGTAACATTCCCAAACCTAGTGAGCTGCCCTGCCATCTACTGCCTAAAAATAAGATGTTTACATGACACCGAATTTCTATTAATATAGGCGTATGGCATCTTATTCAGATTTCTAGAAACCAGAAGTTTTGCTCAATCAGATTATTACAATCAGGTCTGTGAATTTACATGACAATTCCACTTAATATAGTAATATATGTGTGCATGTCATTGTCTCTCTTCAGAGTGCTTAACATACAGCAAATGCTCAGTCAAATCTGGTAATTTCTTTAGAACAGTGTAAATGTTAAAATTAGAAACCAATAAAAAAACTAGACTAAACAAAACAAAACAAAACAGAATGTGCTGTAAGTGTCTTGGCTAGAAAATCATGATTTCTTGGGGAGTTCTGTGGAAATAGCCCAAAAGTTAACAGGCATTGTTTTAGAAACCTTAGCTTTGGTTATTATAGTGAATCACGAGTGAGGCTTCAAGGGGGACTTTGAGTAAAAGTGTATTTGTGTGAGTGTCAAGTGTCGAGTGTGTGTGTGTGTGTGTGTGTGTTTGTGTATGTGTGTGTTTGCAAAACACACATGTGTGTCTGTGTGTGTTTTTACAGTGTTTTCCAATAGCCAGTGGGCAAAACAATAGGCCTATCTGATTTCACCTCACATCCGTTCATATTTGGCCAGTCAATGGTTGATCCATTAAAGTACTGTAAACCATAAATAAAAAATAGCACCCAAAACATTTCTCTATTACCTGAGAAATCACTCCCGTCTCTGTTACTTGCACAAATCAATAGTTCTGAGAGTTCACACAATACTGCTTCTCTGTGCGTGGTAGTCCGAGCTTTCAAGGTCATGAGATAAAACGATGAAGAACGAGAAAAAAGAAAGTTCACGAAAAACAGGAAGGACTGTACAAACTTTACATTCTACGTCTGTAGGAAATGAATGTATATGTTTGCACCATTGACGGTCAGAAACAGACCACCAGTGAGCAAACAGAAATCCTGACAATGTGACACGACTGATATCCATGTATGACAAACACCGCTGCTATGAAACAACACACACAATGTGATCATCGCTTAAACTTCTGCTTCCAAAACAACTCCTGAAACGGAGTTATTCAGAATAAATGCATTTTAGATCATTAAAGATGTATAATTCAAGTTTAAGGGCTATAAACCCACTCTGCTCATAAAAAAACCAATTAAAACCACCCTAAACTGTTCATGTACTGTACACTCACTGAGCACTTTATTAGGAACACTATGGTCCAAATAAAGTGCCCGACCTGGTTTTCTGCTATTGAAGCCCATCTGGCTCAATGTTCGACATGTTGTGCATTCTGAGAAGCTATTTTGCTCACAACATTTGTACCGAGCGGTTATCTGAGTTCTAACGGAAAGACATGCAGGCTTGAGTGAAGTTTAAGATGCCATTTATTTGATAGATGTAAAACAGAAAGTAATGTCTCTCTCTTTGGCGTAGGCCCCGTCCAGCGGTCCGAGGGAGTTGTACCCGGAACCATCATGTCCTGCCGGAGATAGGAGGCAGGGGCGAGGAGCCTACCCCCGTGCGGGACAGGGCTCAACTGGTGGTTGTGGGGTGGTGGAGGTTGCAATGTTAGCACACAGATTGTGAGCGAACTTATAAAGCAATGACTTACATGCGATTGGCTAGGAATTACCCAGCTAATGATGTGATGATGTACAGCTGCTAGTCTTCCCGCTAGAACTACGCTGCGCTTCCATTTACTGTAGCCCAGTGGTTTCCAAACTTTTTACAGTGGCATACCCCTCCAAACATTCAACATCCTTTTGCATACCCCCTCTCTAACATATAAATAACATTCGGACAAGGTATTTTGAAAAGATGTATATTTAACACAATTATCTTTGTAAAGCAATTCCCTTATTTTAAACATGTTATATCTGTACATGCTATATTATTCATACTGAATAAATGGCTTATCGGTTGAGATGGGTATGCTAGATATGATATAACTGCATAAATTGAAAACTCCCCCTCATCACAGTAAACAAGAATAGCATTCGGTTCTGTGCCTGGAATTGCGCATCATTGGAAATCATTGTGTAAGCACTCCAGAAGAGAAAGTGCTGTCACAGAGTTCACAAGTGCTTATCACCTCTTCACAGGAGCTCTATGGTAATGGGAGCCATTATAAGGTAAGTGCTAAACATTAAGTATGCATTAAAGATGCTTTTGTAGGCACTCTTATGTATAAAGACAGAGATGAAAGAGCTGAGGGAGACTTTTGTTATTAAAGCACAGAGAACATAAAAGTTGACGGACATCTCCACATCCATTTCAAGTCAATTCCCATAAGCGGCTAGGAATATGAGGTCACATCTTAGGCTTTTTTCTGTTTCTGTGTTTTAGTCTGAAAAGCAAAACTGATATAAACAACATCCATATGTGTTTTGAAATCTGATTCAAGTGGGATTTTAGTGCATTCAAATGCATTTCAGTTTCAAGTAGTTTTTAGTCAAGCTTTGTCCTGAAAAGAAATGCTTACATTTTGTATGCCTACAGAAGACTTTGAATATGACGCATGAATTGCACACACAGAGCACTTTATTAGGTACACCTGTATACCTAATTATTCATGCGATTATCAAATCAGCTAATCGTGCAATGCATAAAATAAGGAGCTTCCATTAATGTTCACATCAACCATCAGGATGGGAAAAAATGTGATCTCAGTGATTTCGACTGTGGCATGTTTGTTGGTGCCAGATGGGTTACTGCTGATCTCTTGGGATTTTCACACAAAACAGACTCTAGAGTTATCTCAGTAGGTGCCAAAATTGAAGAGAGAGGTCAACGGAGAATGGTCGGACTGGTTCAAGCTGACAAAGTCTACGGTAACTCAGATAACCACTCTGTACAATTGTAGTGAGTAGAATAGCATCTCAGAATGCACAACATGTCGAACCTTGAGGCGGATGGACTACAACAGTAGAAGACCACATCAGGCACTTTATTAGGACCATAGTGTTCCTAATAAAGCACTCAGTGAGAGTACTTTTACGATGCTTTAATGTGAGTCAATAAAAAAGACATCTGATAATATTCATTAAAACATCTCCTTTTGTATTCTTCATAAGAAATACGTTTATTCAGCTTTGGAATGACATGCGGGTAAATAAAGACAGAATTTAAATTTAAACCATCCCCTAAATGGTGAATGAGTGAACAGTTTAAAACATACTTTCAGAATATGCAAAAATATGTAAACATTGTAATGTCATTGATGCTAATATCTTCGTGAGTTAAGCACATTGGCGAGAATTCATGGTGGACATGAGCAGAGTCAAAATTTCCATCTTTTTTCCATCCTGTCTTTTTACAATGCCAGCTAAGTCTCTTGGCATCAAATTGGCAACCAATTGACTTCAATGTCTGAACACACAGACCATTTAATTACTTGCAAAATGACAATGCGAACACTCAGTCCTACCTATATGATTTCAAAAACAAATCGCAATTGAGTGCAGTGTGAAAAAAGCCTTAAACTGTGGCATAACTGTGTTGACATGTTTGGGATTTCTTTGCTGTTTTGGATTTGTACATCTGCTGGATCCAAGTTTGAGAAAGACATGGCTGCAGCATATTTTTCGGTGTTAAAGCCAAATATAGAGCTCTGAGAGAGACACACGCATGCTGCTCTGCACGTGACTCGAACGCGAGACCGTTCATGGGTAAAGTTTCATTTTCGCTGATGTTGCGTTTAAGGAAAAGCAATCAAACAACGCTCAAAGCTCTGGGAACATACTGGACGAATTCAGGGCGGCTCTTTGATGGGTGTGCAGTAGCTGACTGTGGTTGGAAGCTGGCCCTGACTATTCACTTTACACACAGACCGCACACACCAGCTCCTCATCAGACAGCTCATCATTAGTCCACAGGAGAACCAAAACAATGAACTACTAAAACAAAACGAAATGAGCCGTTTTGAAAATCAGAAAAATACTGCCTCTTTTGGCTCTACTCTACCTCTTTTTCTTGGCTAGAATTGGTCTTTAGTTAATTCATAACACAGTGGCCAGATAAGATCAGATATATTTTCACATATCCTCAACAGAATTTCTTGAGCGTGTTTACATGCATGTCTTTCCACCGATTAAGCTTAATAGTCCGTCAAAGTGTGTGCTCATGTAATTGCATTAATCTGCTTTCCTTTATCGGTGTAAAGTCATAAAGCGCTTAAGAATGAACCGAGCGTTCTTAACGACTTATCCAATGTCCAGTTTTCTTGCTTTGTCATTTCATTTTAAATAAGCTGAATTTTGGGAATTAGCAGCATATTGGTGTGCATGTAAACAGGCTCACTGATTTACTTAAGAGTTTAGGGTGTAATAGAGTGAAATTGGTTTTGTATGGACTGGGTTTGTCTGGTTGTCCATCTGTCTGTAGATATGTCTGTCTGTCTGTCTTTTCCTATCTTTTTGCAGGAGGTTTGGCAATGATTAACAAGGAAAATTGCAAATGTCACTTAATGTCAAAAATATTGCAGAACACTGCTGTACACCCTACTGAAAGACCAGCAGGTTTTAGCTGGTTGCACAGCTTAGGATGGCTGGTCAGTTAGCTGGTTTCAAAGGGGTTTTGAACAATTTTTAGCTGGTCAGCCTGGGAGACCAGCTAAGACCAACCTGACCAGCTAAAAAAAGTGTCCAACTGACCAGCTATGACCAGGCTGGCTGACCAGCTAAAACCAACCAACCATCTTAAGCTGGTTTAGCTGGTGTTTTCAGCAGGACAGCATTTTATGATTATTTAAATGGCTTTGCAATGTAAAAATCATGAAGTATCTACATACAGTAATATGGTAGCCTACCATATTTTTATTGGCATTAAATGCAATATTGTATTTAATACAATATGTAACGGGGGTCCCAGCTCCATCTCTCAACTCACCAAGGGGTCTTATTTATATTTAAGTGAATAATTTGCATAAAACTTATATATTGATTCTATACTCACGATCAACAACTTTATGTATGATTTTCTATTTTTCCTTTGTGTTTACATCAACCGCAAAGTTTCTTTGGATTGTAGGTTATTCCATCATCAAAGACGTCAGACCACTTTATTTCCCCAGTCCATCTGAAATCTAAACTAGGAGTAAACTCATGAACCAAGACTGTTATGTGCAATATTTCTTTGTGGGCAGGTTATTTAGTAACATTTTCAGTTGCATCATTATTCGCCTCTCTAGCCAATGGAAACACGAGTCGTTTCTTAGGAAGGTTTGTGGGTCCCCTGACTCCATATAAATGGAAAAGTGGGTTTTCTAGCACTCAAACCAGACAGTACATAAGGGAAACCCCAAAGGGTTTCTCAATCAGCGTTAATGGGAAAATGGTGAACAGAACCGGACTCTAAGCCACGTAAATATCAACAACGCAACCATCTGTCACAGGTCACTGAGAGCTGTTTAGGGGCGGAATATCTGACCCGTGCTGAGCTATGTGCGTAGGCCTCTGGAATGTAGGAGAAATTAGACAATGTTGTCTTGTAAAGTCCAGGGGAGTGGCGGCTGAGTGTTAATGGACCAGTAAATGAGTCCTCCCGCTCTTTACCAGAGAGCGTTGCTCTTCAGCAAGGTACAGTGCAGTCGCCAGTGGGCTATATGTACACCATGTGACATATTGTGCCTAAACCTTAAATGTGAAGTGTGTCATTTTTCAGTATTAAAATACTTTCTCCTATACCAGCGTGTGTTCGGTAAGCTTGTTTATTTTTTGGATACTGTTAATCCCATTATTTCATTAATTTTGTCTGTTAATGCTTGTGTGAAGGAAATGATACACTTCACCACCATTAACTTTTAGTGGGTTTCATGGGACTGTAGTTCATTCCCTCACAGACATTAAGTACGAAGTCCTGAACCTTTGTCTTTTTGTCAGATTTTCAAATAGTTTTTTTTTTACATTTCAAATCAAAGTTTGTAAAGTAATGATTCACCTCTGAGCTGGTTGGTTTGGTTCAAATGTCTACAGAAGAAATGAAAGGGGTATATACACTGGAAGAACCAAGCCTTATGCACTCTATAGCATTTACATTCAAGAAACCTGTTTAAATATGTTTTTAATTGTGTAAATGTTTTGTTAATATACGGTATATTGTTTACAGAGTTTGGGTTTACTTAATAGGCTATTTATGGAGTGGTTATATGCCGGTCTTGGTGTCTCAGATTATAAGTATGCCCTCCCCCAAAAACCAAATGCCCCCCATTCCATATGTTCTGGTGATGGTTCTACCATGGTAGTTAAAACTAAAGACAAACACATTTCCAAGCAGTGGACGAAGGGAGGCTCTGAACAGCAGCTGCAGGCATGCAAAGGTCAAAGGTGAAATGTTATGGTGAATTGTTATTATTATTGGCTAAATGTGAATTGTCCTGAAGGCCCAATATACAGGCTGAAGCAACAGCCTACAGCAGAGACACGCTGAACAAACGATTCTGTGTTCGTAAAACTGGAAGAGCAATCCAGGAATATTCAGAAGCCTTTCATAAGATCTGACATTTGATAATGTGCAACATCTGAGTTTGACGTAAAAGCAGTTTAATCCCAGAGATGGGAAGAGACAAACCCAAAGTCTGTTTACAGAAAAACAGAGACATACTGTGTGTGTGTATATACAGCAGTCTGATCCGCTGTTCAATCTAGTTTAGAATGTGAAAACAACCTATCACAGAATGTAGGATGTAGTAAAGAGCTTATTGTCTGTTAGGGTTCATTTCAGGTCACATATCACCAAAACAAAATATATATATATATATATTAGGGCTGTCGATTTAACGTGTTAATTCAGTGCGATTATTTTGATTAAAAATAACGCGTTAACGCACTTCCCCTGGACCGTAATAAAAAAGAGTAGTACCACCTGTTTACTCCAGAGGGCAGTAAGTGAAACTTCAGCTGTATGAGCAATGCACAGTTTATACAGTGAAGAAAACAACCATCCAGCAGACAGAACAACACAAACATACGTTACATTCTTGCGTTCAAAACACTTGATGGAGCGCAAATTCGAACTAAGGGATCTCAAGATGTGTTCTAAGTATTAAACTATATTTAATTAGACACAGTGACCTAAAATGTGTATGTTTATGACGCAATGCACCCAAGACGCAACACAAGCATCTGTCTGACGCAGGTGTACATTGACAGGTCCTTAAACAAGCCCTCAAATTCACTTGTGAAATGGATTGCTGTGAACTGTATGCCAATGACTGACTTATGATCAATAATATGGTAGTACACAAAACATTGTATTCGAAAGTCGTTTTTTGTATTGTCTTATCAATGATTAACTCTTCTGATATTTATTATGACATTTATTATCTGTGCTTAATTATTATGACAATTAAGCACATTTCTCCACCTATTCTCATTGCTGTAATGTGAGAAAATTACTATAAACAGACAATTTTGGATGTATTTATTATGGCACTTGCTTTACTGCATTTTTGACTCAATACAGTAGAATCATAGTCATAAGAATCTAATAAAAAAGACAAAAGATGGAGAAAGAACTAGAAAAAGGTCGATTTCATATTCATACTGTATACCTGTAGCAATGTTGTGGTTTTGTTTTGTTTTTACTCGGCATAAATTAAACACAGTACAACAAATACAAACAGGATGTAAAAATCATCTTTTAAACATTACGAGCTGCAGAGGAAAACATGCTTAATTGTCATGAAAATGATGGGACAATGCCAAAAATCTTCACGGCCCTAAAAAGATCCTAAAATAGGCCACCATTTTCATTATGTAAAATTTTATCTATTTTTTTACTTTTGATTTTGGGGAGAAGTGTGATCTGGAGATGACCTTGAAAGGTGTCCTGGGGTTCGAGTGTAATATGATGTGTTTGCATTTATACTATGAGTTCGAGTCCACATCCCATCCCCCCTCTTTAACTTCGATCTACACAGTGTTCAGCCATTTCTGTTGTCACTGTGGCAAAATAACGCAAACAAAACCACCCGGAAGACCGCACGTGTTAACAAATAGTCTTCAGGTAGTTAAATCCATCAGACGGAAACACAAAATGTGCACCTCTGGTGTCATGTGTTAACAGATGGTGACAGTAAAGGCCCTACATTGTGGTGACAGTCTGGTCTGTCTGTTAATGCCACTCAAACACTGCAAGTCTGGATTGCTAAGCATGAAACTACTGCGTGGTAAAAGGGTTAATCGTCTAATTCTTTTGACTTAGCTACTGGTTTATAGCCGAGCCAGCCACATAATTAAACAACATTTGAGATGGTGAGGCCCTGCCTCTCATCACAGGAAGGTTTAATTAAAGCCAGCTTGGTGTGTACCACGTTTATTACGTAACAGTTAGTCTCTCACACTGCCAGCCACACAAATAGACCATAATAAAACTCAGCATTGCACAGCTGAACTCAAAAATGCGATTCAAAAACCATGCTGCACAGTCTTGCAACAACACTGATGAAATTGTAGTCGACTTTCTGTTTAAGAGCTTAATGTAAATATGTGCTAACCACACTTAGGCTCATAATAAGGAAATCAGCTGTGCCTGCAAAAAGCTTGGGGGATAAAATCTCTTTACTGGCACAATTGCGAGTCTGAGTTGGTGAAATTAAATGTCAGCGAGATTAGTTTGAAACATTGTAATTTTTCTAAATGTACAATGATAAGCTGGTGGGTTCCCACTAAATCAAACTAAGCATGTTAGCATTTAGCATCTTGAAAACACATTGAAATACAGCAGTTCAAAGTTCTACGAAAACTTTAACTACTATAAGAATGTTTGGAATATCGAGAAAAAGAACAAAACCCTTGATTGACTAGGGCTCGACAGTATGACAACAATATACCATGCAACAGTAGAAATGTGTCATAATGGTTTTTCGTTTATACAGCAGGAGACGCATTTGCAAGGCATTCTGCGACTAAGTACTGATTAATGTTACGTTCACATGAGGGCAACAACGAGACATGGAGTAATGCAAAAATACAGAGCAAAATGTTGATTTTCAGATAATCACAATCTTTATTTGAACAATCATGATATCATTTATTAAAAGGCCAATATTAATCTTTAAAAAAAAAAGTAACTTTTTTTGTTGTTTTAATTAACCTGTTAGTACGCAATTCCCCCGCACGCGGTAGTGACAAAGGTCTAAGGGTTCAACATTGATATCCGATCTCTGTTTCACGATAGCAATGCTCCAGAAACAGCTAATTAGTTATTTGTGCCAGGAGTACAAATGAAAACATGTAATATCAAAACGAGACTTCATATATTTGTTATGAAATTGCGATCGCCAGATGAGTCCAGTTCAACACACTTGGGTCAATTGTCCATGACAAGCGTTCATTGAAAAACATCCAATAGCACTTTTTGTCCATAAAAGTGATAAATCTGAGAAATATTGATGTATTCCACATTGTTTACATGCGATCTCACCTGAAAAAATTACCCTTCGTCATCGTTCTTCAACAAACTATGCAATCTGAGCAGCATTCATGTTGTAAACTGTATATTATCTTATATACTATATACTTATATACTATGTCTCGTAAACAAAATGAGCCTGTCTCCAAAGTCTAATTTTAAAAATGCGGCGTAGTTTTATTCGTAATAGCCAAGCAGTGCAGTCAGATTTTGTGTTGTCTTGAAAGGCGGAGCCTTAATTTTAGTCTGTATGCTTCCATCGATTATACAGAGAAAAAAGCTTGAAGGAACCTCATTTTTTTTTTTAGATCATCTTCAAATTTGAAACATAACTTCTCTAGACTTGTGGCTTTGAGAACATTGTATTTCTGAGTTGTCTTGGTACTTTTATTATGGTTTTTTAGATTATAAAAACATGTTCAGCACAAAATATTTCCATTACTATAAACTTCAGCTTCTCTAACTTAAAATAATCACAAGATATATGAATTCAGAAACTTGGGAAATAAAGCCCGAAGTGTCTTCTTCATACTCCAAAGGGTTCAAAAAATACACCCATTTAAGTTCAGGTATGTCATTTTCATGGTTTGTGCTCAAAAAGGGGGTGCATATCAACAGGTTAAGTATTATATTTTTAAATAAATAGCAATTAATCTGCATATTTGTGGTCCTGTTGGTTTTTTTTATTAATGGTTTCATAATGTACCAAGCTAGATTCCATGAGTAATTTGCAGCATTACCTAAGAGACCATTTCTTTTACAGTATGTACATAAAATTGACAATGTAACTGAAATATACCCAAAAGTATCAAAATCTAATCGAACTGTACCAAAATCGGAATCGAATTAAATTCAGGAATTCTGTTTTTATACCCAACCCTATGAGCGGGGTGTGTCCCAAACAAGTTGAAACTGAGTTTACATTGTTTGCAGTTACCAAGCAACATCTCAACTTGCCACTTTAATATAGAATTAACATGATGTGCATTAACGTGACTAGCGTGTGTACTGTATATTGGCTATATTATAGTGTCCTCGAACGTGGCTCATCCAATCAGAATTTAGAGTCACAGCTATCCATTTTATATACATAGTTTTACTATTTTGAGTCTTTTGTATTTATCTAAAGTGTTTCATAACGTGAAGCAGTTTTTGAACTGACGGCATACTTATAATTCATTTGTTGCGAATAATTTTATCGTTAGCTTTACGTAAAGTTCCACATATAAAGAGAAAACAATCAAAGGTAAGTGCTTTATCTGTGTAAAATATTCATTGAATTATCCAAAAATAGGTTTTACGACATAGTTATTTGATGTATAAACCATTTTTCTGTTGACTTTCCAGCAAAAATGACATTAAGTTACTGGTCATATCACCCGTCCCTATGGCTGACACAACAAGAGTCTGAAAGTAAGTTATGAGAAGACAAATTAGTCATACGGTTTTACCTCAGAACAGATGGCGTCTACTGTCAAGTTGCAATATTCCTTTCCACAAAGTTCCTCAATGTCGTCTACTTTTATTCTCCAACAAAGACAGTAAGACCTAAAATCTGGTCTGATTTCTGTGTGCGCACTGAACAGAGACTGTTCACTCTGTCACTGTCCCTCTAGTGACTGATAACAAAAAGCGTTTTCAGTATCCAAGCTGGAGGAGTTGGCCCTTTTTCACACACCATCTCTGTCAGCACCTCTCCAATCCCCCCATCTCCCAGTCATCACACTTTTCTTACCCAACCATCCCAAAAATGCTGTGGGCAGGGCTCTGGCCAAATATGGGGAGGCTTCAGTAAACAAGGCCTCAGCTCTGACTGCTGGTTCCCCTTGAGGTTTTCAAAGCTGAACCCCAAGATTTAAAGCCACCCTCAAAGGAACGGATGGGCAGAGAGATTGTTTTTACAGTCATAAGGCCTGTTCTCACTCATTCACTCTCTTATATGCATGCTTACATGCCATTGTGTGTGAACGAATACACCATGTTGCAATATTGTTTGCAGAGTGCAAACAATACTCCAGTTTTCCAGTCAAACGAAACATCTATACTATTTACGAATGGAAAAACATATATAAATAGTATTTTCTTTTCTTGTTTTAAGCATAAACTTCTCTGAACTTTGTCAAATGTCTCTAAAGATATCTTGTAATGTGAAAAATCATGTAATTTTACTTCCCAAGTAAGTATATCTTTTTTGAAGGATTATTAGATATTTTTACTGGAAGTCAAGCAAAAATACTGATTAAGAAAATATAGTAGCTTCAACCTTTAAAATGATATTACACATTACACAAAGAAAGTCTCTTTGAACTATCGCTTTAATAATGGTTATATATTTCTACTGGGAAAAACAAACGAATATTTATATATGATATTATCATTTTTTGTCTTTCATAGTAAAAATATATCAACATTCTTAAAGGGATAGCTCAAAGAGATTCTCTTTCTTCTGCAAAACACAAACGAAGATTTGGGTGAGAAGCAGATCAATATTTCAATCCTTTTTTACTACAAATCTCCACTTTCACTTTCAAAATGTGAAATAATGTGAAAGTGAAAGTGGGGATTTATAGTAAACAGTCTAAAATCTAACAAAACTTTGTGAAGTTTATGTTTGAAACAAGAAACATGTTTCACTTTGAATGAAGTTTATTTTTGTTTTAAGCATAAACCTCATAAAATTGTGTTAAATTCCTCTGAAATCAAGACTTGATATCTTTAGATATATTTGCATAAGTATAACAAAAATACAGAGTAACAATGTTATTTTTTACAGTTTATACTTTCTTAATAAATGCCCCTGGTATTATTGTGCGTCAGTGTGTATTATTATTCTAAAGAAACAAAGTTTGTTGTTATCAAGGTCATAAGTTTTAACATCTGTAAATTCAAGCCCGTCTTCTATCATTTCATGCCGAGTATACGGTTTTAATTGAAAATACATCACATTATGGACAATTCAATTATTGCAAATGCCATTTCATTTTGTCTGTAAAATAATAACTTAATATTTAATAAAAACGTACAAACTAATCTGATTGTTCATGACAGCAAAAAGGCAGTAGACTGAAGCCTATTGTGATGGATTTCAGCCCAGCATTGTGGCCAGGGAAATGCAGAGTCACTCTGCAGTTTTTGAGTTGCGCAAATATCAGTGGAGCGGCAAAGATTGGCCTTGATTTACTCTAAGCTTGCCAGCAGCTCCTGTTTAACAGAGAAGTGCTATCTGTGGTCAAGGCAAGGAGTAGATAAAACATCAATTACTGTGTCACTAACAGCCAAGAAAAGATAAAGCATTATTATCAGAACAAGCTTAAAACTCTGCACTCTTATTTTGTGGGCAAGGCTACACTAATTATGGTGCTCGGTCTTGATTGAGTGAGTTTTAAGATAGCGGTTTACTTACTCTAGTACTTTGGGAAACTGTATGTCTTTGTGTTTGCAAAGTACTATATAAGATGCATTAAAGAGATAGTTCACCCAAACGTAAAACAAAACATGTCATGATTTACTCACCCTCATGTCATTTCAAACCTGTATGACTTTCATTCTTCAGTGAAACACAAAAGCTGTTCTTGTACACATAATGAAAGTAGATGATGATTTATACTGTCAATCTTCAAAAAGTCCCATAAAAGTTTTCCGATAGCTTTGTGTAAGGAACAGACCAACATTTAAGATGTTATTCACTGTAAATCTTCCACTTCAAATTCAATTTCAAATTCAAATGTGGCACCTCAAGATGCAATGCACAGGGTTTGACTACAGTCAATTCAAATTTGTACATTTTAATTAATAAAAAAATAAAATGTCTTGCACAATTTGTGAAAATAACTTAAATTTAAATGGGATTTTGCACACAAGTCATATGGAGTACTTTTATGGTAGTTTAATGGTGCCTTTTTAAACACTTTAGAGCTTGACAGACATGGTCATTTCAAACTGTTGTTGTATAAAAATGAGCAGTGTGTTCCAATGAACGAAGAAAGTCAAACAGGTTTGGAACAGCATGAGAAACCATTTGGACCATAAAAAATGACTGAATTTTCATTTTTGGGTGAACTACAGTTTTCCTTTAAAGAACATAGCCATTTTCTGCATTTCCAAATTGAATTAATACTTTCCATTATTTGACGAAGGTAGGCCAAAAGATATGATGCTGAAATCGGTCTATCAGGCCCAGACCACATTTTCAGTGCAGATTTTGGAGGGAATATGCAGAATTCTAATGAAGGAATTTTTAAAGTAGTAAAATGTGTTAAATGGAGTACTGAGAGTACTACAACCTTAGTAGCTTCAAACATGTGTACAACGTTTGTGAATGACAGATGTGGTGATTCTGTGAAAATCTGCAGAATTTGATGAGTAGCCCCACAGGAAATGGTAAACAAATTTGAATTAGGGCTGTCAATCAATTAAAAATCGTAATACAATTAGTTATTTTATATTCCGATTAATCAATCCAATTAATCACATTTATACATATCTGCTGAGAAAGCTCCATAAATAACAATAATTCAATATTGTGTATTTCCATATTTTTGAGCATTTGGGATGGGATGATATATTGAATTATTGTGAACCAAAAAAATAAAATAAAATAATGGTGAACCATATTGAGGCAAAACTCGATTTTTCAAAATTTGCTAAATTGTTTTCGGTCCATGCATGTGATCATAAATAAAATAACCCGTGTGTATATCAAATATACACACACACACACACACACACACACACACACACACACACACACACACACACACACACCTTCACATACTTTTTCAGGACAGGTTCTGTTTAGTTCTATTGCTTGTTCTGCACATGATCGGCACTGAATGTACCCCACTTTCTTTATTTGAAGGCTTATTTGTTTGTGATCTTTTCTTATAGAGAAAGATATGTGAGCAACTCTTATTATTTAAACCTTGAGAATGTATATTGTGCATTAAAGAACTTTATTTTGATGAGAAATTGTAATGTGCATTTTGTGCAAATATTAAAAAAATTACAAATACAAATCCTTCATACTTTTTCTTTTATGTGTTAATATATCGAATTGAGATTATATCGAATCGTGAACCTCAGATCGTATATTGAACCGAATTAGAGACAACCATTTCGTCCCATCCCTATTGAACATAAGCCTATCATTGGCCAACAGCAATCCATTTTGAAATTGAATTTGTCAATATGTCCGAGACAGATTTATTATAAGGGCTTTTCTAAAGATTTGTCACTGTACACATGCCTCAGAAAGACTATTTTGGGGCGTCTCAATTTGACTGGGCTGCATCGCATCATAAACACACCTTTTAGGTTGCTGTTTCAAGCTAAACATAGTTTAAAAATACCTGCTTTCAGAATAGCTGTGTTTGAACGCAAGAACGAGTTCTCATGTTGTGCTGCCACTAGTGTCAAACTAGCCTGAATGTGGTTTGTTGTCTGTATAGATGCACATTGCCTTTACAGCTGGAGTTTTGTTTACTGACCCCTGCTGAAAACAGCTGATACTTAAAATTTGAAATGATCAGTTGGTAGTAATACTCCTTTATATATATTCCCTATTAACACTTTTATATATATGTAAATTTTTATATAAATAATCAATCGACAGACCTAATTTGAAATGATGCAAAAATGTCGATGAGCAATTAAACTTAAAGTGAGGGAAGGGAATCACTTACAGTTTAAAAGAGCCCTCTGACTCACAGTTCCCCATTGTTCTTTTAAGTCTAGCATTTTGAACATGACGTCATCTCAGCTCTTGTGGCATTATGGGATAGTAAAATGTCTGGTATTCTGCACTTTAGAATCTCACCTCAAAGAGTAGGTCATCCGGGTATTTCTTGCTTACTATTTTATGAATATTGAGGATTCGGATATGTTTTTGGCATCCTAAATATTAGGAAAGTGTGGATATTTGGACACAACGATAGTTTTACTGATTCACTGAAAAGATTTCCCTCCGAAAATGCCAGACAGAAGTCATGAGCTCCAGTACAAAGGCCTACTGTCTGGTTGCCTATCATCTCTATGGAGTCTGTGCGCTGGCCTCTGTCGCTCAATGGAGATGTTTGACTATGTGATAGAATCTAAATTCATGTGCAAATGTACCCTTTCCATTCACCCCCACTGGCTGAAGACAAGCATATAATGTCAGCATGCAGTACAGCATGTGGCATCTTCTCCATCACAGACAGTGGCATGAAACACTGACATGAACAGTTAAAGGGGCTTTAAGGTCTCTAGCCTCTTGTCCAGAGTGGTGGTATAGTTTTCACTCCTTTTAAATGAGGCAGCCAAGAGATCAAGAGCTCTATTTCTGCTTGCCCTATTTAAAGAAGGCACTGGTCAAGAGGTTGTAATACTTTATAGCTCCTCAAATAGATTTATGGAGCACATAGAGCAAATTAAATATGTGCTAAACAGCTTCTAATAGGTGTCCCTAGGGATACCATGACTTTTAAAAGTAAAAACCAAAAGTCTTAGGAATACATTTTCAGGAGTAGTACACCCAAAAAATGAAGAGGATAGTGCCTGTCTCACTTTAAAGGGGTCATGACATTACACTTGTAATATTAGTAAAGTTTTTTTTGCACAAAAAAAAGTCATATATTTCTAAAACATGATCATTTTCCTCTAGTTAAGAAGTCGTTTTGGCAGATTTAATAACAAAATTGCTCATTTTGCAGTGAGGAGGATGTTTTGAGTTCTGAAACTTACAGTATGTTTTTATGATACAATGACCTCTTATATGTCAAAAGATCAACTATTTATTCCATTCTGTTTTTGAGTTACTGTATTTTTGTGAAGTAATCTGTACATTTACTTGGGTGCGCAGAAAGTCTACACATTTCCACAAACTGTTCAGCTGGTCAGCTGGTTTAGACGGCAATCTATTATTGTGGTATCAGCCATTTCAAATAAACCCACCCTAAAATGGCAAGAAAAACAAAATAAACTGAGGTTTGGCACTTTACATTTTGCTCAGACAGTTTCTACTTGTCTAAGTGGGCAGTTCTTGGCCAGAATAAGGTGCAAAGTGCACCGGACTTGACGCAGATAGTCAAAAGTTTGGCTACAGTGGAGTTTACATGTTATGTTACTAAAAGATTTATTTCAAAGCAAGTAAAAATGACAGGGGTCTGTAATTCAATTTGATAACAAGACAGGATGCTGGACTAAATATTCAGGTTTCTTTAAACATCCATAATAATGAATCAGCCAAGAATACCAGTATACTTCAAAACCGCGACATAATTCCATAGACATCCTCTCCTGAGAGCTGACCCGGCACAAAGATGTCTCAAAAAACAACAAATCATAGGTTTGAGGACTCCAACTTGTGCCACAAGTTAAAATAGCTCACCGCAAGGGTGTGAAGACAATTCCAGTGACACAGTGGTGTTGTCTATGTCTGTATTTTTGACAGTGTGTGAACTCAACTTGACCTCTGTGACACATGGGCTTTGTTGAAAAGCAGCACTACAAACTCATGTGATTAAATCAGTCTGTGTGTGTTGCATGCACAGATGACCACAGCAGTGTACACAAACAGTTCTGTTGTATAACTTGCTAATTCTCTGAGAATGCTGATGATTTGATGTCGGACTGATGGATGACCCTAGATCAGACGTTGACTTAAATCTGTTTGGATTAGCCACAAGAGGCTGTGTGTTACAGGGATGTTATCATGTGTAAAATAAAGAATGTTCTTAGGCACAGCATTTAACAGAGTGCTTCACTGAGGTAAAATGCAATGTAGTACTCTGCCATGAATGACATACTGCTTTTATAAAAATGACGGCAACAGTATCCTGATACATTTTTTTATATAAATAGTTTTAATAACGTTTAATAGCAATCATATTATTGGGGGCTCAGCCAGTATTGACAGTGACTTCCACTCCTTGGGTCGCAAATTGGAAGCCAGGGTGTGCTGAGCGACTCCAGCAGGTCTCCTAAGTAACCAAATTGGCCCGGTTGCTAGGGAGGGTAGTCACATGTGGTAACCTCCTCTTGGTCGATATAATGTGGTTCTCACTCTCTGTTGTGCATGGATGCTGCGGAGAATAGCGTGAAGCATCCACAAGCACTAGGTCTCCGTGGTAACGGGCTCAACAAGCCATGTGATTAGATGCACGGATTGACGATCTCAGATGCGGCGGCAACTGAGATTCATCCTACACCACCCGGATTGAGGTGAGTCACTACACCACCATGAGGACTTAGAGCGCATTGGGAGTTTTATTCAACTTTGGCCAATTACATGTCACAGGTTATTTGTTATTAAAACTAACATATTTGAACGGTCACATTAAAACTGACAGAAACTTTTTACCAGGCCTTCATCATATATTTTTGGTACTTTTCAAATGCTGTTTACATACAGAATAGATTTGACTGTTATAGCTTTGGTCCCAGACCCAGGCTTTCAATAATAAACTATGAAAATCCATTATAAAAATACAAAATAATTACATGTTTAAAACTATGACAAACTAAAGAGTGTGAAATACCCACATTTATTATGTGAACATTATTTCAGTCAATTTTTCAAACAAAGAACATGTCTGAGCTTAACTATGAGACAAGTGATAGTTGAAAAAAAATAATTAAATAAATATCTATTTCCCTTATATTTTTATTGGGCATAAAGTTGTAATTTTGCCATTTGATGAATAAAGAGTACCTAAAAAATGAGTATGAGTACCGATGCCAAGTCCGATACCTGTTTTATTGTTTTATTTTTTTATTTAATTTTATCATCAAAATGGTGTTTAAATAAATTAATTCCTTAAAACTTTAGTCAAATTTAATGATAGCTATTAATTTTCAACATGATATTTTATTATTTTTGTCAAATAAAGTGCTGCATCACAGATGTGCGATATTGCATTGTTATTACGTAACTATACAGTAGTGATCTATTTCTGTCATATTTTTTCCCTTAATTAAATTTAGCTTTTATTTTGGTGGAGCTTTTATTTTGAAGTGTTTCTGTGTTATTATGACAGAGGAGCACATGCGTTATGATGGGAGCTTCCCACTTCTGAAAAGCTGGTCGCTACCTGACCCAGTGTGATTATTAAACCACAAAAGGCTGCTATTTCATTATTTCAATAAATATCTAGTTTGTATGTGATTCACGCTAAGTAAATAAGCGCTCTGCCTGCTGTCATCTGCTACAAACAGAGCATGTGATGCTCATGATGGTGTTTTCCATGTATGAGTCAAGGATCTCTAAAAGGTATGAGCACTTTGTGCCACACATTCCCAAACACTCACATTTAAAGCTCTGTACATGCAAACTATATAATTATCTCATTAAATCAAAGCTTTTGCTGTCTCACTAGGACATAACATGATTTTAATTTGTGTGCTGAATGTTTACGTAATGTCATTCAGCATTTTTATGAGCACGAGTAAAAGTAAATCAGTGTGGACTGATTCTGATACTAGTACCGGTACTGGGACATCCCTAAAATAAAGGTTCATATTATTTGTGTTTATTTAGGATACATAAAATGTTAGCTATTAAATTTGTCTTACCAATAAAAAAAGATCAGACATTTTTGTTTTAAAATTTCATTTTCGACACAAGCCCGGATCAGTCTGATTCTTAAAAAAGGATAAAGATCCAAGCGAGTGTAAAAGTTAACATCCAATTTCGCTGATACAGCTAGATGTAAACATTTTGTCAAAAATTCTGGCTAATCGATTAAGTAAAGTTATGACAACTCTTATGACAACATATAGATCAGGTGGGGTTTATTCTGGGCCGTATCTATTCTGATATCATTAGGCGTACCATCAATATCATGTGATCAGTGCCGAATGATCAGACTCCGGTCGCTGCCATCTCACTTGATGCCGAAAAGGCATTTGATATGGTAGAATGGGATTATCTTTTTACGATTTTAGAAATATATGGGTTCGGAAATACTTTTATTGGATGGATTAAGTTACTTTATAGACACCCGGTAGCGGCGGTATGAACAAAGGGATTCATTTCAGATTATTTTACTCTGGATTGGGAAACCGGTAGGGTTGCCCTCTTTCCCCATTATTATTCGTCCCTGACCCCACTAGATCTATGCCTTGCCTCCACAGAATTATCAATTATTTTTCTACATTTTCGGGATACAGAGTTAATTGGTTTAGTTACAAAGCTATGGCTCTGACAGCGTACTGCACAGTAACAGCTTTTCAGCTGGGCGCCTTTCAATGGGCATTAAGTATTTGGGTATTTTATTCACAGCAATAGTTCATTTTGACCATTAAATAAAAAAGGTTTTCGAGCGATGTGGGCAGGTGGGCTTCATGTTATAAAAACTAATCGTATTTCAAAATGTAACTACTTGTTACAATCTCTCCCTGTTGATGTCCCTCTCTCTTATTTCAAGCAATTTGATATTCTTTTTATTAAAGTCATTTATTTGGAATGGTAAGCGTCCCAAATTACATTTCAGTAAGTTACATAGGCCGATTGACAAAGGTTTTATTATTATGCGTTCGGTCTTAGACATTTGGCTCATTGGTCGCTTCCACCTGAGAGAGCCCCTCCCTGGTTTCGTATTGTCCTTGCCCCTATTTCAGCATTGCAAATCCTTTCAATCAAACTAACCGAAGAACTGAATTCACACACCGTTATTTCACATTTGTACGTGGTTTGTAGTGTCCAGAGAGTTTAATTCTGACATTTTTTTAAATATTGCCTCAAGCATATGGCTGAACCCTAAATTATATATGAATAAGTCCCTTTTCTGTTGGTCAGAGTGGATTTGGAGGGGGGTTAATACACTAGGTTACCTATATGAGAATGGAATACGGAGATCTTTTGATAATTTGGCTCAACATTTTAAGATTCCAAGATCCCATTTCTTTAGGTTTTTACAGCTGAGCCACCGGAGTAGTGTACACCCCCCTAAAGCGGCAGATTAGCCATTAGTAATAATCAGTAATTACTTTTGTAATTACACTGCCACAAGGACACATTAAAATAAAGTGCAACCAACACAACTTTACTTTCTAGATGTCAACAGTGCTAAAAGTGCCCGAAGTTCAAGAAACACCCAAATACAGATTTTTTTAGTGGCATCAAAATCGGTTCATCCAATCACAATGTAGACCCAGAACAATTTTTATAAGCATTGTTATGTAACACCAATTGATGCAGCCTTATTATTATACAATACTATGATTGACCTTATGAGAAGATGACCTTCACTGGGGGAAATTTGTTTGTGAATGCATTCACAGCTGTGCTCACCTTCCATGGAGTCTTCACAACGCTGGTTGAAGTTCTCGTATGAATCCCAGCGAATCAGAGGGTCTTGGGTGTTGTAGTCCACAGAAACACTCGGTCCGTTTTCAAGGTGGTCCATTCCTATGACAGTAACATCTATAATCAAAGGCTTATGGGCCCGGTTTATGTAGTATGGTATGGTATACAGTACGGTATTTCAGTGATACATATAAAAGGTGAAAATACCTTACCTTGGATCTTTTCTGGGCCAAAAGAAAACACAAATTCCACCTTTCCATATTCAGGGAATCTGTCATCTGTGTTAAAATAAAATTAACTTTTAACTTTTGAATGACCAAATCAGTATCAATTAATACAGCTCAGAACTTTGTTGTAAGCCTAAAAATAATACCAAAAAATCAATGGAACTCAGCCGAACCCAGCGCACCTTTAAAGGTTTCATCGAGCTCATCTTTGCCGAAGACAATTCCCAGGTCGTGAACAGCACAGGTGTGAAACTGGACTCGGAATATGACATCGCGGGACGGATTCCGGAACCGTTTGTGATAACACTTGAGCTGCAGAGAATATCAGAAACCATATATCACATTATAGCAAGCCAGAATTACACAGAAAATACTGGAAAACAGTATACACACATGGGTTTGACTTTACTTAGCTTAAATGAGTTAAAATTTAATATATAGTGTGCTGCTCAAAATTGTTCATAATGTTGACCAATTATACATCTGTATAATTGATCAGTGTTATAACTATTTTTGAGCTTTTGGTCTCGTCTTTGAGTGGAGTTTGCTCCATTGCGTGGTCAGGGTTTTGTATATGAAATATTGGTATAACTTTACACAGACAAGGTCAATAAGTGATTCTATCACACAAGTCTAATGCCATAACGTACAGTATATTATTTAAGACTTTAAAAAGTATGTTTTTAATGTTTATTGCCTGGCCCTGTGTACTTCCATTTTTACGCGTCTTACTTGATGTCTGCTTCCAAAAAAAACAACAACGAGTTAAAAAATTTTTCTGTGGTAATCAACATTTGACCAAAATAGTTGTCAATAAAGCATAACTTCTACTGAACCAGCATGGCAAACCACCCAAATTGGGAACTTGTATGAACACACATTCTGCCCCGAAAGTTCTACTTGTGGGCTTGGAATAGATGGTTTGAGAGGTTTTGGATCCTTGTTGTCTTGCCATCCCATAATGCAGTAGAGCCAGAGATGTCACTATAGTGAAAGTATGTAAGACTGCAGAGCCTCTCCAAAACCAGACCAGGACATAAAATTGTCCTCACCAGCCACGGAGGAAACTGTATCCCACTTTCTGTTGCCCAAAATAACTATAATTAAGCTACTTAACTTGGGGCAGATGGACATAAAATGTACAGCTTTTCAGTTCGGAGAGTGAAACAAAACAAACACGACAGAATTGAGGAAGATGGGGCTTGGCAAAACATCCTGTGGTTTTTCCAAAAGTGTCTCAGGCACTCAGATGGGGGGTCTGAATCAGTAATATGCATCTCAATGATTCACATTTAACAAGATTCAATAAAATGCTTAATGTGAAAAAACAAAAAACAAATGATATACTTGCATGACAGACACTGCATGGAGCAAAGACAACTTTACAACTTTAAAGCGGTCTCAAATAAGACTGGGCAATACAACACATTTTCAAGTTAAATCCGCAATTATTTTGATGGCAAAATAAAATGAAGCGACATTGTTAATGGTGCACTCAGTCATTTTTTCCTCATTAAAAAGTTTAACTCAAAGACATGAATTGTAATTTTGAAACATATGTAGGAAATCAAGAGCACTCACATTAAAATGAAGTCATATCAGCAACCTTATAAAAGCTGTTTTGTTCTGCATGGAGAGGGTCCGCACATGGGACAATCACATGACCGGACGAATACTACTCACTCAATCTCAGTAACTGTCCTATTATTTTACACTTTCACTCATGGATTAAAGTAATCAAGGCTGACTGTGAATACTACATTTCTACAATGACATCTAAACTGAAAACTATTGATTTTTATTGATGCAGCATCCAAGCCACTAGGTGTCAGTGTAATTCCAAAGATGACACAAAGACGAAAGTTACTGAGTGCGACTTTAATATGATTTGTCTGTGCTTTTTAATTGACCATTAAGTTTCTTAAACACATGTCTTTAGATCATTTACACAATCCTTCCTTGTCCTGCAGTGAGAATGAGAGCATGAGAGTGCTAAGATGATGTTTTAATAGTGTTTCTGATTTAAATTTCAATAGCAAATAATGCGTACAATTGTCTATCAGTTCAATTTCTTCATTTCTGTCCATTTCTACGACTCAATTACAAACTTGTTAAATGAATAGTTTTTGCCATCACTCAAAAATGTTGAGGGAATGGAATTTTTCATATATTAAAAAAATAAAATGTAGGTAAATGTAACTTTATATAAGTGCATAAAAACGTTAAATATTTTGTTAATTTAGCAAAAAAAAAGAAAAAAAAAAAAAACGGAAACAAGACTTTTAACTAGCTTTTTTTCTTTTTTTTTCATATTTGATTTTATTTATTTTATTAAGCTTATTAGATCTTACTGTTAATAATGATATATTTCCCAGAATAAATTGTAACATTACTGGAAAAACTTTTATGCTATGTGTGTGAACAAAGCCGTAAGATTAATGGTTTGAGAAAGTATGATATCAGGACGTGCTGACATAAGAAGTCTTCTTTGGCCAATCACAAAGTTCTGATGGAGATGACATGATTTATCCGTGTCCTTTAACCCCTGTGAATCAAAACATCAACAAATTGGACAGAAAACAAAAGCACTTCTCTTCATCCACTCCTCATGATTTGATTATTTATTATACACCCACTGAGCACTTTATTATGTACACCTACATATTCATGCAATTATCTAATCAGCCAATCATGTGGCAGCAGTGCAGTGCACAAAATCATGCAGATACAGGTCAGGAGCTTCAGTTAGTGTTCACATCAACCATCAGAATGGGGAAAAAATGTTATCTCAATAATTGTTACTCAGGTTTGAGTATTTCTGTAACTGTTGATCTCCTGGGATTTTCACACACAGCTGTCTCTAGAGTTTAATCAGAATGGTGCCAAAAACTAAAAATATCCAGTGAGCGGCAGTTCAGCAGACGGAAACGTCTTGTTGATGAGAAAGGTCAACAGAGAATGACCAGACTGGTTCCAGCTTACAGAAAGGCTACGGTAACTCAGATAACCACTCTGTACAATTGTAGTGAACGGAATAGCATCTCAGAATGCAAAAAACATCCAACCTTGAGGTGAATGGGCTACGACAGCAGAGGACGATGTAGGGCACATAATTAGGACCATTTTGTTCCTAAGCCTCCTACATGAATGAAGAATAAATAAGACCAAATCTTTAAGTTTAACTGCACTTTGATGCTGATGTGAGAATGGTAGCAAAAGGGATAAAATACAAAAAGTCATTGCATTCATATATTAATAGAAGATGTGGTATATTTACCAGAAAAGACAATCTGGCAATTTTACTGCAATTTAACTGGTTTTATGTGTGAAATTGGCTGATGTATGTTAGCTTCAAATAATGTACTTCTTCTAAAAAAGCATCCATTTAAGCCATTTCAGAGCAGATATCAAGATATACAGTACAGTATATTGAATATTGTCAAAAGGTTGAAAATTATCAAGCAATAATATTTTCAGTTATATTACCCAACCCAGGTTTCTAGTTTGATTCAGAAGCTAAACATTTCCATCCCTCTAACTTCATTCCCAGCAACATACATTTCATTTTCATGGGAAGATTAATCAGCTTTTCTTAGTGCTAACTACATAATGATCTATAAAAAGCTTTTACTAAAATGCAGTGCTCTTCGTGTTGAGGTTAGTGTATTTGATAGATCCACTTTGATTGATTTTGTGTGCTAAGAACCTCCTAAAATGAGCCCATCTGCTGTAGTGCCTCTCTACATGCACAGCATTAGTGCAGATAATAAAGCAATCAGCTCTTTTTGGCTTCCTCCACCAAAAAGCTTTCTGGGGTACAATGCAAATAAATCTACACTGGCAATCTCCGAGAGAAGTGCCTTTCATCAGGAATGTGTATGGACTCTGATGGATGCCCATTTTGATGTTTGCACATGTTGTTCTGAGAAATGCCCATAAATGGAAGAAGGACTTGTGCCATGCACACTTTCCACCAGTTTCTATGGTCATAATTCAACTGTGCCCAGGTCACATTTCAATCCAAAAAAAAAAATTATATTTTGCATAAAGAAGACTAATTTGGGACTATTTAGATTGTGCCATTATATCCACAACAAATAATAATAATAATAATAATAATAAACCAAATTCCCATTCCTGTGATGCATCTGGAGATTTAACTCTTGAGATTTTATTGTTTATAATTTAATTTATACTCAATGGTGATTCTCATTACTGTAATATATAATTTTATACTGTAAAAAATACCATAATATTATTTTTGACCTCTTCAAATCTAGAGAATTTTTGGGCTGTCACCTGCAATTTTTCCCCTTCAAATTTAAAAGCTCTCCATTTACACATACAGTAGGACTTTATTTATTTATTTGTTTGTCCTGAATTTTGTAAGCATGTAATTTTGGTTCTGTTCATGCCATCTCCCTCCAAAAAGTCTTATTTTACTCCACTAGATGGCAGCAAGTACTATAACAAATTATTTTTCATCTATCACATTCCAACACAAAATGCCGATCTGAAATGTGGGTTGCGCTCTAATGCATATTAGCCCTCACAGGGCTAATATGTGCTCGTCCATAGACATTCAGTCTAATTTTCAGTTCATGCACCACTCCCAATGTTTTATGTAATGTCTCGGCCTCTGACTGGACTAGATGATCAATCTAGGTGTCATTAGAAAGCTACAACATATATTTCTGATGATTTGTTTAGCCAACATTTCCTGCTGGACCGCATATTTTGTTCTGGACATCTAAGTTATAAGATTGGAATATTCACACTAGCAAGCCCACAGACAAGTAAAAAAAACTCAAATTTCAGTTTGTAATGCTTTTGTAAATTTTTTTGAATTGTCATATTGGGGCAACAAAATAAACTGAGATTGAGAGCAATCATTTGATACAGGATTTCTCTATTTAAGTGCTATTTGTAACTCTGTTATATTCTTGTTAATATTTCTACCACATTACCACTAGGATGTTTTAAGGCCTTATTTTGTTATTTTATATAACACAAATGCAAGTGATGGTATCTATGAAAAGTCCAGATTATAAGCGTTCAAATGATACATGACTATGCCTGAACAATAAAGTGAACTCAACTTATGTATTCATAGACTTGAACATTTTTTTTCACAACATAGCGCCCTCTTTTGAGCCCGCCAGTGGGTCCACATAGATGAAGAGGTTAATTCAATTACAGTAAGTGTATTAATTAAATGGAATTAAAATAATATGTTATTTTTGATAATCAGTAATGCGTAATATTGCATTTCAGTAATAAGATATGGGTGAGGGTGATAAATTGCAATGAAACTAATTTGTATTTTCATATTTGGTATTCACTTTAATCTAACACGAATTACAGAGCACTCAAGGTATACATTGTATCACTAAGTGTGTTCCATGTGAATCAAATCCATGACTGTGGTGTTTAACTACAGGACGATCTATATGTTGTATATAATACATAATACAATATACACAAATATATATATATGGTTTTCATTACTTTATACAAATTTAAAAGTTTGCTCTTTTGCTTTTGGGGTTAAATATGACCCGCACATGTTCTTGAAAGGTTCTTACCAGTATGTCCCCCTTGAGCAGCAATCCGGGTTCAATGGTGATGCAGATACTGGTCTGACTGTCTCCCTGGACATTACTGTCAAAACCAGACAGAAACACAACCGTTAGCAACAAGCAAACCATATTTAACAAGTTTATAACATATATGTGGTCAATGAATGAATGAATTGCATTTAGGCATGCAATTATTTGCTCTTTTTTTCTTTGTGTGTGTGTGAGGCCTGAAGCTCCATAAAATTCAGAATCTCTTGATTCCTTTGATTGAAAGATGACAGGTGTCATATGAATACATTTACAGACTTAGGGGCCCGTTCATGCCGAATGAATTTCGGTGTCTATCCACGTTTTTCCGTCATTTCCTATGCAAACATTCATTTTAGTGCAAGAACGTGTTAAGTCTGAAGTTCTCTGTGCCAGAAAAATTATATATTTGTTTTTAAAACATTTCGGTTCCGTTTACATTCATTATTTTTGGGTTACCCATCACTTTAATATTCCCATCTCTACTAATAACAACATAACTGCACTCTGAGCGCATGGAGGAAGTTCAGTGACGTATGGGAGAAACACATGTTGGCCCCTCTGTGTGTATGTGATTCTGAAGCCCTCCCATAAAACATGGGAGGGGCAGTGGTGCAGAGGGCTGCCTGTGATTGGACGCTTTGGAGGCTGGGCCACATGCCAGGATAGTGTGAGTATTACAGTGTGGAAAAACATGGTACTGATTCATACTAGATCCCAGATGTGTAGACAGGCTGCATGGCCTGGTAGATCTTCAGGAAAGGGCGGCAACCTAAGAAATCGTGATAGATAGAGGGGGGAGAAAATAAAACACAATGTTCACATGTGGAAACAAAGCTTTTGAAGAAGAGCTGGTCTACTGTATATGCATGCATTGGTGTCTTTGTCTTGGAACAAAAACTGTCTCTCTAAGTCTATAAAGTCTTGCTTATACCTGGTATTAAAATCATAACAGCATGTTTAAAAAGCACAAAACGTTGACACACTCTTCCAAATATACTTCCATGTTTTGTTCTCACCACAAATGGGACATTTCAAGCAGAATGCTCATTGTCATTTTAGTCAAGCATCTGTAGTAGCTAAACTTCTGATATTCATGTTTCATTTGATCTACGTTTATTCATTTAGTCTCACTGCATATTAATGCCAGATATATAAAAGATGTTCTGTCAAGTTCTGTGCATGTGAATGTTTAAGCTTTTCCAATATTTTTGGCTATTTTCTTATAAAGTCAGAAATAAGCGATAAAATTGTAAAATCTTGTTTTAGTGCAGCGGTTGACTGACAGGTGAGTAGGTGGTGCATACGTAATTGTGGACAAATCACAAAATGTATTATACCCTGTCTACATCTGTATTTAGCGCAGACCACTTGGGATCAGATCACCCGAGATGGATGTTGATAACAGGTGTGAACATGGTCTTTCTCTATCTGGATGTTTTTGAGAGTGTACTCGGCTCACGGCATCATAAAAGCAGCATGTTGTCAGTCTTCCATGCTGAAATGCAGCAGGGGGTCTGGCCACTGTTACATGCCCCCTGAAACCTGCCTTCAACACCTCCTGTGGCCCCTCACAAACACACATCTGCTCACCTCCTTTGGACTCAAAGTTGGGGATCCCGTGCATGATGACGTGGTGCAGAAACAGGGGCTTGTTGTTGATTTTGATGTGGCCGGACAGTAGACCACTGAAGTACTCCACATACCTGGAGCAAATTAAAAGATTTTAAGAAAAAAATTGACATTCTTTTTAATGTTGAAAAAAAAAATACAAATACAATATACAGAGACGACTATGAGAACGCTATTCATAGGTTCAGCCTGATCTCATGAAAACAGTGTTTATGAATTGATAATCTTACATTTTAATGGTGATTTGTGCAAAGGGGAATAAAAGTCGTTGCTGTCGTGCATCTAAACGGTATATGTATAAAGAGCCACGCAACAATGGTATAAGAATGTGAACCTATGAAACCAGTCTGCAAGGACTGAGTACTCTTAAAAGTGTAAACACTTTGGTTCTGTGGCTCTGTCAAAATGTTACTCTGTTTATTTGAGCATCCCAACCATTCTGACAAACAACATTGGCTCAACCAATGGAGAATCCGGTTGCAAAAGTGCTCAAAACCCCAAACAGACCAGCCTTACCATCTTGGCTAGGCTGGAAGACCATAAAACCTTATGAACTGTTTAGTATAGAAAATCTTGAAATTTCACTGATATATGATATCTAAATGTTAGTATTGTGGCAACCCTAGTGTGTACTATGGTACTTTTCTTTTCTTTTTTTTCTCCCCAATTTGGAATGCCCAAGTCCTAGTTGTGGCATAGTGACTCAATCTGGGTGGCGGAGAACGAATCTCAGTTGCCTCTGCATCTGAGACCGTCAACCAACACATCAAATCACATGGCTTGTTGAACACAATACCGCGGAGACATAGCGCATGTGGAGGCTTCACGCTATTCTCCGCGGCATCCATACACAACTCACCATGCACCCCACCGAGAGTGAACCACATTTTAGCGACCACGAGGAGGTTACCCTTGCAACCAGGCCAATTTGGTTGCTTAGGAGACCTGGCTGGAGTCACTCAGCACGCCCTAGATTCGAACTTGCGACTCCAGGGGTGGTAGTCAGCATCTTCACTCGCTGAGCTACCGAGGCCCCTGTACTATAGTGCTAGTGATTCTCGTAAAAGCAGTATATATAACTAGTAAGGTGTATGGAAAACCTTGTTTAAAGCAATGGAGATATTTGTGTGAGTGCATATTACATAACATACCATCTAAAAGTGTAAGCACTGATGTGAAGACCATTTAAGGTCATGAGATGGTTTTATCTCCACTTGAAGACTGTTTTGCAGTGTTTCCAAAACCTTAGTACAGATGTTTAGTTTTTATAAACAGGAAAAAGCATTTTTTTCTCCATGAGGCCACTTCCCTGGAGAGCGACAGTGACAAGAGCTTCTGCATCTTTCTGGCAGAAGGCCTGAGGCCTGGTTTCCCATGAAGGTCTAGCAGCTCCAAAACTACAGGGTCTCTTTATTTTGGAAGAGTAGATCTCATAAGATTTATTTTCTCCTCCAGGTGCAAGGACTTAACCATGATTCTACTTTTCTATTTTTCATGAAGAAGGCCATTACTGCAGGGTGCAGAGCTGTGCGCTCTAATGAAAGTTAGTTTTATCCTCTGTGCCAGTTGTACCATACATACATACCATACATGTATGTAGATGGAATGTTTGATCCTGTAAAAACAGCACATCTGTGGCCAAGTGCTCCCTAATGAGGCATAAATCGGGTGCGTGAGAGTTTGCATAAGAGATGTTAGTTTTGCGCCCTCGTGCCTATACCCAAGCAGGCATGGAATCTTTGTGCATTTCATTGTTAGAAAAAATTCCAGATTTCCAATGTCATCTCAGACTTTTGGACCCCACTGTACAGTACACATATTATCTAGTCAAGTTCATTGTCATTCTAGCCATACAGTAGAGTGAAAAATAATTTCTCAACCACAGATCAGACAATGCAAAGACAAGACAACTGTGACTGAGTCAGTGTGCAATGGAGACACTAGATTGGCAAGTCACTAATACACATGCCTCTTCTAATAACTGCAGACAATTGTGTTAACATTTTTATCGAATTATAGTTCACGAATTAAGGGGCCGAGATCTTAAACATGGCACTTCTGTGTCTCTCCAGAGCATATTCCCAATATTATCATACTTATGTTGAGATTTCTGATACCCAAAAACATTTTTAAAACAAATATCATGGTCTGGAACTCCATTGCTGGTATGTGATTTTGAGGATTTGAGTGTTGGAAAAACATAATATTATCTTGTGGATCAATCAACATAAATGGTTCGGTATCAACAGAGATGACTTTTAAGGACACTGCCACATGGTACAGAAGGTTTGCTATAGAGAAAAACCTAAATTTCAAGATGAAGTGTGTAATTTCTGAAACACTAACAACACCAAAGGAATTGCAATCACTTTGTTTGAGTGGCCTGACATGACAACATGGGCTCGATCATTGCCATAGGCTTGGGTTGGGACAACCCATTTGTTAGAACCAGGGTGTCAAAGTTTGGATGGTTAGCATGGTAGATGCTGTAACTGCACTATCAAGTAGTGCATTATAACAAAACATTTCAATTCAAACTAAAATTATAATTTGGAATTTAGTCAATACTGGTGCTTGTTTTAGCAAGGTCCTACTATTACTATTGTAATAAACTATTACTATTATTGGAGACAGACTCCTTTGACTCGGCAAGCAGCCATTCAGTAACACCCAAGCAACGCCCCAGCAATCAGCCGGAACACCCTTGCAAATTTACAGCAATATGACCTAGCCTCAGCATCAGAATATCAAAGAGACATGGGGATGGGCTCCTTTGACTTTTGGCAATATAAACTCCAACATCCTGGCAGCGTGGGTTGCTTTGGCAAGCAACACTTATGTTTCCTTTAGAAAATATATATATATTTATTTATTTTTTGCAATTCTGTTCACAGAAATTACACACTGCACCATTAAGCTAACAAAAAACATGAAAGCATTGTTTGCATGTTTGGGACACTGCTATCTTGAGGGTAAAGACAATAAATGTAAACAATGGCAGTGGCTGATCACTTAAGGTCAAACTCATAAAAAAGAAGACAAAAAGAAGTTCAACAGTGATCAGACAGGAAACTGACCTTCTCTGAGAAGGCTGGCCCACAGGAAGCACTTTATCTTCATAAAACCTCTTCATGGCAAACCGGTCCAGAGCCTGGTCCGCACTGTATACCAAAGGAAACATTATTTACTGGCAATTTCTTTTTTATCATAATTATTTTAAATGTTGGGATACATTCTCTGTAAAAGGAATAGCCTAATCCACTTTAAAAGGAATTCTGTTATTATTTACTCACCATCATGTCATTACGTACGTGTATGATTTTCTTTTTTTTCATGGAACACAAAGGGAGATGTTTAGCAAAGGGTTCAGGCTGCTCTTTCCCATTGAATGACAATTAATTGTGACCAGGGGCTGTCCAGCTCCAAAAATGCACCATAAAAGTAGCTCATACGATGTGCATTATTAGGGGCCATACACACCAAATATGTTTTTGCATCCCACCATGCTGTTTCTCAATTGAATTCTATGTAAACATACGCTGGATGGATGCTGTTTTTTTTTTTTTTTTAAGAATGCATTAGGCCTGAACGGCCCATTACAAGTCTTCTAGAGTCATACAAAAGCTTAGTACAGACCGAAATTCAACCATTATTCACTGAAAATCTTCCACTCTGCTGAAGTTCTCAAATCTTATCCTAAAATTCGGAGATTACTGATTGGTTCTCATGTCTTGTTACCAATTACATTTGGCATAATTGACCTCAAACCAGGTGTGACATGTTTTTTTTTTTTTTTTTTTTTTTTTTTTTTTTTTTTTATTGCAAAAGAGTAACACATACAAGGGAGTGAGACACATATACAATACAGAAGAGAGAAAAAGCACAAAAACAAAAACAACGAGATACAAAACAGCCCAACACAGTCATCGATAAAGTGATGTATGTATACAGATGAGATCCTTTCTGTGACGCAAGTATAGAAGGTAGTATCAGTATATTTTTAGTGAGGGTATTAATCACCCCAACAATCACAACAATAACAGCAATATATTAATATTAGTGGTGATAGTAGTAATGATGACATTTATAATGATAATTCATGACAATAATAGGAGCATTAGCTCTAGCAATCTATAATAATAATAGTGACAATAGTATTAATAGTATTAATAACAATACATTTAGGTCAGTCAATAATGTCACCGTACCTGCTCTAAACTCTAGGTCAGGGGCTGATCCACAACTGCCAGTGAGCTCCACACAGATACCGACACCTCTCCTCTATTCAATATTCCGATTCCCCTCACCGCGCCAGTGATACCCAACCCCGTAGTTAAGCTTCTAGGCTCCATTGAGGTGTCCTCTTTATATAAAAAAAAAAAAAAAAAGGCACGCCGGGGCACCATAACAGGCACCTCCACACCAAGCTCCCTTAGTCTGTTTGTGACCTGATGTAACCAAATGTTATAGGTGGTTGGCCCTCTTACCCCCTTCCTTCCTTTTTTTTTTTTTTTTTTTCTTTTTTTTTTTCCCTTTTCTCCTTTTTTTTTTTTTTTTTTTTTTCCTTTTTTTTCCCCTTTTTTTTTTTTTCCTCTCTTTTCCTTTTCTTCTTTTCCTTTTCCTTTTTTCCCCTTCCATGGCTTTGAGCAAGGTGTGCACTGGTTAGCTCCCCAGCCAGAGACACCACATCCAACCCAGGTATCAAATCAATGATTCTTTAACACGAGGGTGGGATCTGGCCAGACGCAGTGAAAGGGAAGGGCCAGTCAGTCCAATCACTGATTCTGTAATGATTAGCCAACAGGATATGCCAGTTGCACCCACCAACAGCACCTAGAACAGACGCCCGACCCAGACCATTTATATTTCTAACAAAATTTTATACATATTTATACGTAATATTTTCTGAATTGTCATTTATATAGAAAGAGAGAGGAAGGGAAGACTAATCATTCTATAATAATAATAATAATAATAATAATAATAGTATCAATATCATCATCCCTACTACCACCATCTTTGATAAAAAAAAAAAAACATGACAGGTGTGACATGTTTTGACATAAATACGATTTGAAAGACGCAGATTACCAGTGAATAGTGACTTTAAGGAAAATGTCAGTATTTTGCTCAAACAAAGCTATGAGAAGACTTGTAATAGAAGAGTACAAATCACATGGGCAACTTTTATGGTGCTTTTATAAGTTTTGAAGCCTGACAGCCACTGATCACCATTTACTTTTGGTGTATGGAAAAAAGCAGAGAGAAAAATATGTGAAAGCATCTTTTGTGTTCCACAGAAGAGAGAAAGTCAGACAGGTAAGTCTTGAGTTTTTTTTTTTTGGATGAGCTATTCCTTTAAATGCATATTCCCCTATGAGTAGTGTTCTCTCCAGAATTACTGGAAGCTTTCAGGCTGATAAAAATAGCTTGAATACAGTTTTTGCATTAGGGATGAATCTGATCAGCACATAATTGGAGTCTCAAGACAAATCGCCCTTTGTAATGTGATGTGATTTGGCAGTTGTTTTTCCCAGCCCGCCTCTGCTCATGTGTTACCTGACGCATGTCCAGTCTTGTGATGTGGGATAAGGGTTTTTTCCTAATGAGTGCTCCTCCATAATTGAATAAACACACAAATTCGGCTGGCAAAAGGTCTTACCTCGCTGATATGTTGCTGTAGTGCATGTACGCAGCCACAACCACTCCTGTTCGCCCTCGGTTTCCCTGCACGTGGAGAGGCAGAGAGAGCAAATTATCATATACTAATAAATAATAGAGAGGTCAACACAGATCGCCAGATAGAAATAGACACTGCAAAAATTGAAAGAGTAAAAGAAACCATCAACTTATTTATTCGTAAAACTACATATATTGAAATTGAAAGATCTTGTGGACTTCAATATGAATAAAATTATGTATAAAGCACACAATTATTTACTACCAAACAACTTACAAAATATATTTGTTATGAGAGAGAGAGAGAGTCAAAATTACTCAAAGGAAATGTGTATATTTAATATAGTTCGGACTGGTTTGAAAATTAGATGTACCTCTATAACAGGAGTGGAGTTATGGATTAAGCTTAAAAAATGAAACAATTAATACGTTTAACTGGTGTTCAAAAAGTATGAACGAATAGGTTAACAGCTACATAGCATCATTTTTTTGTATAACTGTATGTAATTTACATCAAGGCAGTAACAATGTCTTGAAGACTGGGGTGGACCAAACCATTTTTGGGGTGGGGGGTCATGGGTGTCCTCGGCCCTTTAAAATGGTAAATGCGGTAAATGCAATAATTTTATGAATAAAGGCTTTAAATGTGTTAAAGTTTTTAAAATGCAACCAAAATTTTATAATTTTTGGTTTTAAATGACATGTGTCTGCATTGCTAGCAATTTGCCTATTTCACTCATTTTTTTCCTCTGTTTTTGGTGCTGTATCAAAGAAAAGACCAATATAATTACAATTTATGTTCATCACTGATGTATCTGTAAAATGAAATGACTGTCTCAGCTGACAATTTAAAAAAGAAAATACACATAATTATTTACTGCCCTCAAGTTGTCCCTTCTGTTTTTTCCTCCCATAGAACCTTAAAACAATATTTTCTTCAAGAATCCTAATGATGCTCTTTTACATACAAAAACAGTTCATATTGAGCACTACTATTTTTAAACTTCCTTCCAAAGCTTCCCAGATAACCATATTTATTCAGTTCCTTTACAATATACACGCATTCGCTCTTTGTCTTTAGCCTGATTTGCTGAAAACTGCCCGTAAATGTTTTCACGTTCACAATTACGAATGACATACAAATCACGTGCTGTACATGAGTGGCATCATTTTGACATCAAAACAATAGCACAGACAAGTAATAAATAAAGCAATGGATTTTAAGAATTCTGAGATGTTTTGTGGTACTCCTTATTTTGTTATTTTGCCCTTAAAGTGTCTGAGCTTGAGCATATTTCTGAAACTCTGGTGCACCCTTTAACCAGAACTGCATAACAGGATTGACCCAAAACCATAGGATGAAACAAGACAGCAAGGAACTTAAAACAACACAGTTCAGATTGTGGTTTGATTTATTTTGAATAGCTAGTTACACAGTTGTGCACTCTCTCTTGAATGAATGAATATTTCCACCATTGAGCCATCAAGCTCATGTTTCCACTGTTGCAAAGAACAACACAGGTTGCCACAGCAATGCACTGTTTTTGTTTTCATGGTAAAAGGGCAGTGTACATATGTGCTAAAGAGATTTTTGGACATTTATAATCCCAAATCACACCCTCTCTAGGCGTCTCCCTTGGCAAAGCTACATTTCTAACACACACTAAAGCTCTGTTCCAAAATCTATAAATTATTTTGGGCACACTCCCGATTGTAAGGGCTGTTCAAAAAGGTAAAACACATTTTGGAATGCAACAAAACACAAAATCGAGCTTGCGCAGCTAGAAGTGTCTGCGTTCACGTACTTAATTAGGTTTCAGCCTGAAGGCAGCATTGCATGTATCTTACTTGTGAGGTTACACTTCAGTTAGGATGCTGCCTTAGAAGGTAGCTCCCTTTGTAGGCAGTATATAGCAAGGCAGCTTCCTAGGTTTTGGGACAGAGTTTATGGGATTGCACCACTGTCCCATGGGCTTGTTGATTTGGAACATGATACTAAGAACTGTGAACTGTGGGTTTAAAAGGTAACCCACAAATTCCACAAGAGGCAATTTATCTGATGTTTTAATGTGTGGATAGAATTTATAGCAAAGCATTTAACAATACGGCTATCTTCAAAAACAGCAAGACGCATTATACAATCTAACTGAAAAAATGTAATAAAAAAAAACGCCTGCTCATCATTCCTATTTGTTTTTGATTGGTCACCAGCAATGTGACTTGACCAGATCAAAGGGTGGTGAAAGGGTCAGTTCAAATGAATTGTTAAAGAAAACAACTTTGCCTGAACATCAAGACTGGGTCAGATATGGGTTTTCAAAACAAGGGGAAAGTAATAATGGTGCAAGTAAAATCAGTAATGTTTTCTTATGTGAAAACTGCTACAAGACCCTGAAATTGCACCATAAATCAGACTGTCTTGTGCCAACATGCCTGTACTTAGGCTGTCTCTGTTTATTAAGAGCAGCCTGAGATCGCCATCTACTGACAAATAAGTATGCATACTATTTACAGTAACTCTAATGTATTTGGAGGAAATGTTTAAACAATAGTTTTCAAAACTGTTTCCGAAATCTAGTACTTTGCTGTTTGCTGCTTCCATAGGCTGCTGCTTTCTAAAGAAGCATGTTAACCATTATGGAAACTTATAAGTAACCTATATGGAACACCATGCTAATTATGTGCCATACAAAAACAATTAGCTTAATCCAGCCTAAATTGTCTTCTGGAATAGCTAGCCACCACGCTGGTTTCCATGTTCAGGATGCTCTGGCATAATTTTTTAGGGACTGTTTAGGCACAGCACCACGGACGAGTGTTTTTAACAATTAAAGTTCTTTTTAACTTGATGGGGAGTCTAAAACACACGCTCCTGTGGGTGACGCTGAAAAAACTGCAAGAATGGTAAAAAAACGCATTTTTACACAATAAATAAATAAAAACTATTAAAAACAGCACGGACAAACGCATTAATGCATTTGGTGTGAACAGCCCTTTAGACAGGCTGGAATACCAGCTGGCTGACCAACTAAACAAGCAGACCACCAGCTTGGTAAGGCTGGGGGACTGGCCAAAACCAGCTCAGACCAGGAAACTGCTTTAGACTAGTTTAATCTCTTTGTTTTTGGTACTGATGTTTGTTGTTATTGTTACCAAAGAAAATGTGGCTGGCATTCAATTTTCTTTGCATCACACACAAGCAAAGTAAACAAGGCAACTGAAACACTACCTTATTGTGTAGGACCACCACATTGTGACTGTCAGCACTCATCCATGTGTCCATGGCTTTGCAGATACTACAGATCTTATCCAGGGCTGGAGCGTGATGGTCTGGCCAGCCAAAATCCAGAACCTCACATACACAAAAACACAGAGAACAACAGTAAGACAAATGGAACAACCCTCTCTATGTTAGATAGTAAGTTCGAATGTAAATGCTACTTACTTTGGGGTTCAGCTTGGAGATATCATATCGTTTTTCACTGAGGTTAAAGAGCTGTTAAAGAATATATATATATATATATTATGAACTTTTTTTGGTCAACATCTGTAATAATCAGTATTACTACTTCTAATCAAAGTATTTAATATACTGTACACAAGACTAAGAGCAACAAAGTTTTTACCTGTTTATAAGAACGTTTTACTGAAAACTGCACTGTTCACGGAACATTTTTGTCTGAGCGAGCAACAGTAAGTATACAGTTGGCGGCTGAAGGGTAAATTGAATTATGAGGTCTCACCAAGTAGTTTTCTCCATGTTTGGAGCGTAGCATGGAGGCCACCTCCTTTATGTTTGCACTGTAGCTTTGTTCCTCTACTGTACTGGGGAAGGAAACAGAAATGATCCGTTCTGTGATGTACACCAGGTCCACCTCATAGTTCTCCTCCATGGCCTGAAATAAACTCAAGCTCCTGCAAAAACCGGAAGAGATAGGGAATGTTTAGGGACCAACAAAACTGCTTCTAGAGAAAAAAACAATGCATTTATGCAACTATGAAAAACCTGCAACAACGCAGTTAAAATTATAATCTTCAGTCATGCTTGGTGTTTGAAAAATTGGAAATATTGCATTTAAGGAGCCCTCAGTGTGCATTGAAGGCTTGATATTTTGTTGATTCAAAACCATGCAGAAAAACCCCCAGCTCAAACCAGCCTAAAGTGTTTTGTTGATCTCAGCTGGTTTTAATTGATCTTAGCTGGTCTTCCAGCCTGGCTAGCCTGGTGTTTAGCTGGATTACCTGGTCTTCTAATCTAGCCATGCTGGTCTTCTGAAGGTGAAGCTGGTCTACCAGCCTGGCGAAGCAGATATTTAGCTGGTTTAGCTGGTCTGCCTAAACCCCTCTAAAACCATCAAAACAGACATATTTAGCCAGATTGGCCAGGCTTGTAGAGCTGCTAAACCACCTTAGGCTGGTTTTAAATGGTCAACCAACTGATCTTCCAGTATGACCAGCTGACAAGTGCCTAAGCTCCTCTAAAACCGTCAAAATAGACCAGTTTAACCAGCTTGGCCCAGCTGGTAGACCAGCTAAACCACCTTAGGCTGGTTTGAGATGGTCGACTAACTGGTCTTTCAGTATGACCAGCTGAAAAATGCCCAAGCCCCTCTAAAGCCATCAAAACAGATTAGTTTAACCAGCAAGGTCATGATGGTAGACCAGCTAAACCACCTTTGGCTGGTTTGAGAAAGTCGAGCTACTGGTCTACCAGTGTGACAATCTAAAAAGTGCCCAAGCCTCTTTAAAAACTGACCAGTTTAACCAACTTGGCCAGGCTGGAAGACCAGCTTAACCACCTTAGGCTGGTTTAAAATGGTCGACCAACTGGTCTACCAATATGACCAGCTGAAAAGTGCCCAAAACCATCTAAAACAATCAAAAAGGCCAGCCTAAACAGCTTTTCCAGACTATTAGACCAGCTAAACCACATTAGGCTGGTTTAAGATGGTCGACAAACTGGTCTAGCAGCCTGGCCAGCTGATGTGCCTAAAATCCTCTAAAACCATCAAAACAGACCAGTTTAACCAGCTAGGCCAGGCTGGTAGACCAGCTTAACCACCATAGGCTGGTTTGAGCTGTTTTGCAGCAGTCTTGTGTCTAACATGACATCACTAAATAATTGTGCTTTTTAGAAGAACGCCTCATCTCAAATATGTCAGCACCAAACAGTCCATTTAACGCATATCTGATGTTAAGTATGGCTTGAATAAAGTATAGTGGGGAGAGATTGATTTCGGAGATAAACAAACGAGATATGAAAATATCCTGCATTCCATGTGTGCAGCAGGGCAGACCAAAGAAAACAATTTGGTTGCTGGTGTGGTGTAAGCCTGCCAAAGATGTAACCACAATCAGGTCCCCCATCTCTGACCTCACTCTCTCCCCAGGTCAGGTTTGCAGGGCAATCAGACAGAAATAAACAAGGAGCGCGGCAGTCTTTCAATCAAACTCGCTGTTCCAAAACATAGTAAGCTGCCTACAAAGTATTTCAAAGGCATCATATGTGCACTCCTGACATGAAGGCTGTTCCAAAAGGTAAGGTACAATTCTAAGGTGAGTTCACATGCATAATTTACGGAGAGCGCAATCCTATAATACGTTGGGGAAAAAATCTATCCAAAAAGCGTGGAAATGTCGAGAGAAATATTGATTATAAATATACATATAATGCATTATAACAATTTATCTAATTAAAAAAGTACTATTTTGCCAATATATTCCTGCAATATTTTGGGTTATTAATCACATTTTAGCTTAACAACATGCAAATGCCAGACTTGATTGAACTCAGATGTGAGAAAAGTTGTTGCCTAAGTAGAGCGTTCCAAATCAGTCATTTGTGAGGTTCCATTTAAGCAATTTCCTCATTAGTAAAACTACATTGGAAGATCGGTTTCGAAATTCGTTGTGCATGTTATTAAGTTTGCATGCATTTTATAGATGAAAGCCTTAGTAAATTGCTGTAGCCTTGTCGAACAGTGATGCATTCTAGAAGAAAATGTGGATCTTGTCTGGTTTTCTTTGCATTGCTTTACATTGTGGCCACATTAAGTTATGCAATTCACTCAAATCCATTTTTAGAATTCGTGCAATCTCAAAAAATCGAAAGAGAGGTTGAAATCAATTAGGCCCCTAATCTTAGATACAAGGAACTTTTTCCTATACAATAAAAAGTGAATGTGAACATCTCCTTTTTGTGTCCCAGGGTAGAAGAAAGTCATATGGGTTTGAAACTACATGAGGGTGAGTAAATGAAAACATCATTATAATTATTGGGTGAGCTATCCATTTTGGTCATGCAATCCTTTTTAAAGCATAAATGCACATGTTTGATGCTTTTGTGCTTAACTTTTATACTGTTTTTTTGCCATTTACAAAACTTCCATCTACCACTAAAGAATGCCTTCCCAAAGGAAAACAGGAATGCTCATTTTGGCATAAAAGCAAGGATACTCTTTTGTCAGATATGTCTCTATATTTTCCCAAAAGAAAAGAATAGGTAACTAAAGTAACTGGGATTTGTTTTTCCCATGAGTGGGTGGGGCTACATGTATTTACAGCAAATCTTCATGCAAGATAAATGCTATTATTTGTATAATACATGTGGGAGAGAAAAAACTATCCCTGGGGATTGTGTAGATGTATTAAAACGTGTTCATTCTCCACACTCATAAACTGTAATTAAGAATGTTAGACTAATTCTAGCAGACCTTGCCAACATCTTAAGAATTCTATAAGCATACCAACAAAAATAGCTTATGGGAGACAGATACATTTATAAACTGGAGAGGACATTATTTACTGCAATGCAGCAATAAGATAACTAATAGTATTTGTGTGGAAGAGAATTACATATTTTACCTGGACGGTCTGCGTCGAGACTCCATACTCTTGGAGGATTTGGTTGAGCCCTAAAACAGAAGAACATTTTAGTTAGGATTATACTAACTTTGGGAAAGCCACGGTATAAAATAAATAAATAAACATGACATTCTCTTTTCTATTTCAACCCATCAGGGTAACCAACCCATTATGCATGCAGGACGACTTTTTGTATAATTCATAATTAAATTATCCTCTTTTTTTTTGTATTTACTAACAACTTAACTAATATTTGATTCTGTTAAATCAAAGGGATTGTATCGCTAAAGAAGACTTTGAATATAGTTCATGAGTCACATCGATTGTTTTTACTATGGTGTGCCGAGGAGTGGGGCGTGGCCGGGCCGAGAGGATGCATGCCTGGCATGGAATTGTTCTAATCAGACGGGAGGGGGATAAAGACAGAGAGAGAGACACACAGCCGCTGTGTGTGCGTCTGTGTGTGTTTAAGTTGATATATGTCATTAAAATTTCCGTTGACCGCTCAGCTGGTTCCTGCCTCCTCCTTGCCCATCCTTACCAGTTACATTGGTGCTAAAACCCGGGAAGGAGGAGGGATGCACTGTTGTAGAGTCCTCGCCACTGCCATCAGCCAGGGGAGGAGCTGAGGCCGTCTGGCAGGGGACAGAGGAGTCGCTGCAGTCCTCCAGGGGAGGAGCGGTTGTTGTCCGACAGAGGGTGGAGGAGTGGCTGAGGACCAGGCGACGGCGTGTCTGGGGTCCGGTGAGCGAGTTTTTCTCTCTCCTGTCTCTTTCGCTCTCTGTCTCTACCACTCACTTTTTCCCTCTCCCCTCTCCCTCCCCTCATCTCTCCCAGAGCTTCAGAGAGGCGGGGAAGAGCTGCTGGAGGGTATGGCCGGGCCGTGTGGATGCACACCTGCCCTGAATTGTTCTAATCAGCCAGGAGGGGGATAAAGACGAGCCGGAGGTGCCAGTTCGAGAGAGAGACACACACACGCGGCCGCTGTGTGTGTGTGTGTGTGTGTGTGTGTGTGTGTGTGTGTGTGTGTGTGTGTGTGTGTGTGTTTAAGTTGATTTATGTCATTAAAAGTTTAGTTGACAGCTCAGCAAGTTCCCGCCTCCTCCTTGCCCATCCTTACCTGTAACATGTGGTTTTGTTGTCCTTTTTCGAGCTTGACAGACTGAAGTCACTATTAACTTTATGGCATTTTGGCAAATGAGCCCTGTGAAGACTTTTTTTTTTATTAAACTTTTTTATTAAACTTTTGTTCCACAGAAGAAAGAAAGTCACACTGAAGTTTGGAGCGGCCTTAGGGTGAGCAAATGATGACTGAATTTTCCTTTCAGGTGAACTGTTTTTTTAATGATATAATTAAACAGAAGCACAAGCCTCGAAAGATGCATGGTTTACGTTCACCATCTAAATGACATACTAGTGAATGACCAACAAGACTAAAAAGGGAACAATGATTCCTAAGAAAACCCAGAATCCAACATGTAATTACACACAGTACTGGGGCCTATTCTAGACACTGTATGTACTCCCTGGACATGTGCAATTATATATGGTTTTGCATATGTAGCAGTCTTATAGAACAACGGAAGAAAATGGTGGGAACATTTTTCTGTATTCCTTTTTACTCTTTTTTTCTTTACTAATAATAATCCCAGGGTTCTCACACTTTTAACCAATGAATGTGCATGATTCTTCTAATAATTTGTGATCATTGAATAAGAAAAAAAAAAATCAGTTCGAGATTTCTGGGTCTGATTTTCATTTGTGTGTCAAGAACAAAAGTCTCAAATAAGACTGAAATGTCCTGAGATTTCTGTGCCTCTAAATGGAGAAATTGCTTAATGAGCAATACCAATCCGATTAAATATAGTCACTGAGCACTTTATTAGGAACACCTGTACATCTACATATTCATGTGATTATCTAATCAGCCAATTGTGTGGCAGCAGTGCAATGCATGAAATCATATGGGTCAGGAGATTCAGTTAATGTTCACACCAACCATCAGAATGGGGAACAATTGTGATCTCAGTAATTTGGACCATGGCATGATTGTTGGTGCCAGATGGGCTGGATTGAGTATTTCTGTAACTGCTGGGATTTTCACACACAACAGTCTCTAGAGTTTACTCAGAATGGTGCCAAAAATAAAAAACATCCAGTGAGGGGCAGTTCCGCAGATGGAAATGCCTTCTTCATGAGAGAGGTAAACAGAGAATGACCAGACTGTTTCGAGCTGACCGAAAGGCTACTGTAACTCAGATAGCCACTCTGTACAATTGTAGTGAGCAGAATAGCATCTCAGAATGCACAACACGTTGAACCTTTAGGTTGATAGGCTACAACAGCAGAAAACCACATTGGGTACTTTATTAGGACCACGGTGTTCCTTATGAAGTGCTCAGAGAGTGTATTTCAGAGTAGTGCATAACAAGAAAAAAAATATTCACATCAAAAATTTCAGGTAAACTTTCATTACTTTTTCCAAGCACCATGCGTGTCACAAAATGAAAATGCAAAAAAATAATAATTTTCGAGCAGGTTTCCGGAAACCTCACTCTATCTGTAATTGGTTGAACAAACAGTTAGTCCTGCCCCAAACTCAAACCAGTCAAATGGTCAGCCTACAAATGGCTTAAAACACATCATCTTTCATTTGAATGTCTTTTTCAGACCTGAAAAACACAATCTTAACATTCCATGATATATCTATTCTGCATATTTATTGGCCATAGGAACCCATTCATTTGACTTTATGTATTCTTTAAAGTGTGCAATTAAAAGTGTATATTTTATTTTCCTCAATTTCCTCAATTCATCTTCCTTTCCAAGAATCAAGTGCAATTTACAACAATGGTGTTTGCACACATAGTATTTTAGGAACAGTCAAGCTTTAAATATCGAACACTTTGTAAAAGAACAGTAACACATTTTGCAGCCAATACACTTCTGTGAGTATAGATTGCTAAGCCAGGCCACTATGAAAAAAATGTAAAAACAAAGAAAATCACAAATAATCCATAGCAAAACAAAGTGATCTAGAGAACGCCAAAACTCATAGCCAGAGAAATATTACGACACACTGGAGCAACACACCCTGGCATTTCAAACCCTCTATCCATCCCAGTCAAGCTTCCATCCCTTGCCACATCGTTGCCCAGCTCCAAAAGCATTTCCTTAATCAGCCGATAATTGCGACCCTCAGAAGGACAGCCAGGAAAGGGTGGTGGGGGTTTGGAGGGGGTCTCAGCCAAGCTTGATCAAAACCAGCTGGAAACACTGCTTTTGAGCGGGCCCAACAAATGAACAAGCAAGGAAGTGATTTTGAGGAAAAGCTGCCGCTACACAAAGACGATCCAGTGCAATCCAGGATGTTACGAACAAAAAGCTAAAGATTCTGCAGAACTCCAAAGGCCTACCTTGAACAGGTAACCAGTACTCCACCTCCAGGCATCACGAATTGAGGACAAGCGCCTCCGTAGAGAACCACTGGGATTCATATTTGGAAAGTAATGCTTCCTTTCTCCTTGCATTCCCTTTCTCCCGATCCCTGCCCCGTGTTCCCGGCACTATTTTGGCTCTGCGCTGGGCTGAGGATGCCACATGCCTGGTGTCAAACTCCAGCAGACCACAGCTTTCTTTCTTCCACACACAAAGTTACTCTTTGACTAGAGTTGTTCCCTCTCGCCTTCCTTTCCAGCCCCTCCCATTTCTCCCCTCCCTCTTTCCCATGCTGTGAGTGTGTGCGTGTGTGTGCTGCTGCAACCCGCATTTGTTTGGATCTTCGATCAATCCTTTGCTCTCTCTTTGGTTCACACACTCAGCAGCTGACTGGGGTAGTTGATCATTTTGACCTCCATAATCCACCCCACAGCTTAAAATATTCACAGTTGTGTCCTCGCCAGTAAACAATGTCCCATCACCACCATTTCTTTATAAGTAGAAAAGTAAAAGCATCAATTCAGAGAACTGTAACAGGTCCACTTTAAATATTAACATTTTTTCCTGCCAAACCAGTCCAAATGTATTTCATTATGACCACTTTCTACTTTTGTTTTTGCTGCAGTGCCTTTAATACTTATGTAAACACCCTTTTTGCATGTGAAATGAGCAACAATGCTGTGCTTATTAGCAAGCTGCATGTTTGCTATTGAATCCATTATTGTTTTTAACTTCCCCATCCTTTAATAACAGACTTTCTGTAAAATTTAGATTGGATCCAAAATCCAATCTGCTCTGAAATGTGCCAATCAAACTGTTGAAATCAGACTGAAATGGTTGCATATATTGTTTAAAATGCATTTCAATTGTTTGTTTCTTGCATTGTGATTCTTTAGAAGGATCTGCAGAGTGGAAGGTGCTACACACTAGGGGTTGCATAGACTAATATTGAATAGAAATAATGTAGTCTCTACAGTCAGCCTGAAGTCGACTAGTTGCTTTCCACGTAACCTACAAAACATGTCTGTTGGAAATAAAGCAGATGGTGGATTTCTGAAAAGTAGGAATGGCTAGGGAAGATTCATTCATATTAATGAGGAAAGCTCTACCTGATTTCTTAGGGTTAAGGGTTAGCAGGGGTGGAATGGGAAGAGAAATTGGCCTGGGATTTTACATAGAAACTGGCCCATAAATTGTTCGGGGCGGGGGTCTGTCCTTTTAGTTGTTGAGCGGTGGTGGTGGTGGGGGGGTTGGGTGTCACTGTCCTTTTAATGCATATCGCTGCCCCCTTTTGTGGCCTGTTCTGCATAAGGTGGAAGCTCATTTCAGTTTATCGTGGCCCATTTGGCCCGTTTCGCAGCCCAGCTCTCCCGATGGCCAGTCCACCCCTGATCAGCCCCAAAATGTGTCGGCACACTGGGAAAATGCCCGGTATGCCAGATTACCAATCCAGCCCTGGGGGTTAGGTTATATTTAGCACTTTCCAACTGTATACTTCTGAATCATCCAATCAGCAATAGCTTTATTCAAGAATATAAATGACTCTTCCCCTGACATCCTTCATTTCGGAAACTTGCCAGTAGGTGTGGAGGCCGATTGCTCTGCACAGAAAGAGAGAAGCGGCTCAAATGTACTTTGATAAAGATGCAGATGCTACAGTATCCTCCAATGTATGCAAAGTAGCCTTCAAATATAACCAAGATTCAAGTGATATGCAACATCATTTAAAATGACACCCGCTGGCACTAGTTAATGATTTACAACATGATCAGCACAACTTTGTGTGTTTGGACATCTGACCTGGTTGCTGTTTGCTCCTTCAAGAACACGATTCGGTGACAGTTAGAAAAGAGCTTCAAGTTGGAGTACGATGGCATGACTAGATCCTGTGTCCACTCTTAATCATCTGTAAAAGAGGCTGCAAGAGGACGGAGAACTGCCAGGATACACTCAAATATGTTCAGACACTTATGTTAACTTTTAACATGTCACAGCGTCACGACTAGCCGAATTCAGCTCGAATAATAGGCTAGACTAGTCAACTATTAAAAAGTATCTATACAACTTCCCCTTTATTATCTCACTGTGACCGGGTGAGCTTTCTGATCACCCAATAGAAGGGATGGGAATTGTAAGGAATCTAATGATTCTGATTCCGATTCCTCTTAACGATTCTGGTTCCTTAACAGTTCTGTTATAAATTAGTTTATTACTTCTGAGAAAAAAACATTTGGAAATGAGAAATGCAATTATTTAATATTTTAACAGAACAAATTCTTGTAAAAGTTGTGGCGTTTCAGTACGTTTTTCATACACTAAAAAGAACCGGCTGATAAGAGGCATTCATTCAAGAGGTAAAACTATATGTTTTGTGTCGTAGATTCAAAATAACTGATTCATAAGAGTCATTCGTTCTGGAATCAGTCTATAATGATCACACATTCTTTCGGAAATCAGACTACACTGGTCAAACTGTATGTTTTTGTGCTGTAGAGTCAAAAGAACTGGCTCATAAGAGTCATTAATTTGGGAATCGAACTACTCTGGTCAAAATGTGTTTCACCCAGTAGATTCAAAACAACCAGCTCAAAACAGTAATTCTTTCTGGAATCAGACTGCACTGCTTGCATTGCATGTTTTACGCTGTAGATTCAAAAAAACTGGCTCATAAGAGTAATTTGTTCAGGATTCAGACTAAACTGGTCAAACTGTTTTACGTGCTATAGATAAAAAAAACAAAAAAACATCCAATATGATTCATTCATTCAGGAAATGGTCTATACTGGTCAAACTGTATGTTTTGCACTGTAGATTCAAATGATCCAGCTCAGATGAGTCATTCTCTGGAATGGGAATACAATGGTCAAACTTTTTGTTTTGCACTGCAGATTCAAATGATCCAGCTCAAATGAGTCATTCTCTAGAATGGGAATACACTGGTCAAACTTTTTATTTGCACTTTAGATTCAAAACAACCCGCTCATTACAGTATAGCTCATACAGTACAGCTCATAACTGGGTCTACACTGGTTGCGCTGTATGTTTCTTGCTATAGATTCAAAAGAATGGTGTAATAAAATTAATTTGTTCTGAATAAACTGGTCAAACTGTATGTTTTGCACTGTAAATTCTAAACAACCAGCTTATACTGTAAGAGTCATTCATTCAGGAATCAAACTACACTGATCAAACTGTATGTTTTTTGCTGAAGATCCAAAAGAATGGACTCATAAGAGTCATTCATTCAGGAATCAGATTAAACTTGTTGCACTGTAGGTGTTTTTTAAAATGGACTAATAAGAGTAATTCATTCAGGAATCGGACTACACTGATTAAACTTTAGTCTTAATGCTGTAGATTCAACAAAACTGGCTCATAAGAGTCATTAATGCAGGAATCAAACTACACTTGTTGCACTGTATGTTTTTCCCTGTAGATTTTTTATAAACTGACTCATAAGAGTCATTCATTTGGGAATCAGACTACACTTTTTGCGCTGTATGTTTTTCGCTGTAGTTTTTAAAAAAAGAACACGGACTCATAAGAGTCATGCATTCAGGAAATGGGCTACACTTTTTGTGCTGTATGTTTCTCGCTGTAGCTTCAAAAGAACAGGCTCACATGAGTAATTTGTTTAGGAATCAGACTACACTGATCATATTATATGTTTTGCAATGCTGATTTAGTAGTGGTGTTGCAGTTTTGCTGTATGTGAGAACCACTGTAAGAACATTTTAGTATGGTGTTCGGTCCACATCAGCGGAACAATGCATGTTCAAGAACCCTTAACAGAACCTAAAGTAAAAATATTTCCAGTTCCATATTTATATAAATTTTGTATATAATGGTTCTCGGTTGCCAACCCTACCCAATAGGTGTTGCTGATAACTATGGATGTTTCTGAGCCATTTTTGCAGCTCAGTTTCAATTTAAAAAACATCACTGGGGAGGAAGTTTTCAGTTCTAAAAGACACAGAATGTTTTCATAGGAAAATAGACTCTTTTATCTTAAAAGTGCATGGAAAATTGTACTCTGCATTATATGACCCATTTAAATCAGAGCCCGGGGGCATAATAATTGAAATCCAAGAACTACAGTCCAACCAAAGACATTTTTAAAGTATGACTATCTTGCCACTGCTTAAGACAGAGCATTATTGTCTAGATGACTCCTAGATAGGAAAGGACAAATACTTTCTTTATCATGCTTTGAAAGGTAAAATAGGACATTTAACTAGACAGAGAAAAGCATTGCACAGGATAGTCATATGACAAACCGATCTTGAGATTCAAGGGGTTTGCTGTTGTGAATCAAAGACGTCAGCTTAACCACAACTAAATGACCATGACAGATCCTAGAGGTGAGGGCGGTGCATGTCTCCCACATTGCCTCAAGGGACATGCAGATTTAATTATGGACACACATGGCGAAATATACATAGATATTTCTAAGCACAACCCGACATAGCCACAAACATACCATCTTGAGAGTTATATTCCGAATTATTTATGGAAAAGTAAGATGCCAAGTATAACACGACGTGATGAATGAGAAGCTCAAGAAATTTGTATTCACAGCAGTAAGCCTCTTTTCAAAGCGCTTTGGTATTAGGGTACTACAACTTAAAGTGATTGTTCACCCAAAAAGAAAAATTGTGGAACACATAAGGAGATGTTATGCAGAATGCTAGCCACAGTCACCATTCACTTTCTTTGCATCTTTTTTTCTGTACAATGAAAGTCAATGGCGACATAGGCTATAGGGCTGTCAGTCCCTAACATTCTGTCTAATATCTCCTTTTCTGTTCAATAAAAGAAAGAAAATCATGCAGCACTGGAAATTAATAAGGGCGAGTACATGATGACAGAATTGTCATATTTAGATGACCTATCCCTTTAAGAGAGCCTGTACTAATCTGTCCGAAATAATTAAATGAATTTGATCCCAGAACACCACTAGAATGGTGTCATGTGTGTGTGCATGCATGTGTGTGTGTGTGTGTGTGGGGGCGGGTTTTGTGGTTTACAAGGAATTTTTTTTAGGCTACAAACTGCTATTTTATGCTATAAATGTGGTTTATGAGGACAGTTCTAGTGTCCCCACAATTTAAATCATTTTTTTTTTGAGCATGTAAAAACTTTTTTTGTGAGGGTTAGGTTTAGGGGTAGGATTAGGGTTAGGGGATAGAATCTGTAGTTCATATAGTAGAAAAATCATTACGTCTATGAAGAGTCCTCATAAGAATAGCCGCACCAATGTGTGTGTATGTATGTGTGTGTGTGTCCTGCACAAGATAATACAATATTGCAGGCTTTATAAGCAGCTGTCTCTTGGTTTTGGGGACTAATGGCCAATTTGTAATCTGATACTTCCTTTCTCAAGATAAATAAGAACCCAGCAATACCAGTCTATTTTTTCATATACAGTGATCTGTAATTGAATCATTACATTGAACAAGTTGCATAGATTTATTGTTTTAAATGTGGCAATTTATATTTAGAGGACTCTACCAATGTGCCTATACTTACACATAGTAAAGCACAATCAAGTAAAACTCGACATTAAATAAATCTAATGTACAGAGGGAGAACTCACTAAGAAAGGATTGTGCCTGCTGACAACATTGCTTATTTACCCATAAGCAGCAAAGCAGCCCCGAATCATGATGCTTAATCCACACAAATTTTCCCAGTAGTGCTCTGGACTGTCAAGATGGTCTTTCAGGCATGCAGCAATGTTTTCTTGGAAAGCAGTGGCTTCCTTCATGATGTCCTGCCATAAACACCATGCCTGTTTAATGTTTTCCGTGTAGTATACTAATGAACAGAGATGTTGACCAGTTCCAATAACTCCTTCAAGTCTTTAGCTGTCACTCTAGGGTACTTTTATCCTAACTAAATATTCTGCGGGGTGCCCATTGAGTCATCTTGGATGGACAGCCCCTTCTAGAGAGAGTAGCCACAGTAGCTGTTCGAGATAACTTTGTAACCCTTTCCAGCTTTATGCAAAGCAACAATTCTTGATCGTAAGTCTTCGGAGATCTCTTTATTTTTTTTATTTTTTATTTTGAGCAATGGTCCATGTCAGCAGATGCTTCTTGTGAAAAGCAAACTCAAAATATTTGAGTGCTTTTTATAAGTCAAAGTAGCTCTAACCCACACTCATTAACTGGATGCAGGTTTGTCAACTCTTTTTTTCTTCAGTTTTGTTGACGGTATTAGCCTAGGGGTTTACATTCCTTTTTTAACATACACTGTGAATGTTTGAATGATGTATGTAATATGTAAAAGTACAATACAATCATTTGTGTGTTATTAGTTAAATAGATTGAGTTTGTTCATTCTTGGAACTAAGATGAAGATCAAACCAGATTTTAAGACAAATTTATACATAAATGCAGGTAATTCCACTGTTTCCTTGCCACTGACACGCATCATACCTCTTTACCAGCGTGCATTATGTTGTCTTGTTAAACTGGATTGTGGGTGGTATTTGAGTAAGACTCAAGGTGTTTTGCACACAAAAGTTGTGCAACTGTTTTTGGAATTTCTCTCCAATTTTAAGCATTGCTACCGTTAGAACTTTTAGAATTTTTATATATATTCACAGTCACCCACACTTTTTGGGAAATATTCATTATATCTTAAGAGTTTTGTTTTACCACGGTGCAAAGGAAAGAATCTAGCCAATCACAACTTTTAGACCAAACAAAAGCAACTGCCAATTGGTTGCGGACTGAACGAATGTGCAAGCTGTACCACCCACTTACCTGTGCCTTTCAGCACAACATTTTGGACTACTCAGTGAACACTAATGCACTTAATTAATAGTTATGCACCAAGGTGATAAGGTTTATAATGTGCCCCCCACACTACTTTTCAGGTTGTTCCCACGCCCTTGGGTATACGTTTTTGTTCTTTACAGCATTTTCTTCGGCTACGCTCCAGCACACCACTGTAGCAATAAAACGATCTAATGATGTTTCAGAGGGATCATAAGAGGCATAGAGAGTCTATTTCGGTGTCCCTAAAGCCCATCTCTGATTGTACATGCTCACATGGAGAGCTCCAAACAAACATCTGAGTTTTATTTGGATCAGTGCAGTTAGTCATCCACAGCTGCGTCTGGGTGAGATGAGTTTTCTTCACCCAGGCACGAGGGGATGAGGAAAAGAGTGGACGGACGGGTTCTGGCCCAAGTGAAAAAACATGCTTGAGCTCAGCATGACTTTTATATGGACATCTGCCTCTGCTAAACGATTAAAGGAATAGTTCACCCAAACATTACATTTCTGTCATTATTTACACTCCCTCATATTGTTCCAAACCCATATGATATAATTGTCTTTTCCATGAAATGCATAAGGAGAATTTTACACAGTTCAAATCAAAAGTTATAAGTGACTACATGTTCAAAAAGGACAAACACATCATAAATGCAACATAAAAGTATTCCAAATGACTCATGCACTACTGTATATAAAAATAAATTATGGACTACTTTTTTAATACTTGAATGGTACATTTTTTGTCCTTTTTGAAGCTTGACAGACGCCACGTCTATGAACTCACGTTGTATGAAAAAAAGAGCTGTGTTAAGATTTTTCAAAATTTTTCCTTTTGTGTTCCATTTGGACTTAGAATATAATTTGGGGTCACTATCCCTTTAATGCATTTTCACTGGACTGCTCATCCCCATCCGCGATTGGGTGGTCATCATAGCCCCAGTGAGCCTGTGTTTAGCTAATCCAACCAATAATTTGAGCTTCAGCACTCTGAGGTTTAGACTGGAAGTAAAGTTTAGACTACAGCAGCTGCATAGCAACAGAGTTAGCTGAAGAGCTAAATATTTATGTGTTAAAGCAGTTATTTTTTGAGGCAATTACAGATGTCATTAATGACTTTACACTGTAAGGAGCATAATGTGTCATTGTCCATATTAATATATAGAAAACAAACATATGAACACACTAATATGGTTGTTAAACATGGTGTAAAATACTCACTGTTGTCTCTACATGCTTCAGAGTGATGTCATTGCTGGGAGCCTGAAAAGGAGAGAGAGAAGAAAGAAAGCACATAAGACAGTGACAAGTAAAAAGACTACATGTAGAAAAATGACTGTTGGAAATGTGCCCTCTTGAGGCCTATCCTCATTACACATCTGTTGAACACCAGAAAATGTGTTCTCTAGATGAATAACTATCAGACTGGCGAGCAATTGGAGATCCAAAAGGGTAAAATAAAGGGAAAACAGATATCCTGAAACAACTGTATTATAAGAGATCATGTTGTCTGGGAAATTAATGGGATAGTTCACCCAAAAATGAACATTCTGTCATTTTACTCAACTGTCTGACTTTTTTTTATTCTATATATAGAATTTTATATATATAGCTTCAGTCACCTCCTATGCATAGTTCCCTGTCTATCACTCACTCAACGTTGTGTCAATGTAGTGACACTAGGTATCGCTCTTGGGAGCCCAAAACACCTCTGATCTTGGCCAATGGAAATTGCCGAGTGGAATTTGCATGCCACTGCCCCGGACATACGGGTATAAAAGGAGCTGGCTTACAACCACTCATTAAGATTTTTTCTTCGGAGCCGAGCGGTTGATTCACAGAGAGCTAAATTCCACTGCCGGTCCATTCACCTCTGCTTGCTGTTGGATTTACGGCGCATTACAGTGTTTCTCCCCCTTGTGCACGGATTGAGTGCAGAACACTTCAACAGCATAAAAGAGTATATATCCTTGCATTAAAAGAGTGTATTTTCTCTAAAAGAGTGGCACAAATGGAGAACGGCGTCCGCTTCACCTCAGAGAAGGGCAAGAATGCCGCTGCCCTGTGTGCGGAGATTGCAGAAGGACGCGATAGAGCCTGTCCCTCCAGCAGAGATGAAGAAAGGGTTCTACAGCCCCTACTTCATTGTGCCAAAAAAAGGCGGTGGGTTGCGGCCAATCTTGGACTTGCGAGTACTGAACCAGGCCTTGCACAGACTTCTGTTCAAGATGCTAATGCAGAAAGGCATTTTGCCATGATTCTAGCTCACTCTCGAGACTTGGTGCTTGGGCAAATCAGCCGGTAGGGGCTTCCGGTCAACAGAGAAAAGAGCAAGCTCTCCCCAGTTCAGAGCATCTCTTTTCTCGGGGTGGAGTTAGACTCAGTCTCTACGATAGCGCACCTCACGAGTGAGCACGCGCAGTAGGTGCTGAACTGCCTAAAGTCATTCAGGCGGAGAACGGCGGTCCCACTGAAACAATTTCAGAGGCTCCTGGGGCATATGGCATCTTCGAAGGTGGGGACGCTGCTCGGGTTGATGCATATGAGACCGCACCAGCACTGGCTTCAGACTCGAGTCCCGAGATGGGCATAGGGCCCCGGCACATATCGCTTGGCCATCGCGCCGATCTGCTGTCATTTTTTCAGACCTTGCATTTCTGCGGGCAGGGGTCTCCTTAATGCAAGTGTCCAGGCACGTCATTGTTATGACAGATGCCTCCAAGTGTGGCTGGGGCGCCGTGTGCAATGGGCACACAGGCTCCTGGACGGGGCATATCAACTGCCTCAAGTAATGGTCGCCCGGAAGAGGTTTTGGCCATTGATCCAGGGCAAGCATGTGTTTGTCCATATGGACAACACAGTGATGGCAGCATATATAAACCACCAAGGTGGCTTACTCTCGCGTCACATGTCGAAACTCGCCCGCCATCTCCACCTCTGGGGTCAGCAGCGATTCAAGTCATTGCTAGCCACTCACATCCCACAACGGATGCACTGTTGTGGCAGGTCATGCTCAGGGGAGAGTGGAGACTCCACCCCAGGTGGTCCAGCTGATTTTGAGTTCAAGGCTCCCCTCAACACAGAAGCGCTGGCACACAACTGGCCCAGGGGGCTGCGCAAGTATGCGTTTCCCCCAGTTAGCCTGCTTTCACAGACCTTGTGCAAGGTCAGGGAGGACGAGGAGCAAGTCATCCTGGTGTATGATGGTTGGTGCGGCCTTTCCCCATTATGGGCAGTCGTCTTGTCCCCGAGGTGTGGGGGACTGTACGATGCTTGTGGAGCATTGGGGGAGGTTACGTGAGGGCCAGGTGCACTTGCTACGAGGCTTGCAGTGGCTTGCCCGCACCTGGACTGCCAATCCACGTAACACAGTACAGCTAGTTGTGGCATTTCGTGTAGGGAACCCTAGTGTCACTACATCGACACAACGTCGAGTGAGTGACAGATAGGGAACGTCTTGGTTACTGTCGTAACCTCCATTCTCTGATGGGAATGAGGGAATGAGACGTTGTGTCACTCTTGCTCTGAACTACCCACTGAAATGTCCGGGACCCTGTATAGGCTCCTCAGTGCAAATCCTGAATGAGTGGTTGCGAGCCAGCTCCTTTTATACCCATATGTCCTGGGGAGTGGCATGCAAATTCCACTTGCCAGATCCCATTGGCCTTTTCTCAATGATCAGAGGTGTTTGGGTCTCCCAAGAGCAACCCCTAGTGTTACCACATTGACACAACGTCTCATTCCCTCCATCAGGGAATGGAGATTACAACAGTAACCAAGAAGTTTTTCCATAAAATGAAAGTGAATGGTGACTGAGGCGCTCATTTCCAAACATTTTGCCCAAACTTTTCTGTCCATTTCCTTTGGAGTTCTACAGGAGAAATAAATGAGTGTCTCTTCAACTGGTCAACTGCATGTCCTGATGTTATTATTATTATTATTATTATTATTATTATTATTATTATTTTAAATGAAGGTTACATTGAAACGTATTTGAAAACTTCTTACCAGCTCTTATCATTTATTTTTGGTACTTTCCAAATGGTTTTAAAAATTTTCCAGACCCAGGCAATATTACACAAAATTTTACACAAAAATTATTACTCGTACATGTTTAAAACTATGGTAATCTAAACAAAGAATTTTTTATTTCAATAGCTATTGTGTAAAAATTATTTCCACACTTTTTTTTTAACTTATGAAATTTCACTGAAGTTTTAGGCCCTTAATACAGTTTTTGAGGTTAGTGTACTTGTCTTAGTGTACTTAAGAGCATGCTTAAGATGAAATAGGTGACAAGTTTTGTTTAAAGAAAAATAAGAAAATATCAAGGTAAATATCGCTTGTGAGCAGAATACTGTCATTGGACGTCCTTTCTAATAAAGCTGTAATTTTGACAAATTATGGAAAAAAGTGTGAAATTATTATATATATAATTATTATTATAATTATGTGTACTTAGGATACATACAATGCAGCAAGACAAATGAGGCGGCTGTTTTATTTCAAAATATGAAAAAAAAAAAAAAAAAAAACATGTAATTCCCATCAGCATCTTTTCCACCAATTAATTACAGTATATTAAACTCAATACAGAATTTGAGATGTGCTGGAAATGACACTGTGATGGGAATTTTAATAACTTTCAGAAAAAGAAAAAAAAACACAAAATTACATAAACCATCTGTGATGAATTTATGCATAAATAAATAAATAAATAAAATAAACAAATAAAATAAAATGTTTACTGAGACATCACAGCGGAACACCACCGCTATTTTTATGTATAACAATGTATCTGAGCAGAGATAACAAAGATTGGAATCATATTTGTATGCCTAATTTCCTTCAGTAAAAAACAGGTTCTCTCTGATGTGAAAGAGAAGAGATGAGATGGGTGCATCACTAAACAGCCTGGGTAAATATTTAGACAAGGCCACATAGCTCCAGAGTTACTGTGAAAGAGGGGGAGGCTGCCTGGTTGCTGAAAAGCACCATATACAGAAGTTTAGCACAGAACTCCATAACAGACTTTATTCCCCATGAGCCAGAGAAAGGTATTTATTTATGAGGTCTCTGGCCCCTAGGAATCCATGATGTCATGGACCAACATGAGTCTGGCTAACCTCAGAATACCCATGTAAGACTGAGATGGCACAAGAACTCGAGAAATGGCCATTTAGAGACAGGAGAACATGGGCAAGATAGTGTTGTAAGTGGTGAGATAGTTAAGTCCTGCTTTACTTTTCCAGGAATGGGCAACTCCGTGGTTTGTTAAACTACCGCTGAACTCAATTGGATTGGTTGAAGTCGTCGGGAGATATAAGAGCATAACGTCCAGGGAATTGTTGAGATATCATGAACAACCTCCGCTGAAAGGCGAAACCTCAGGCTTTTGAGGTCTGAGCAATCAATGATGTAATGTGAATCATCAAACCTCAGTATTCCGCAAGAGACCCTACATGTCTCGATTCCTGAGTATAAAAATTCTCCCTAAGACGGTTTCCAAGAGTAATAAAGCTGGAGGGAAATTATACACCCCAGCTGTAGTGTGCACTGCTGCAGCCCCCTAAATGGCCTCCCATAGCTGAGGCTCAACCACTAACTTGAGTGCATCCGCTCCACCGACAAAGAGCGCGAAAATTTGGCAACACCATTCAGCATGCTTCTGAGCTCCTTGTTATGTCCATCTAGCATGACCACCTCCAAACCCATTATGGCTACCGCTGTTCCTACAAAGAAACCAAGCAAGATCTGCAAGACTCCAACCACTACTGAAAAGGGAGAATGTAGATACAACTGCTGGCAAGACATCACAGATCACATTGACCAGAAAGGTCATCATCTATTTGATCTCTGTTATTCTAGGTCTTCTTTGCCAAGAAGTTCCATACAGTGGAATTACAACCACATCTGAGGGTAAGCAGAGATTTAATTTCTTAACACAAGTATGTGAATGCTAAACAAGGTTGATTTTGAGTGTCGTTGCATTTCAAAATGTGTTAGACTGCTATTCATACCACAACACAATTTTCCGTTGCATTCTCAGCATTGCCACAAGGAGCGCTATAGCAGACATCAGCATAAACTGTTGTTTTCTACAGTTAATGTTCTCTGTCACGCTTCACAATAAGGCTGCATTTGTTAACAATAGATAACATGGACTTACAATGAACAATACTTTTACAGATTGCAGTAATCTTGATTAATTTTAAAGGAATATTTCAGGTTTGACAGCATTTATGGCATAATGTGGATTTTTACTAAACAAATATTTAGATGAATCCCTCCTTTTCTTAAAAAAGAATGTTTAGGTTATAATGAGTCACCTACAATGGCAGTGAATGTGGGCAATTTTTGGAGGGTTTAAGTAAATACAAAATCAGTGAAGCTTATAACTGAATAAAAGCACTTCTTTAGACATTAATTCTTCTGCTAAAACTAGTATATTATTTGAGCTGTCAGACTATTTAAATCGTCGTTTTTGTGCGATTACTGGAAACAGAGTGGGGAGATTTCTAAAACATGAGTACTTCATTAATAAATACACAAGATCCTACCTATCCTACCTACCAGTATGTCATACTGATATTCTTTTGTGCACGTGACAGTCCAAGAGACAAAACAAAGTATTACAAATATCTGTAAGAAACCTCTAGCCATCTTTTCGTGTAAATGGTCATGTCTGTGGATTTTTACTAAACAAATATTTAAATGTTTTGCACTTATTATGCACATTTTTATGCAATATTTAAATATGGTCTGCACTTATATAGCACTTTTTTAGCGCCTTTAGCACTTATATAGCACCTTTTTAACCTTAGTGGTATTCAAAGCACTTTACACTGCGTCTCACTCACCCAGTCACACACACACAAATCTATATATATATATATAAAATAAATAATAAATATGTATACAGTACATGTGAAAGTGTATGTTTTATCTTATATTCTATTTACAATTATTTAATCATATTTAAGCCTCTAAAACATGTAGGGTGACAAATTAATTTTAAAAAATAAAGTTGTATTTATCTTTGTGTTATGAACTTGCATGTGAAATAATACAACCTATCACTGTAGGAGTTTTCATGTCAACTACATATTTTATCACAAATAATTAACAAGTCTAAACCTAAAAATTAAACAGAATTACACGTATAACAATTAAACACTTGTTTCATGAAAAGGTGCAGTGTATCAAAGCTGTCTGAATGTGATATACCAGGTCTAGTTTACCTCTGCCGGTGTCTGAAAAACGAACATTTAGAGTGACAGAAAAACACCTCACAAGCATTTTCACATAGTAAAGGGGTGCTGTAGATGCCACCAACTCTTGGTAAAAAATACTTTCTGTGCTCCCACATGTAATCCATTTACATTGATTCTTCTCAGTACACTTCAATAGAAACAGGAAGTTAGATGACATAATTCAAAAGAGCGCAGCATGGAAAAGGGGTGGGGCTGAATAAGGTGAATTGGAGGTGTAATCGAGTTTGAAATCATGATTGCAAAGGAGACTCCTGTCGAGAAGTACAGGGAAAATGGAGTTAAAGTCATTACACACAAAACCAAATGGATTGTTTCAGAAGACATAGATTAAACCACTGGAGTCTGATGGATTATTTTTATGCAGACTTTATCTGCTTTTTAGAGCCTCAAAGACCTGATCACCATTCACTTGCATTGGACCGACAGAGCTGAGATATTCTTCTAAAAATCTCTAATTGTGTTCTGCAAAAGAAAGTAAGTCATACATATCTGGAATGGCATGAAGGTGAGTAAATGATGAGAGAATTTTCATTTTGAGGTGAACTATCCCTTTAACTAATGTTAAAGGATAGTACCTTATTGTAACATGTTACCACTTTCATGTTGTGGAGCGGAGGGGGGCGGGGCCGGTCGGAATATCGCGCGCCCGGTCCCCAATCAGCCTGATGAGGCGCGCGAGGGATAAAGGCGGCCGGTGACGATTGTTCGAGAGAGAGAGAATTACGGACATGTCCGTCATGTGTGTTTGTTTATGTGTTTTTCAGTTTCTCATTAAAATATAATTTATGTGGACAAGCCGGTTCTCGCCTCCTCCTTGCCCATCCTTCAACTGTGTTACACATGTCAACCACTGTAATGGCAGAACAGAAGTTTGAAGAAATTGCTGAAATGTTTAAGCCAGCTACCTTATTAATAACACATCCAGTTCAATGGCAGTAAACTATGTCAACAACACCCCCCCCGCCCCAGAGTACTGAGGTTTGTTACTGACATAGCAATGCAAGCACGCACATCATTATGTTCACTGCCAAGCACTGAAGTCTGCATTTGTGTACTCAAGGAGTCAAGAACAGGGTTTACAGAATCAAAGGCAGTTTGCAAATTCACAGGAAAGGCCATTTCACTGATAAATTTGAATAAGCATCAATATTTAACCTCATACTCTCAGTGTGATCAACTTGTGTCCACAGCACCACCCAATGCATTCAGTTATAACTGTGAGTTTTAGTGGGTGTTCAGGATTTAACGTACATTTCACTGTATTTACGGGCAACAAAGCAACATTTTGGACATTTTTGTTGTATTTTTACTTTTACAATAATTATTGCATTGTGAATACTCAAGTATTCGACTACATGTGCATAACTATCTTCAATTGAGATACCACAAACAGAAATAGAATAAGCTTGATGAAAAGTGTCTTAATATGCAATGACTGAAAATTCATGTTTGGGTAAACTTTGCCTTTAAAATAGATCTACAGCTGTGGCAAAAGTATTGGGAGTGACATACATTTTGTGTTTCGCAAGTGTTTCTGCTTCAGTTGTTGTGGTGTTGATTCACATTGTTTCTAAATTATTGTGCAGAGTGATCAGATGCATTCTAAATAATGGCAAAAAGCTTCATTGGCCAAAAAAATTAACTTCATCACAAAAACCCACATTTCACTGTTTTTTGGTCCTGGCAAAAAATTATCAGCTAACATCATTTCACTAATCATATCAGCAGCACCTGGGAAAGTGTGAATGAGTACTAGTCAGGTGAAATCACTCTATCATTCTGATTGGATTATAAGAGCAGACCGATTGCTATAAAACGAGGGAAGAAGTGCTTCCGATCATTGTGTTATTGTTAGCAATGGTTATCTCTTAAGAAAGACGTTCAGCCATCATCTTTTTGCATCAAAATGGCCTCACATGCAAGGAAATTGTTGCAAAGAATATTGCACCTGAAAGAACCATTTACCGGATCATCAAGAACTTCAAGGAGAGAGGTTCAACTGCAGTGAAAAAGGCTTCAGGACGTCCCAGAATGTCCAGCAAGCGCCAGGACCGTCTCCGCCTGAGGAGTCAGCTATGGAATCGTGTCACCACCAATGCAGAGATTGCTGAATATTGGCAGCAGACTGGTGTGAGTGCATCTGCACACTCAGTGAGGAGAAGACTTTTGGACAATGGCCTGTTGTCAAGAAGGGCAGCAAAGAAGCCACTTCTCTCCAAGAAAAACATCAAGGACTGACTGAAATTCTACAGGAAGTACAAGGATTGGACCGCAGAAGACTGGTGCAAAGATATTTTCTCTGATGAAGCCCCCTTCCAACTGTTTGGGACATCTGGAAAATCGATAGTCTGGAGAAGAAAAGGTGAACGCCACCATGAGTCCTGTGTCGTGCCAACAGTGAAGCATCCTGAGGCCATCCATGTGCGGGGTTGCTTTTCATCCAAGGGAGTGGGCCCTCTCACAATTCTGCCCAAAAACACTGCCATGAATAAAGAATGATATCAAACGTCCTGTAAGAGCAACTTCTCCCAATGGTCCAGGAGCAATTTGGTGATGATCCAAACATTTTCCAGCATGATGGAACACCATGTCACAAGGCAAGACTGATAATGAAGTGGCTCAGAGATCATTACATTGAAATTTTGGATCCGTGGCCAGGCAAATACCCGGATCTTAATCCCATAGATAACCTGTGGTCAATCCTCAAAAGGCGAGTAGACAAACAGAAGCCCACAAATTGTGATAAACTCTGAGCACTAATAAGGCAAGAATGGATCGCCATCAGTCAGGATTTGACCCAGAAACTGATATCCAGCATGCCAGAGTGAATTGCAGAAGTTATGAAGAACAAGGGTCAACACTGTAAATATTGACTCTTTGCATATATTGAATGTTTTTGCCAATAAAAGCCTTTAGAACTTATGAAACGCTTATCATTGTTTTCCAGTATACCATAGAAAGATGTGAAAAAATATCTACAAATAAAACAAATTTGCAAAACACAAAATGTATGTCAATGCCAATACTTTTGGCCATGGCTGTACATTGATCTGAGGTTAAGAGTATTGCATAAAATGGATTCAGCAACCCTCCGAGTCACCACAATCTTGGATAAAAGCTGCAATTTTTGTACATCAATGGCAAAGATTCTTAATCATTAGGCTACCGCTGCCAAAGTAAAGTCATTGCAATGGTCTTACAAGCACAGCAGGACTTACTTCAGGCTTATGTGGTTTAGACTGGTTCTGAAAATGTTAACAAGAACTGATGTTTTTTTTTCAGCTACAGCAGACATTCCAAAGCTTACAGTACAAAGATACTGTACAGAGTGTGTCGGGAGATTTCGAGTAGAGGTCAGTTTCATCCTCTTGTTTCACAATAATTGTCTCTGCGGTTCTTGCAATTGACTCGTCAAATATATTCCATTTACACAACTCTTCCTGCAACTACCCAGCTGAAAGAAAAAAGTTTGTTTAAGATGGTCTCCCAGCTGACAAATGCCCTAAAACCCCTCTAAGCAGACTACAAAGTGAGAATGGTAAACCATCTAGTGTTGTTGTTGTTTTTTAAGTTTGTATCAAAGTTTAATATTTAAGGTTAAGAGTTTTGAAAAATTCCTAACCCCAAGTCCAAGCAATATTAATAGTGATGTGTGCCTCAACAAGCACACTAACAAGGGCCACCTGATAGGATTTACCAGGGCTTCGGTAGATCTGTGCAATGACGAATGCTCAAATTGATCAAAAAGTTACTTGTGTGTGACAGACATGATTTTGTCAAGACCGACACGGCTCATCCTATGATCATACCACTCGCCTTAAACGATTTACAAAACACAAATTATAGCCCACTTAAGAAAATACTGCAGGAAGAAAGCACAGGGAGTTTCCTAGAAGGAAGGCACAAATTGAGTGAACAGAGCCTCCTTTAAGATGACACGTGGCTAAAATAAACCCAGCCGGTACTTATGTGAAACCATGAATGCACTATTTCTGTACCATTATAATTAATACTTATATCCTTAATATGCACAGTCTATTCTACATGCAACATTTTCAATGCAATGCATCTTCTACAATGACTTGACATTGTCACTTGAATTGCAAAAGACTGTGAGTGGGTTGGGTGATAAATTTAATCTATTAAATTCTCATATTTGCAAGTGAATAGTGGTCAGAACTTTGAAGTACCAGAAAGCACAGCATAAAAGTAATCCATATTACTCCAGTGGTTAAATCCATGTATTCAGAAGCAGTATGATAGGTGTGGGTTAGGAACACATCGATATTATAGTCCTTTTTTACTATAAATTCTCTTCCCTGCCCAGTAGGTGGCGATATGTACTATGAGAATCTGAAAAAAAGAAGAATGTGGAAGAGAAAGTGAAAGTGGAGATTTATAGTAAAAAAGAAATAAATATTGATCTGTTTCTCACCCACACTTATCCTATAGCTTCTGAAGATTTAACCGGTGGATAAGTATTTACATGCTTTTTCTGGGATCCCAAAATACACAGCATTTGTTTTGCTGCAGTCTTTACATTTAGAACAAGCCATTCGGTGTCACATTCAATTTCAGCTTCATGTGGGTTAACATATAGTTTTACGTTACACTGTCAGCAGTTCGGTTTGAGCTTTTATTTTCCCTCTGAAATACAAATGAACATAGAATCAGCAGCTATTTGTCCTAAATCACCCCCTTTGACCATAATTTATATGAAACAGGTATACCAAGCATTTTTAAAAGCTTTCATGTGCTATTTTGTGGGCCACAGATTTATATCCCAATTAAAATTCCTAAAACCACACAGTTAAGAGAAGTATTTTGTCAATGTACCATGTGCTTGTTTTCCTAATGATGGGAAAAATTGCCAGCTCTGTCTTGAGTGCATAGACATTTAGTCACTGACCCAAGTTCAACTGCTTACAGAACAGTGACACAGTAGATCAGATTTGTGCTCAAACACAGAGCAGATCTACTGAGAAAAAAGGTAACCACAAAAGGAAGAAGCTGTTTAAAGCCTTAGGTAACTCTATATTGTCTGGTGCCCCCCACTGGTTGACAAAATAAGCACATGTACTAACCACTAGTGGGGCAGTAAGCGTAAGTACTGCTCTTTTGCTTTAAAAGTATCATATTATGAGGAATCATATGAAACACAAACTAGAACACTAAACACCAGAGAGCAAACCTGCAGCTCATGTGTAAAATTGAAGTTAAAAGCTGTTTTTCATTTCACATATGAAAAGGGCATTTACATAAAAGTCTTAAAGGAATGTTCCGGGTTCAATACATGTTAAGCTCATTTGTGGCATAGTGTTAATTTCAAATGAAAATAATTTTCAGCAAAAAACTCATTACCACACTTACAATGCATGAAAACGTTAATATTTGCACTTTTTTTAAAAAGAATAGCCACAAAATGACTTTAGTGTTATAAAATCATTTGCTAAATCCAATATTACAACTTTGTTGTCAAGACGACATAACAGCGGTAAACACAGTAGTCTGGTAAACACTGTAAGGCCAGTGAATACCTGATTTAGCACACTAAAATCATGTTAGCATTTATAATGTTAACGTCTTGTGGTTATACATTTGAAACGGTGTGTATTTGATTTTTGGACTGGCACATTTACTTCCATTATAAGTGTCTTTGAGATTTTTGCTTTTTTTAATACCTACAAGAGATTGTAATATTTTTTGTAATTAACATAAAGCCACAAATGCTGTCAATTGAAACATGCAAAAAGCATGTTTAATTCTAAGGGTTCAAGAGAGAGAGGGTGGAAAACGTTACAAAAATAATCAGTGGGGCTACTGATTGTTGACCCCTCATTTGTTATGGCTTCAAGGGCTTTAACAGGTTCTCAAAAACCCCTTGAAACTTTGCTTACAATCCCTCATAACATGGTATTATCTGATAACTGTGTTTTGGTTCATAAACTGTAAATTATTAGTTTGAAGCGGCAGACAGCTGTTTGGCTTGACGATCTGATGCACTGTGTGGAAGTCTTACCTAAAAGAGCACCTAAAAAGGACATGTTCCCTCAGTGCTCCAGCACTTCAGGAACAATTACAGTATGATTTAAATGTGTTTAGCATGGCTGAATCAACAACAACATTTAATAAATAAAATCCCTTAATATATGAATCTGAGCATTGACAACTAGGGAATAATGTTGGTTGAATCACCAGCAACATTTTACTGAGTTGTGAGCTTGCAGACTAAATAAAATGTGATGAGAAACAAAATACTATTCTGCGATATATTGCCCGGACAATGCATTTTTCTTTTGAGTTGTCAGACCTATTTCCACTCATAAACAAACAGCGACTAGTGCAGTTAGATTCCTTAATGAATGACTCTTATAATCTAATTTACTGTACTGCAAGTCACTACTGTCAGTCATGTTGGTGTACTTAGATTTGAAAAATTATTTTCATAACTGACTGGTTACTCATGCCATTTTTTGTTGTTGCAATAATTGATTTATATAAATGAAAACATCAGAGTTTGAATTAATAGCATTTTTAACTTTTTTTAAACATCCTAAAAACAATTAAATAAAGTACCTTCATATATATATATATATATGGGTGCCCAAAGCACATCAATGCGCAAGGACAACAAACACTATCCCCACTGGTCCGAACTGACAGAAGGTCTACTGTGGCACAAGTCACAGAAAAGTTTAATGGTGGTTACGGGAAGAATGTGTCACAACACACAGTGGATTGCATTATTCTGCACATGGGGCTGCATAGCCGCAGACTGGTCAGAGTGCCCATGATGACCCCTGTCCACCGTCGAATGTGCAAGCATGTGTGGGCATGTGAGCGTCAGAACTGGACCTTGGAGCAGTGGAAGAAGGTCGCCTGGTCTGATAAGTCCCGTTTTCTTTTATAACACGTGGACGTCAATTTGACACATGCCACCTACCTAAACATGGTTGCAGACCAGGTACACCCCTTCATGGCAATTGTATTCCCTGATGGCAGTGGCCTCTTTCAGCAGATCATGCGCCCACACCGCACACATTATTCGGAAATGGTTTGAGGAACATTATGAAGAGATCAATGTGTGGCAGTAGCCTCAAAATTCCCTAGATCTCAATCCGATTTAGCATCTGTGGGATGTGCTGAACCAACAAGTCCGATCCACAGCAGCTCCACCCCGCAACTTATAGGACTTGAAGGATCTGCTGCAAATGACTTGGTGCCAGATACCACAGGACACCTTGAAGAGTGTCTTGAAGAGTCCATGCATCGATGGGTCATGCTGTTTTTCCTCGATGGGTCATGATGTTTTGGCAGATATATATATATATATAAAAGCAATATCGCAATATCACACGAGCAAGAGTGTGATATGGCCCTACATCAGCACTGCTGTGATTCAGCCATAGGCACGAAAACCTGTCTTTTTGTACAAAATAAGTTTTATTTGATTACTGATCACAAAATTGTGTGGAATCTTAAATATTTAATATTCGCACTTGACCTGCATTCCAATCTACATCTTGATGTAATCCTTGCTCATGATCAAACAGCATGTTTGCATCAGCAAAATGGGATAATAAACACTATTAAAGTGTGATGAGACTCACACTGTGCATGCAAGCCATTCACACATTACAAGCCTATCAACTATTTAGCCATTTTTGGTGAATCGCACATGCAAAATCCTAAAACTTAATTTCCATGTTTTAATTTATATTTTGAATAGACTCATATTTTTGAACCCCACAATATATTCCTTTTATAATCATTTAATGTAATTTTGAGTGTGACCATGGTTTAAGGAGGGTGTATATGTATGCTAGGTTGGAAATCTCAAGGATTAATAGTGGTGTTTTCCTAATTACATCACGTGATGTTCTGAAAGCCAAAAGAAACAAGTGAAACCCAGAATGTAGGCTGTCATCCACGCAGCCTGACCGAAGCAAAGCGGGGGGCATTTACTTGTGCGTTTACCCGAAAGTCAAGTGCTTCCGGCTCGTGCTTCCGAGTCTGTTGGGTATACTGCAGTCTCATTACATTTTTCATGTAAACACGGTGCTCATGATCATGAGGATGGATTACATCAAGATGTAGATTTTAATGCAGGTGGAGAATTTCATATTAATAAAGAATAGCATCTCAGATGGGGGTTGGAGCCATTTTGGCAGCACAAGGGGGACCTAGACAATATTAGGCAGGTGGTTTTATTGTTGTGGCTGATTGGTGTATATATTCTTTGAAAATAAATCGAATTATGTTATAATTTTGCTTCAAGTAAATTTACACTGGTGGCCAAAAGTTACAAATAATATATGGTATATAATGCATATTTAAAAATAGTTAATATTGAATTTTTATACTGTATATCTCCCCGCTGCAAAATAATGCTTCTGTATATATAAATGATTTGTGAGAAACACACACACACACACATTACTACTAAGAACATCAATGCATGTCAGCAACAGCTGCTGTTCTCTCAGCCTTTTATGAGCACCTGCTACTTTTCTGTAAAATGCAGAAGAGAAGGAAAAATAATATACAGCTGTGACGCTATGAATTTCAGTGGCACTCTCTGTTTACATTACACTAATGGAGGGTCCTTCCCTGCCTTTTATCCCATGAGAAATCTATGGAAAGAATTCCAAAGATGGTATTCAGCAAAAGAATGTGGAGCTATGAGAACAGAACTGTCCCAAAGCAAACTTCTGACCCTGGGTTAATTTGCACAACAGGGGCAGAATGTCACAAAGGACCCTTCAGAATGGACTCCCTACATTTTGTGCATTGCATAATACATCTCATGCACTGAGAAAACAAGAGTGGATGTAAAGTAGAAAGACGCCAGTGGCCCTGGGTGCTAGCAAAGTCCCTGTTAGGCAAGTCAGTTCACTCTGTGACAATCTCGGCAATGGCTGCTATGTACATAATGGACATGCAAGTATAGCTCCTATCTACTTGGATGCGAAAGTTGTTTGTCAGGATTATGTTTTGTTAACCTATGTCAAATCGGTAACATACTTTGATAACAATGGTATCACAAATCAAATCAGCAGAGGAACGTTTTGATAATGCATTATAGCATAAATAAACTGTTAAATAAACTGTTGGCGCTGTTTTGGCGGCACAAGGGGGTCCTACACAATATTAGGCAGGTGGTTTTGTGGCTGATTGGTGTATATATTCTTTGAAAATTAGTCTAATTATGTTATAATTTTGCTTCAAGTAAATTTATGTTTAGAGATTTTTACTGAGAAAAAAAAATAAAATAAAAAATAATTTCACTGGTAAAATAAATATTATTATTTTTTTGCAGTGTTTATGCAATAGCGCCCCTTGTGGCAGCTCTGGAAATGCAAAGTACACTTGTGTTACATTATATATTGTGCTCCGACACATTTAAGAACACAACGATGCATAAAATTGAGCTCGCTTAGCTAGACGTGTCTGTGTTGAAATACTTATGTTTGGGGCATAATGCTAGTCTGCAAAACATCAGCCATGGCCCGGCATGTGTTTCACTTATTCATGTCCAATTATAGCCAGTATCACATTGTGGTCAAACAGACACAGGCCAGATGGCTCAAGAGGACGGCAGACAGCTCTAAGTGGACAGAAAGACTTAAGACTTACTTTACAACACAACCCAATGTAGAGAGCATGTTATAGAGATAACTCCCATGGAGTTCAGTACCTGTAATTCTACTTGTGTTATGTTAAATGTGCAGCAGAACAGATCACCATGGACAGGGAATTTAAAGTTAAAACATCTCTGTCTTAAAGAGGATGTTTACACAAAAATGAATCTCACCCATGTTTTTTTCCAAACCCATTTGTATCTTTTGTGGAGCTAAAAAAAGAAATGATAGGCAGGAATGATTCCCTCAGTCACCGTTCACTTAATTGCATGTAAAAAAATTATAATAAAAAATCCAATGAAACTGAATAATGACTAAGGCCAATCTTCGGACTTTCTTTGTCATGTCCTTAAATTTCCCCCCAAAATGATACCGACAGCTCTGAATGTAAATCATTATTGTAGGCTCATTAAAAGAAAAATCTTTAAAAAAAAAAAATGAGTGTGCCTTAAAATTACAGAAATGAACCACCAGTCAGCCGATGCATTCAGTGATGGGGAATTGACCAAACATGGACCAAAGAGAAACCAGTCTCTACAACAGCATTCAGCCTGACCGCAGAAGGCTTCACTGAGCTGAGTCATTGTAAACACAGTGAGTTTAGCAGCTTTGTCCTTGCTGGAAGGCAGGTGTGTGTGTGAGTCCTGGGGACTAGGAGCCAAATAAGGGCACCTACACACTAGAGTTTACGCATTGTGTATTGCAAGGATGTTAAAGAACAGTACAAGGGTTTGCCGTTAAAACATACCTTGGTCTGTCTGATAGGGATGTGCAAGAGTAATCGATTGATCGAGTAATTGTTCTGCACTAGCTAGTCGACTATTAAAAACACTACTTGAATATCGCAAATTGATTTGCATTTGCGCATTTGCCTGCAGTGGGCAATGCTGAATTTTTCTGTATTTTCCCTATGGATCTCTCAACAAATCTCGCAGTTACAATTGAGTCTACTGAGAGGCGCTGTGAATATGTCGTTGAGGTGTTTCAAGGAAAGCCAAGTGCGGCAATACTTGTAATACTTGGATTCTTATTGAATTGTACTCAATGTAGTTGGTTCTTGTTGGAGTCATGCAAACCAACAGGCAAGAATCTGTTTTTATGGTGGAAAGGAAATGCGAAGCAGTACAAGAAACTCCGAACATTATCAGATTGGTAATGCGTTAAATATTTTATAAAACGCCAACAATTTCACCACTTGTTTTTCTGATTAATAACAAGTGAAATTATCAAAATGTGATATTTTTGATATGTGATAGTTTATTTCTATTCATTACCCTAATGTCTTCTGTACTGGTTTCTATGTAAGCTCCAGGTGAGTGAAATTGTTTTTACTGTTATTTTTAAACCTTTTTTTATTTTCATTTTATTAAAGCATTTTGTTAATAATTTTTTTCCCCCAAGATAGAGATGCATAGTTTGTTGAAGTTAGCTTATTTTGAAACCTTTCTTGGTAAAGTGTGTGAATAAAATGTGGGTTAGAGTACTCGACTACAAAACAACAAAAAAATGTCATTCCTATTGTCTGGGATATTACCAGAGTACAGAATAAACTTTTTTTGGGCCAATTTTATTATATATAATTATTATTATTATTTTTATTATCATAATGAGAATTTTGCATATTATTATCATAATGAGTAGACAAGCATAGAATAGAAAGTTCTTGTTCAAGCACCATTTCTAAGGCTGTACTGAACTATGACAACACACATGACAATTCAGCTGTCGTTGCATGGTATGTGGTAACATATACAGCCACAAATATTTGGAATTGGGCAGTCAAAATAAAGTGAACCTGTAGAGATTGTGCATACACAATGCATGCAAAACTAAACTGCTCTGTGCAAATAAAGCAAGCTAAACTTAGAGAACCTCCTAAAATGGTCTGAGACCATTTGCAGCATTCACTTATAAGACAAAAGACTTGCAAACTGTTTTCAGATGACTGACACAGAGATGAAAGTGTGAAAACTCTTCTAAATGTGCGTGTTGAGTTCAAATAAGCGCCTCTGTCTGTATATCTCAACAACAGCAAATCAGACATTTGCATCAACTGCTTTTATTTAGTCTTTTCTTCCAAATAGCATCAAGTGCGTCTCTTCAAGGGTGCATCTTTGGGTCGAACAGACTTTCTTGTCAATTGTCAAAGGACACAGTGTCAGACAGATGAGCAAAATTAACCACCACTGTGCATGAAATTCACAGATTTGTTATTTTGGCAATATAATGTTTCGTAATTCGAAAAGGTTAAGTGCTGCTTAATACAGTGCCTGATGTGTGTACAAGAAGAATGTCCAATAAAAGCCTATATTATTTTAATACCAATAAATGAGTCAGTGTTTTCATTTTGAATAGTTTTTAAATAAATAAACATGGTATTAATATGACAAACATAATATAACATGATATAAAAATTATGTACTCTTATTAGAAAGAACACAGATTTGTGAAAGTTAAGTGGAACAGAAGGTGTCAGAATAAAAACCTTGCTTAAGGCATACTAGCATACTACATTCCTGCCATAGATTGACATAGCAGAAGTAGTAAGGGTAGTATGTTTAGTATGAAACTGCAAACTAAGCCCATGAAACATGTGTCACCGTTGTCATTGGTGAGTCTGTCATGGTCAGAGCTTGTGCAGCCACTTTGGAGCAACTGCGCCAACTGATCTAGGCGACTGGTCTCTAATATATCCAGCAGTACTTTGATGGCAGAAGGTGGTGCCATCTAATGTCGGACAAATGTTAGAACCAAAATGCACTGCTTCAGGTCCGGTGCCAAATCGGTCTGCGCAACGCTGCATGAAGTCGAACACAACTAACATCTTCGCAAAGCTCGGAGCCATTTCCTATCATCAAAATGATTGGCTATGATTCCCTCCCAGAACTGCCTGTCAAGCTTTCGCTCCCAGACATAAGGCATCTGTTGCCGAATGCTATAGCAAACATTTTGAACACTAAACTGGAAGTCATTTATTACATTTAATAAAAAGATTTAAATAAAAAAAAAGCCACAGTGGAATGTTTTTTTCTATTTTGAAGGAATTTCCTCAGAAGTTATGTTGTTCTCTTAAACCTTGTGCGACCTTCGGACATTTTTGTCTTTTTAATTTTAGTTTTTTCGATCATTTTGTCTGTATTAATGCCAACGGCATACATTTTGCCAAAGGTGTGTATTTTTTGGAGGAATTTTTATATTTCAATCTCAGTTCCTATAATACATCTATAATACATTGTGTAACACAAAATAGTTACGGGACCTTCAGGACAGAAATGTTCCCATTGAAACCCATTAAAATAGCAATATTTGATCCTAGTGCCATTAAACCATAAAAACACAAATTATACTATATTATGCTTTCATTCTGGAGCCCTGGCTTCACAATTCAATTTTTTTATATATTTTCCACCAGATGGCGCCATTTTTCTCATGTTTAGCCTATGGAGCAAATACATGCTTTTTTCCTATTTTCTGTTTGCGGTATAGGGCACTGAAGTCCAAATTAATAAATGCAGCTAAAATGGTGAATGAATAATTGGTAGTTATGATCAGGACTGATGTTGGTTAAAAGTCAGTGAAAGTGGAAACTAATATTAATATATAATATTATTATGGCAGTTTATTGACGCACAAGGTTTAAACACATGGAATGGAAACTCTGCTTTATTCGTGGTATTTTTTGCAATATTCTGAATTCCGATTTCACAACTTGGATGGAACATATCTAATGTCTCGACCAATGGTGTGAGTTTGGGGCGGAAATAACTGTTTGAACAACCAATGGAAGATGGTGGGAATTTTCAGGAATCTATCTGAAGCCAGTGCTTATTTTTAACATTCTGACTGTTCAGGCTAAAGAATGCTGAAGAAATTAAACACGTCAGCTTTAAATGTGCCATCGAACTTCAGGTGTCTGTTGTTGGTGTCTGCAGGGTATTATGTCAGACAGCATTGGTGCATAATGTACCTGCTTTCATTTTAACTTTAACTAGAAAAGGGATGGATGGAGAGAGAAAGAGAATTAATTAAACTGATGAAAGCCAAAATTTCCCCAAAAAACAACAAAAAATATGTGCTCCATTTCAAGGACTCTATGTACAACAAGAGACTTTTTAATAATGTCAGAAGAATAATTAGGTATTCTGGCTTGCATTGCGAGGGTGAGTGTATGTAAAAGACAATTCAAACCAAAAAAGGAATGTTCAGTACGCTATCGCTCATTCTTAACTATTCCCCCTGGCTTATTTAGGTCTTGAGAGAATTCTGAACTGAAGAGCTCAAGCTTTTATTTCCTTCTTGTAAATATTAATGGTTGTGGGATGATACTTTTTGGCCTCCAAAATAGGCAAAAATCTCTTTATTATTAATCTGATTAACAGAGCACACTCTTAGTGATGACTGTTCTAGGAAACGATCAAAAAGGGGGGTTCTCAAAACAACCACAGACACTCTTACCAGTTCATAGTTGGCAACAGGAACACAGGAGGATGATACCTGCAAAACAAAGAGAAGACAAAGATGTTAGGCCAAATTCTTTGACTTTAAAGACACAGTTCAGCAAAAAATGAAAATTATGTCGTCATTTATTCATCAGCATGTCGTTCCAACCCAATTCTTTCTACTATGATACAAAAATAGAGATGTTGGGCAGAATGTATGAGCTCCTCTTTTCCATACATTGAAAGTGGATGTTGATTTATACTGCAAAGCTCCAAAACGGGCAAATAAACATAATTAAAGATACAAAAGTATTCCAAATGACTTGTTTTGCTAGTTTCGAGTCACCTAAAGTCATACAATAGTTTTGTATGAAAAAAAATAAGAAATTTAAATTGTTATTCACTGATAATCTTCCCCTTTGCCGTAGCTCTCAAATCTCATTTGCAGTTATGTTGTTCAAAGTCATGTGACACACAAGAACTGATGGCGTGTGGTGTCAATGATGACAAAGCTGACATGATGCTACAACAAGGTGCCCTTTTTGAATTGACAAAAGGGCAAATGAGATTTGAGAGCTCTGGTGGAGGGGGAGATTATTAGTGAATAACCGCTATATATTAATAAATCATTAATTTCAGTCTGTTCCTCACACAATGCTATCATATGGCTTCAGAAGACCTGAAATAAAGCACATGGATCGTAAAGACTAATTTTGAAATACTTTCATTGTGCTAAGAAAGTGTAAATAACCTCAACTTTTCTTGTAATGAAAACAGAAGCTGAGACTTTCTGCCAAATATCACCTTTTGTCTTTTACAGAAGAAAGAAAATGATAAAGGGTTGGAACAATTGAGTACTTTTTCTTTAATAAATAATCATAAATTATTCTCAAATGATATATATTAGTGGGCAAAAAGTGGTTCATAATAAAAAAAAATAAAATTTAAAAGAATTAAAAACAAAACCAGTGTTAATCTAATTTCAACAGTTTTTCACAATTTCATAATCAGGATAATCACTGATGTTTAAAGATGATTTGGTTTGTCAAAGATCCATTACGATAGGATTGCTGCCTAGTCCACTGCCACAACAAATATCCTCTATAAACAAATGAGCTCTGTGCTTCACAAACAGGATGGTGGACCATAATCACTTGCACGGACTGTACTGGGACAAAATTAGATATGAGGAATTAGTGCTATGAGCAAACAGGAAGTCTCCTTCCAGTTTCTCTCTGACTGTGTATGAAAACAAAGGGTTGCTGCCCAGTCTGTCAATGACTAATCAGACATATGACATTGCATGAAGGCACCTCCCAAGTAAACTAATTTCAGACTGTAATGTCTAATGCTGTAAAACAAATTCAAGTGAGCTGTATAAAGCTTCCAAAGCAAATATTCAATGGCTGCAATGCGTATTTCTCTGTAGAAATGGACATTAATGAATGAATTTACGAAGGAAGCCAAGGATACATCTACAAAAGCATCAAAAACCAACAAGTTTACATGCATGAAGTTATCCCAAAAAAAATCTTTTCGTTTTGATGTCTGTGAAGACAGCATTTTGCAGGTTTTGGACACATCCCATGATCGTGCTCTATGTTCAATAAAGAACCTAAGTGTACTGTTTACTAAAGTAAAAAGAAAGTTGAATGAACTTGAAAACTGAGGTCAACTTTTCCACTCAAATAAATGACATTATTTCAACTAAAAATAATTTGTTTGAATGTTTTTCATCTAGTCTTGTTGAATAAACGTTTCTCTTCTTTCATATCCACCATTTAAAACGTGTCAAGTCAAAATATGAATTATGTTGAGACAACATAACTGTTACAGTTCTTAGCTTTCGACCAGTCATTTGTTACTGTAAGTGCACAGTGCCATAAGCGCACTGCTGCTGAATTACGAGCACCGCTGTTGAGTATTCACATGGTTCATTTAATATTCTTGATGCAAACATAACACATTCCAGTCCCAGTCAGCTGTGAGCTGCGATAAGGACCCCACCACATTCACACACAAATATACGCATTACTCACAGCGACGTCACCACATAACACACGTCAAGCTCACTTCATTTCATGTGGCTCGCGAGCTCATTTCAGAAATGTAGGATGACAATGCTTCACTGACCAATCAGTTAGCACTTTCCTCATGAATATTAATGAGCCTTCCCCTGTCATCTTAACCATATGTTTAGGAGCACATTTTGCTTGCTTCAAAAGCGGAATAACAGTGGTACACAAACTATTTATCAACAGAGCTATCTATCAGGATAGAGCAGTGCGAGCGCAAAGCAGGTGCGGTAATTCCCAAACTGATCTCAACCGAACAGACTATTTTAAATGCGCTTGTGAACCAGTGAGATGCACGGCAGGGATCGCGAAACCTGTTTGAATGTGGCACAGTATTTTCTGTTGCTAAACTTTTATGGTTAGGTGATGAAACTAGATTAAAACAAACAGACCCACATTCTAAATGGCACTGACAAAGAAAACAGGAGAAAATATATATTAGAAGGCTTTTCAATTATCAAATCACAAAATTTTGTTTAAAAAATATTACCATGTATTCACTGTAGTAACACTAACTGTATTAACTATCATAGTTGTGGCAGAAAAAGTATTTTAATGTGTTTAGACTGCTTTTTATGCCATAGATCTTTATATAGAAACCATAGTTACTAACCATGGTAGTATGAAGCCATGCATAGTTTTTCCTATGGTTATTAAAACTATGGACACTATGTAAGAACTTTGGTACATTTTCATATCTATTATGGTCCAAGCCATCAGTTTTGCATCTGTATAAAATGTTTTCTTTATGTAATGCTCTCTGATTGTAGGAAAATGTCAGTTGTTTTGTTTGCCTTCAGAAATTTCAAGAGATCACTGTAGTTGTATCAGTAGGAGTCTTATGAAAGGAATTTATAAAGAAGACCCAACTAGTCACAAATAGTCTGAATATTTCAATTTAGCCCAATAAAAATGAGGTGTCAACAGATGCTCCTGTTAATATCATAATTTTCATCTGCATCCCAAAATCAATGCTTTACTGTCAGAAGTGCATTTCAATGTGTTTCAATGCAAATATAATATGTAATATTATTAGTAATTGCATGGGTGCAACCAAAGCAGGTGCTGGTGCCACATTTTCAACTGGTCCTTTAAGGGCACAAATAAACCCTGATGTGGCACAGGCTGAAATTGAGTTTGACACCCGTTTCAAGCTATTCACTGATGCATGTTAATACGGGTTTGGCGTTGCGGGCTTGTAGACGCACGCACAACAGCATCGCTGCTGAAACAAATCCTTGGGGAAATACTGGGACCCACTTTATATTAGGTTGCCTTAACTTCTATGTACTTAACCATTTGATTAAATGTACTTATTATGTACATACATGTTGATGCATTGTAACTACATTTAAATTATTTGCATTAAATTACATTTGTAGCTACACTGTTAACTTTACCCCTAACCCTACCCTTACTCCTAAACCTACCCATACCTCAACCTCAGTAAAAGCAAATGTGGGAATTTTGCAGAACAACACGTAGTTACACATATGGATGTAATGTTAGTACATAGTAGTTAAGGTCACCTAATATAGTGTCCGAACACTGCTCATATATAGTTGACACAAGAGATTGTGTTTTTACAGACTGTGACACTCATCAACCAAAGGAGATGAATTCTAAGCAAGTACTTCATTAAACATAAATCAAAGGAGCAACATACTCAACATCACCAGTACCAACACCACAAAGAAATAGTAAATATTAAAACATTAATTCACAATTTTTATTCATGCAGCATTGCATGATCGGAAATGGACAGCAAACGTACACATTGTTTGGCCAACATAAAATATTTCTGTTATGCAAGTGGATTGCATGCTATGGGTGTCATTTTAAGGACAACTATTTATGAATTCCCAGAGTTCAACCATGTCTTTACAAAATTTGATTCAGATGAAAGTGAGGAATTTGACATGGTCTGGAAGCCATCAACTCTTACCATTTGTTTTGACAGCTGAATATATATGCGTTCTTCTGAAGCATCTGGCATTTGTGTTAAATTTGCTCGCTCCATTTAATTGCCTGTCTTAACACAGGCGGAGCAAGTCAGGTTTCCCGATGTCAGAGTCAGGTTTAGCAATGACCTTGACAAGTTTATGAAAGAGGTACTGAGCCCTAACTAACATTACTAAGAGTTTACAGTTTAACAGGCATCCTTGTTCAAGCATCACTATACCCATTGCTCATACTTAGGGATGTCAACAAATCCCTAAATGTAGCTATTAAATTTCATAGTGTAACTCGTCCTTTACCATTGGTGCTACAGACATGAATGATACCTCATATCATGTATCATGTTTAGATTGTGTGTGTAAATTACGATTTCACCTGGTGGAAGATATATTGGACAAAAATGTATTTATGTTGAAGAAGGGACCCAAATCATATCTAAGGACCATAATATCTTAGAAATTTGAGGCTCTTTTGACTTGGGCCAATAAGCAACATCCTGGCAAACACCACAAAACATTCTAGCAAACATCCAAAACACCCTAGCATTGTGGCGGCAACTTTTGAATCGCTAAGCACCATCAGAAAACAATACAACTAGTTAAAGACACATCTGGTTTGACAAATGCATTTTTTTTTTTCTGTGCTGATGTATCTACAATTGAAAGATACATTTTGGGTGGGACATCTTGAAATAAACAACAAAAAAAATTGGACATGTTTCTTTTTAAATAGCCTATTGTTTATTACAGCCATGAATCATGATTTGCAGCTGGTTCACTGCTGGGGGAGGGACATTGTCAGTCTAGAGAGCATTTGATTGGACAAAAACATATATTTTTGGTCCATTTTGCTGGGAAGGGAAAGACTGCAAATGTTGAAGACTGGAAATACTGTTGAAATGCATTCGTGCGCTAAAAGTGAATTTGGTCAACTTTTAGGACAAACTAGCAAATAGTCTTTTTATTGTTTAATGTGCTCTCTTGTTTAGTTCTTGCTCATGTGTCTGTTTGTTGCCTGTCTCTAGAGGTGTGATTACCTTCCTGTCCGCCTTCGCCTGTATTGTCGCCCAGTTCCGTATCTTCAAAAGTTAAATGATAAGTGTGGAGAAACAGGACAAAAGTCCTTTTTTTACTCTAAATCTCCAGTTTCACTTTCAGAATTGAAAGTGAAACTAAACAGGCACCACATGTGGGTTTCAGATGTAAAAGTGAATGCGTAGATTTAGAGAAAAAAAGGACTTAAATTTAGATCCGTTTCACACCCACCCTATCATATCGCTTCTGAAGATATGGATTTAACCACTGGAGTCATATGGATTATTTTTCTTTATGTGATATTTGGAGCTTCAAAAAGGTCTGATCACCATTCACTTGCATTGTGAGGAGATATTCTTCTAAAAATCCTCATTTGTGTTCAGCAGACGTCATACACATCTGGGATGATGTAAGGGTGAGTAAATGATTTTGGTGAACTATCCCTTTAAACATGCTAACTTTGAAATGCAAACTATCAGATTTCTTTGCTTCCACTGAAGCTCACAAGATGCTTTTTGGAACATTCTCAAATAATGCTGGAAAACAGGTGATCAGGTTTTGCACAAAATTGTGGTGTTCATGCCAGTTCGAGTGCATGCAGATATTAAAGAAAAAGGCGGACATACTTACAAAATTTTAAATATAAATTGAAATAATAATAACACATTTTATTTATATTGCTCCTTTCATACATGAAATGCAGCTCAAAATGTTTCACAGGTGAGAAAATAAAAACAAATCAAACAGATACAAAATATAACAATATAATTTATAGAAAAGGTTAGGGAAAAATAATAATAATATTTATAAAAGATACAAAACTGAATAAAGTGAACAAAAGACATTAAATATATTAATCAATGCTATTATTAATAATACAGTTCTGTATGATATCAGAAAAGTATACCAAAATCTCAGACCACACTAATGGTCTCAATACTTTTTGACCCCATTTTATCTTGCATATCTTGCTAAAGAGCTGCCAGATACAACCCATTTAGAGTCTTAGAGTCTCAGCATAAAATGTTACACTGTCATGCAGGCAAAATCTAAAACACGTTCCTTTCTATCTTATCTCCATCCAGACCCAATAAGACCACTGTGCCCTTTCATAATACTTAACTGATAAACCTAAACCTCTTCTTAACCTACGCCAGTCTCAGAACTTTCAAGTCTCCTATCACAGGCCTGGTTTATCATCACACCGGATTCCATCACCTGGCCTAACTCTGCCTGCATGCACCTGTCGATGACAGCTCATCCACCTGCTATCATAACTAACAAACACCTTATGTTTGCCCTGGTATCTGGCCCGACCCGGCATGCCTTCGTGCCTCTAAAGAATAACAATTGTATTTTTATAAACTAACATTAACCAAAATTAATAAATGATGTATTGTTCATTTGTAAGTTCATGATACCTCCACTGTTGGTACTTATAATTATGTGATTGTTTAAGTGTATTGTTCACAGTGTATTAACGTTTATTGTCACTTTTTGAAAAATTGCACTAAATACACCAGTGAATATAAATATAAATATATATATATATATATATATATGGCTGGAATGACAATAAACTTGAACTTGATTTCAAATATCATGGAAATGTATTTTAATGGCATTTTTTTTATTTTATTTTTTTGGTTGAAACCAGTGTATTGGTGAGCATGATAACACTCATTGTGCTGTTTGGTTGAAATGATGTTTCCTTTGATTGGCAAAAAACAACCTTTTAAGCAATGTGAAAGTAAATACATAAATATAAATCTGAACATATAAAAATATAAAAAATATGAGCATTGGTAATTAATTAACCATATTGCCCTGTTCTAACCAGGAGCACTGACCTTAATCCTATTATATGGGTCATATGAGGAGATTCATAAAGCAAGAACCACGGACAGAGCTAAAGTTCAAGCAGGCGTTAAAGCCAATAGGTGGTTGGGCTTGCAGAATATAGCTTAATAGTGTTTGGTGACATTTAGATACAGATATCAAACAATCTCAGTCTTTAAATATATGTCATCACATCTCATAAGGAAACGAGTTGAAATGTGACCCCCAGACCCTGATGTGTCGAAACAACAAGGACCTTGACAGAGCTGGATTCTTTATGAGGCTAGTAGAGGCCGTCTCACCCCCCCATCCACAAAAGCACAGATTGTGGTCCAGGTATTAACATTGAGGTTAAGTCATGTAAATCATTCTGAGTGTTACCTCTGGTTAATGATTCATACATACTTCTTGAACCACAGCAGGGGGGGGCAGGTGAACATTCAAAAGGTAATAACCTCAAGTCCATTAGAGGGCAAACTCAACTCTAAAAATACCACAGACAATCATTCTGTGGTTACCCAAAAAGGTGAGCAAGCCTTTAAAAAGGTGAAGTGTTACGTCTACACCACCAAATGACTCTTTTCACTCCCCATCTGACATTTCTCTACCAAAAATATAGTTACACCTAGGGCTGGGTATTTATATTGTCTTCCCGATTTGATTCCGATTTCGATCTTTGATCGATTAAATTCCTATTTCGATTTGATTCAATATTGATTTATATGGGTACATTTTAGTTATAATTTCCCTTTTGCTTACATATGAAATAAATTAATTCCCAGCTAATGCTGTTAATTATACAGGGGACTTTCTAACAAGGTGCCATATGAAAATATACATTTTACTAATGATATTTTTTTTTTTTTTTATCATTTTGGTCACATTTGAGCTTTTTACAAATAAACAAATCAATGTATTCAATCAATACATGTGATATTGTATATATTATATTGTGTCACGTTTATTGTTTAATTGAATGATTTGTATATACATGTATTTACATCGATTTTCCGAACACATGCTAAAAACCGGTACTGTCTCTTTAAGGATCCTGTAATATCTGTAAACAGCATCTTTAAATGAGCGCATGTTAACCTGTGAAACTAGAATGGCTTTATCTCATCTTTGCTATGCCTGATTAGAATTACATTTTATTACCTGTTGTTTTTGTAAAAATACATTATCCAATGACAAATGGTGTGGATCTTGTCTTTGGACATACACAGAACAACTTTTACACTCAAAACGCAGTGAAAGGATCTCGCTCCTGAATACTCCACCACTATACTACACAATAACAGGTCTAAATCGAAACATTTACCAGCCAGTTGCCAAATATATACATTTTGGGTATTTCCTCTTATTGTAGTGGAGGGTTGCGCATAGCATAAAAGATTGATCTTGGGATTTAAGAATTGATATGATACATTGGAATATATCTATATGATTACCCACCCCTAGTCCCTTCCTAAACTTGTGCCAAAGTTAAGGTGTCTGGCTGGTTGTGATGCTAAAATAAACATTTTGAAAACACCACTTAGTCACAGGGTTGGAAAGTTGGGACAAGACAAAGTATTTTAAAGCTGAAGTATGAAACTTTTTCGGTGTTAACATATGTGGCAGATCTCTGCCTCCACTAGGAAGGAGGAAGCGGGAACCGAAGTGAACAATCAAAAAGAATTTAATAACACATACATAAAACTGCTTTTCATCATAACAAACCACGTGCACACACACAAACACAAATGTCTCTCTCTCTCTCTCTCTCTCAAACTGGCATGCCCGTCTCCTCCTTATCTCTCTCCCGCTGATTGGGGTAACTCAGAGCCAGGCGCCCATCGTCACGGCCCAGCCACGCTCTCCTCTTAGTCACAACATACTTTCTTGTATTCCAGCTTAATATGCAGAAACAACTATAAGTAAGCCATTCATGGATTCATATTCTTAAAAGCTGTAAACATTGTGTCTGTGTGGCATAATAAAAATTCCTGTGTTTGTTTTGAGCATCTTGCTTACACCCACATTAACAACGTTAATCAACCGATGCCGTGAGTTGGGGCAGGATACCTGAACAGCAGTCAGAGAGAAGGCAATGGGAGAGAAGTCAGTGGAGCTCATCTGTCAAGTGTGACATACGGGTGTCGAGTGCAGGCAAGACAGAGGAGATGTTATTATGTTGTGAGAGATTTTACCGTTCAATATCATTTGTCTGTATCCTCATGCATGGATATAATAAAACAACGATGCACAGAAACCAGTGTCTGAAACAGTGTCATCATTCTGAGTGAGTTTGATTCATATTTTGATAGATCATTCGTCTTGTTAATGATATGATGTAACGAGCACTGCTGCAGGTTATATAAAAACTCGCTTGCAGAATGTTCGGTTTTACAAGAGAACTGATTACTTATCAAATTAGAATGATATCTTAGTTTTATCTTATCAGTGATCAGAAGCTATGGCCAGTTGCGCAGTCCACCAATTACATAAGAGCGACAGCAGAAGGAACGCCCACTAGCGGCTTCATATTACAATGACTAGTGACATCCAGCAACAATGTCACAGGTGGTGTGAACGGGGCTTAAGGCAGTGAAAGGAGCCAGTCCATAAACATTAAAATACACACCATTATAAAAGTATTGAAATGTTAACATGAATTTAATGAGATAAAATTAGAGATTTACAGTGTTTACCAGATTACAGGCTTAACAGGTGTTACATCGTCATGACAACAAAGTTGGAATACTGGATATAACAACTGTACATGCATAAGGTTATTAAGTGATTTTATCACACTACTGTAAAATTAAGTTAACATATATAATGTTTACATCTAGTGACTACACTTCTTAAATTGTGTGTATTTTAACATTTAATGACTGGCCCCATTCACTTCCACTGAAGTGCCTTACCATTAACAAATCTTATTAAATAAAGGATGGACAAGTTAAAATTGTTTTCTGTGGTAATCAACATTATGGCACTGGCACAAATGCTGCTGTTTTAGCTTAACTTGTATTGAAAAAATTATCAATATTAGGCAAACTTTCATGACAAATTCACTGTATTCAAATGTAAGGAAATAATGTCCTCAGAAATACTGCTGGACATCTGTTTTACTCAGTTCTCTTAGTGTCTGTTATTGGATGAATCTCACAAAACTTGACACGAACATACCCATATTTCACCCCAAATCAAATAAAGAAAACAATAAATCATTTTTTGTCCTATTACTGCTACAGAATATAACAGATGATTATATGCATGCCACGGTCATAAAAAAGTGCCCCTGAGACCCATGTGTCCATTTTTATTTATTACAAGTCTATATCCTATGGGCCAAACAGAGTCTGTAACAAAACATGCTAGAACAGTTGAATGCTGTCAAAGTTCCTTCTGTCTAGAAATTATTTATTCAGGTGAAGGCGGGTTTACGCAAGATATTTTCTACCCTCCCTTGTAATTTTTAAAGTAGTCCAACTTTGAGTACTCTGGAAAGTACTCTTAATTTGCTATTTTTCAAATTTTTGAAATGCAACATTTGCTGTCCTACCTATTGGAACAGCTTTCTCATGTGATGCCTTAAAATGCTGCCTATATAGGCAGCTTACTAGGTTTTGGAACAGAGCCATAATGCCACACAAATGCATAACAGAGCCAAAGATCTGCAGCAATGTAAAAAAAAAAAAAAAAAACAAAAAAAAAAAGTAAGAATATATATTTCTGTTATATTTACGGTAAAATACCGGCAGATGTGGTTGCCAGAAATGTACTGTAAAAAACATAAGGTGACCATGTTTCAGGCTTGATGTCTGTATATATTTTCGATTCACTGCTATTTATATTTTTAAATGATATAAACGTAAAGGTGCACTCAGTAACTTTTTGTCTTTGTGTCATCTTTGACTTACACTGACACCTAGTGGCTTGGATGCAGCATCAATTAAAATCAATAGATTTCAGTTTCAGATGTCATTGTAGAAATGTTGTATTCACAGTCAGCCATGATTCCTTTAATCAATGAGTGAAAGTATCAAATAACAGGATGGTTACTGAGATTGAGTGAGTAGTATTCGTCTGGTCATGTGATTGTCCTCTCATGTAGAATAAAACAGCTTTTATAAGGTTACTGATATAACTGGAGTCTTCATTTTATTGTGACTGGCCATGATTTCTTACATATATTGCAAAATTACAATTCATGTCTTTGAGTTAAACTTTTTGAATGAGGAACAAATTAGTAAGTGCACTTTTAATATACTAACCTTCTGGAACTATAAAAGTCTGTTTCTCACTTTAAAATGTATTGTTAATCACCTTAGTAACTACAAAAGGCAACACAATGACTTCAAGTTCATCCAGAGTGGCCCTTACAGGAGCAATAATTAACACACTTGTAGAGACAGTGCACAGTGTCACACACCCAAACACAAAACACCTTTAGGGTAACACATGTGACTAGGGATGCACAGATCGGATACCTAGATCGGTATTGGCTCCGATGCTGACTTATTTAAACGGATCGTGTATCTGTATGACGAGCCTGATCCAAATACAATACTGTGTGTTAGTCATGTTCGTTAATGTCAAGCTAAAAAAATGGACATAATAGTACCATAAAAACACAATTAAAGTAGTTCACATGACTCATGATTTTATTCAAAGTCACTTGAAGACGTGCGATAGCTCTGTGAATCACAAAAAGCTGTGTTTTATAAGTAAATATATAAAATGCACGCACAGCTCCAGTGTGTTATTGAATGGTGCTGCTCTGTTTACACACACGCGACTATTTTTAGCCTGCACAATATTTGAGCGCTACTCACGAACAACATCTCAGATGTAGATGCTCAATAGTTCGGTTCACTTATAATATGCATTTAGAACGGCACCGGAGGTGCTTTTTTTTTTTTTTTTACCAGAATTTGAATAAGAGGCGAATTAAACTACTGTGAACTTGCCTACAAACAGACACTTACAGGAATTCTTGGAGAGTTCAGAATGTCAAAATAAAACCGTGAGGGTTTAAAAGTTAAAGGTGCACAATTGAGATTTATTACTATATATTAATATTATAATAAATAATTATTATCATTTGTTTACAAATTATTACAAAAAATAACTGTGTGACTGAAAAGTGAGCTTATATCTTACAACTAAATAGAACAAAGAAAGAGATCTGAATCCTTTAAAGTTGAAAGAATAAAAAAACGGCTTCTTTTCGACTGATGACTTGTACTGGAATTACTGTTAATTTTGCTGCTACATTATCCAGTATACTAGTTAATAATACAGTGTTTCTTAATAAGCTATACATTTATATTGAAACAATGTGTAGTTAGAGGTTTGTGTTTCTTTACATATTAAAGAGAACTCCCAATTAGTTCAACACAATAATGTAAAGATATCCTAAACTGATTATGCAAAAAACAAAAACACTGGTATCGGATCGGGATCGGTATCGGCCAATACTGAGATTTCCGATATCGGAATCAGAAGAGAAAAAGTGGTATCGGTGCATCCCTACATGTGACACTAAAATAATGCAATAAATAATATTTAAACTACATAAAATAGTATTTGTATTTCTTTATTTCTTTTATCTTTAAAATTACAGGCATTTAAATGGCAAACATAAGGTTGCGCTCTTACTAATCACATCTAAATGTAATAATTTGTTTAGAAACACAACGACTTTGACAGATAAGACAATCAATATTACATTTCTAAACTAGAAATTAAAGAAAAACATATCAACAGTTTTATCTGTCAATGATATGTACAGCCAAGGCTGGACTGGTAATCTGGCATACCGTGCATTTTCCCGGTGTGCCGACACACTTTGGGGCCGATAAGGGGCGGACTGGCCATTGGGACAACTGAGCGGGCCAGTGGGTCGTCCGCGAAACGGACCAAAATGGGCCACAATAAGCTAAAATGAGCCGCCGCATTATGCAAAACGGACCACAAAACGCTGCTGCGATATCCAGAAAGGGACAGCGAACACCCCGCCCCATAATCACCACTTTTGGGCCAGTTGCTATGTAAAATCTCAGGCCGATTTCTTTTCCCAGTCTAGCCCTGTGTACAGCTGTCTTGTACGTCCAATTTCAAGCATTTTTTTGTTTGTCTTTGCAATGACTAATCAGCTGTGCCGGATCAGGGCGCATCTGGGGTGGAGAGGGGGGAGCACCACAAAAAACTTTCCAAACTTCTTGGCTGGCATGTTGGTAACACAAAGCCAAGTGTGCTCTTTGTGTGGAAAATAAAGAGACAAACAAAGATAGTGAGGCAAAGAGACTGAATGTGTGCTGATAACATTAGAGGGCACAAATGTATATTATATAATGAGCAGTAATTGCGTTTTCACATTCCTCACATGCTTGTGTTAACAAGATTAAACTGAGATCTGTTGCTTCCAGACAGCAGCCCGTATCACATGTACTGGGAGGGGAACTGAAGAAAGAAAATAATACAGGGTCGGAACAACATGAGGGTGAGGAAATGTTGAACTAACCTTTAATTATTCACTAAAATGAAGTTTGGGAAATAGAGTTACTTGTGGTGAGAACAAGAATAGATACCAAGCTGAACTCAAAACGGTTAAACACACAGCATTTTCTACAAGCTCTATCATGTGTATCTAAGAAGATGGAATATTTTCATTTTGCACAAAAGAACCATGGGGGACGAGGGAGGTAGAGACAGAAGGAGAGAGAGAGAGAGAGAGATAGAGAGAGAGAGAGAGCGAGAGAGAGCGAGAGAGAGAGAGAGATTTGGTTGTAAACAAAGGCATCTGTCCAGGTGCTCACTTTAAAACTAAACTAGGGTTTACTGCTTGAGTCACATGTTTATATTATGCTATCTGTATTTTCCCCCCTTGCACTCTTTCGTTTTCTACAATCATGTTCTCCTACTCTATCACATGAATGTTTACAGGACATGCTTGCTTGTCCAAGAAGACCTGAGATGTATGATGTGTCTAAAGACCAAATAAAGACATTTAAAGAATATCCCGGGATCAATTCAGGTTAAGCTCAGTCAACAGAATGTGTGACATAATGTTGATTACCCCCAAAATTACTTTGACTCTAAAAAACAGAAAAATCTTTTCTTTAAAAAAACAAAAAAAAAAACAAGGGGGGCAAAAATCAAGGTTACAGTGAGGCAATTACAAAGGAAGTGAATCTGGCTCATTTTTGGAAGGATTAAATTAAAAGACGTGAAGCTTATCATTTTATAAAAGCACTTACATAAATGCATGTTTTAACTGAGATTAATTTGAGCTGTAATGTTGTTTAAAACAACATTTTTACAATCATTTTAGGGTTTGTTGACATTACATCGTAATGACAATTTATTTATTTTTTTTCCAATTTAAACAGAAAAGGTTAGTGAGTGATTTTCTCACACTAAAATCATGTTAACATGCATATTGTTTATGTCTTGTGGCATATACTTTTGAAACAGTGACTATTTCAATGTTTACGGATTGGCCCCATTCACTTCCATTTTAAGTGTAACTCTGTAAACCAGATTTTTGCTTTTTTTAAAGACAAGGAGATGCAAGTCAAAATGTATTTTTGTTATTATCAATATTCTGCCACACATGCTGTCGACTGAGCTTAACTTGTATTGAACTCGGAATATTCCTTTAATTTCAGTAAATTTAAGAAAAGTGATCGCACACACTTTGACGAACACATTACAATGACTTTTCAAATCATTCATTAACACTGGATGGTTTTTAAAAACTACTTTTATAGAGAATGCATTCACAAAGAGCAATTCTCTAAAGACTGTTGTGTGTGAAAGTCCCAGGATATCAGCAGTTACAGAAATACTCAAACCAGCCCATCTGGCATCAACAATCATGCCACGGTCGAAATCACGGAGATCAAATTTTTTCCCCATTCTGATGGTTGATGTGAATATTAACTGAAGCTCCTGACCAGTATATGCATGATTTTATGCACTGCTGCCACACAATTGGCTGATTAGATAATCAAATGGATGATTGATGGTGCCAGACGGGCTGGTTTGAGTATTTCTGTAACTGCTGATCTCCTGGGATTTTCACACACAACAGTCTTTAGAGTTTACTCCAAATGGTGCCAAAAACAAAAAAAAACCTCCAGTGAGCAGCAGTTCTGTGGACGGAAATGCCTTGTTGATGAGAGAGGTCAACAGAGAATGGCCAGACTGGTTTGAACTAACAGAAAGGCTACGGTAACTCAGATAACCGCTCTGTACAATTGTGGTGAGAAGAATAGGGTTGGCACTGTTTTGGTAACACGAGGGGTACCTAGACAATATTAGGCAGGTGGTTTTCATGTTGTGGCTGATAAGTGTATTTAAAATAATTTTAAAGATTGCACAAAGTATGGAATTATTAAATATATACTGAAATGTTTAAATAAATGATTAAATGCATAGAGAATTATTTGTATGTATCATTAAATATATACATATTTAAAATCATCATTAAATTATTATATAAATATCAAAAAATATTTAAGAAAATATATTAAAAAAATCATATACATAGTGAATTAATTAAATGCATAGTTAAATTGGAAAATAAAGTTTCCCATGTATTTTATTTCAGCACTAGCTTTGAATCAATTTCATTTAAACAATAATTCTCTGCCCCCCATTTAATTTAAGAGCTTGCTTTGGGATATTTTTAATCCAAGCAAGAGCATTACCGGCACACCAATCAAAGCAGGTGGGTGTAATCAGCACTCCTTTGATATTTTCTCATTGGCTAAGAATGTCTGCTGTCCAAAGTAATCAAACAAAGATTTTTAGAAGAATATTTCAGATCTGTTGTTGCATACAATGCAAGTGAATGGTGGCCAGAAATTTGAAGGCCTAAAATGCTTATAAAGGCAGCATACAAGTAATCCATAAGACTCCAGTGGTTTAATGTAATGTCTTTAAAAGCAATCACTTCGGGTTGGAAACAGATCAATAAGTAAATAAATTCTTTACAATAATTTTCCACTTTCACTTTCAAAATGTGAAAGGGAAAGTGGAGATTTATAAGGGAAAATGACTTAAACATCGATCTGTTTCTCACCCACACCTATCATAACACTTCTGAAGATATGGATTTAACAACTGAAGTCTTATTGATTACATTTTATGCTGCTTTATGTGCATTCTCTTTGAGCATCACATTTCTGACCACCATTCACTTGCATTGTATGCAACAACAGAGCTGAAATATTCTTCTAAAAATCTTTGTTTTTGTTTAGCAGAAGAAAGATGGCATGAAAGAGAGTAAATGATGAGAGATTTGTTTTTATTTTTAAGCATGTTAACTTTAAAGACTACACACATAAACTGTTTGCTTATGATTTCAGAAAAGCAACAGCCCAGCTAACTAATATTAAGCCATAATGTCTGTTTACAATTCACTAGTTTCACCATGCTATAGAGCAATGGAAAAATTGCTCAGCCATTTTCACCAAAATATCAGGACCAGTGAGGCAAAGCAAAAGGTTAATCTCCAATCACGTGAGACTTAAGAAACTAAGTGCAATTACTGAAACAAAATCCCCTTTAAATCAGTGAGGATCAGTTAGAACTCAGGGAAATTGTTCCAAATAATGGCCACTCTTTACTGCAAATAAAAATGAATCTGATTGCAATCTACAGCATGATTAGAAATGGTTGATCTTCCAGGGAAAGAGTTTATTTTTTGTTTCAGTTAAACCAAAAGGCAGGTTGAAACGAGCCCAAATCTTATTTAACACATAAAATTTTATGAGTTATTGGCCAGAAAGGAGAAAATTCCCTTTACAAACAGATGAGGAGGAATCATAATCCATCCCACCTTAGGATGCCATCCAGATGAGTTATCTCCTGTCCTGCCTCAACAATTATGAATGATGTATTTCTCTCTTACACACACAGATCAGCACACTAATCCAAAAGCTACAATTAAGGTAGTATTTAAGGGATGATCTGATTTAAGATTATTCCGCAGGCAAAGCTTTTACACCATTATACTTTGGATTATTCAATTAAATCTGCATCTAGTTACGAAAAAAATGCAATAGCAGTTTTAAAGACAACATGTAACGGCTTTTACAACTCTGTTTACTTCAGCAATCTGACTTAATTACAAAGTGAAATAGGATGTTCCACGATAAATAAAATGGTAACCCTTAAAGTGGTATATTGTGAGGAATATAATGGTTTCTTTATCTTTTGAGCTAAAAGGGCTTCATTTTCTATGAAACTGACTCCCCAATCCAACAAGACTATTATTATTATTATTATTATTATTTTTTTTTTTAAGATTTATTGAAACTAAGCTACAACAACGTTTTGGAGGATTTAAAGGTAGACATGTGAAGCTTCTAATTTTATAAAAGCACTTACATTACATTCATTCTTTTATTAAAACTTGAGTATTATTTGAGCTGTAATGTTGTTTAAATCCTAAATTGTACTGTCATTTATTTTTTTTTACATTATATTGTAATGGCAATGAAGTTATCTATAACTTTATGCAGAGAAGATTAGCAAGCGATTGTATCTCACTACAATCATGTTAATGTGCATATTGTTTATGTCTTGTGGCTATACTTTTGAAATACTGTGCATTTTAATGTATACAGATTAGCCCCATTCACTTCCGTTGTCCGTCCACTATTTGTGCCCGACCGATTTACCGACCTATATTAGCCTTTCACAGATATAGCGATATGGGCGTATATGTTTTCCGATATGCGCAAATATGATTTTTTTTCGTTTCCAGAAAATATAATGTAGAAAACAATGCTTGGGGTGATTAAGTGTTGGTGTCATAATGTAGTTTGTCCAGCAGAACGCACTCCATATCCACTGTATTCAGAACTGAGCTGATGATGGTTCTGCAGACAGTGCTGAGTTAAGCGGTGTCTTCTCGGTAAGTTGTTAACTAGTTTATGAAATACATACTGTAAAGTTATAAACAATGAACATATCATTTTCCCTTTTCTATATAACTAATATAACATTAATCCTGTCCCTGACATCCATGTCACTCATGTCTGTTTGCTGTTAGCCAGCTATAGTTTTTCAGTGCAGTGAGTAACGTAGGAAATTGAAATGTAAGCATCAGAGCATCTTTTTGCAGTTCAGCAGACAACGGTGTGGTGATGGATTGTAGAGGTGCAAAAACCATATATGCAAGGTATGCAATGCATAGGGGTGCCATATAAAGGGGGTGGGGCACCCGCGGCTCACTAAAGGTGGTGCAATTGGCCTCCTCGTCTCCTCAACATTGACTGACACTAAACAGTGCCGATGTTTGTTTAGCTATTTATTTCATTTTTATTTATTCTTTATTTAAATGGTCAGCCATAGACTGATACTAAATATACAGTACTGATTTTGATTTAGCTATAATTATAATTTATTCTTTATTTTCTCAGTGTTCATTTCTAGAATTGGTTGACAATGTATAATAATAATGTCAAATATTCTTTGATAAAAATATTTGTTTAAGAAAGCAGCCTTCTGAGTACGTTTGCGTAGTTATATCGGTGCAAAATCCACACAGAAAAGGTCTGTTTTTCATTCCAGCTAAAAAATTTACTATATCGGCCACCATGTTTGTAATCAGTGAATTTTCTCCCTGTAAAATCAGAATCGTTCTCAAAAATCTCATATCGTTCAGCTCTACTCACTATAACCCAGATGATTGCTGATTTTAAAGGAGGGGCAAGTCAATATTATGCCACAAATACTGTCGATTGAGCTTAACTTGCATTGAACCTGGCGCAATGTAAAGCAGGCTGTTATTGAAGGATTGGGCAGTTAGAAAAAACATTGGACTTGACAGGAAAAGTCTTAAAGGAACAGCTGCAAACAACAGCCAGTTTAAATGTAAAGCTCAGTGGAAAACTAAATTATGAAAAACTAAATGAACTGTTTTTGGTTCAAGCTTAAGTTCTAGCCTTCAGTTTAGAGCTGCGTGATGTTTCAAATCAGCAGGACGGTGGGGGTGCAGGGTTTCCTGCCTTTATTTCACTGCCCGGCACATAAATCAAATGCTAAGGCAAACAAGCGCAAAACAGCTCTGTGCCAGCAACCCCTAAAACGGGCCTGCTTTCTATAAACATTCCGCAGGGAGACCGTGCCAGGGTAAGACCTCCACAAACTCATGAAGACTGGGAGGGGGGTGGCGAGGGCAGAGGTCTTTCTCATGAAAGACCCCGCCTCTATTTCCAATCAGCACCATGTTCGACAAGTATGTGAGTGAAGTGGTGTAACAACAGTTTCCCCTTTCACACTTTATAATCACACATTCTGTAATCATGACATACCAAATCCATTTTCCATTTCCCATTCCTTGCTAGCTCCCTACTCACTGATGAGATTAAACCTGCTCTGAGTTTGCTACACTGGAAAATGTGCGGCCAGTTACTGCTACACTGTTAAGTTATTGTAATATACTTCTAGGTTATGGGTGAGATTCCCATAATCTAGAAGATCCAGAACAGCCTGGGAACAAGATGCTTTCAATGAAAACATGCTTGAAAAATTTGCATTCAGTTGCGAGGACGACTGTAAAGATGCTATGATTATTTAAAACTTTGAATAGATGATGCATCTGGAAGAGGCAAAAGATGCAATACCCACCTTTATATTTTAACATGTGAATAGATATTATTATATAGATTATGTGATTAGATTAGATCTGAAAGGAACATTTCATGTTTTCTCAACGTCATACATTCATGTACATTCTCATAATGTTTTTTTTACTTTTTATAACTTTCTTTATTCTGACTGCTAATGCTAATAATCTATTCACACTGTTAACAGTGTAATAAAACATTGTGAATTCTTAATGACAAGCAATTGCATTTTGAGGCATTAGCATGCATTAAGTGTGCTCAAGATAGAGCAGCGACGGGCTGTTATCAGCCAGTTATTGTGCTGTTTTTCCCAAAAAATGTCTAAGTCAACATGCACTAGAGGGATGTTTTTGACCGATGCACAGTGTCTTACCATTCTTTCAGCATCTCACTCAGGAGCAACATATTTTTTTCGAAGCCAGATTTAAAAAGAATGTGTTCCCCACTTTGAATGGTCCCTAACAAAGCAATCAGGAGTGATGGAGAACGGTCCGACTTAATAAAAAAATAAATAATTCTCCGTTTACATCTATGCATCTGGCAGACCCTTTTATCCAAAGAGAATTCCAGTACATTCCACCTATATTATTTTATCAGTATCTATGTTCCCTGAGAATCAAAGTTATGACTTTGAAATATTCATGTTCAGCAGCCCTGGGAGGGTCATATGATTGTTGGTTGTCCACCACTGGAATTTCCTCATGAACATGAGGCTTGTGTCTGAACAATTTCTGAGCCCAACCAGAGCGACAGAGACAGATAAGAGCGGAGGTTTGATCTACTCCAGTCCACAATTCTGGCCAGAACTGTAATAGCACATGTGCAATAGATCAGTTCGGAACACCACACACGCGTTCCCACAGAGGGTTTTATAATAGGGCTAAAGGCTACCATCAAATCCCACGTGATCTGGCTCTTCTATATTAGGAGGTATATCACAGACATGACACTGAAGCACATCATTCAAGCCAAAATATTGGCAGTACTCCTACAAGAAGAGCATGCATTCATGAGCATCATATAGCAAATGTTTGTAAAAAATACTATTATAAAACCGATTGTTCAAACTCTAAATTTAGACTGGATGAACCACATTTAATGTCATTTGAATCAAAACTCTAAATCAAGTAGTGTATTTACATGCACACCATAGAGAACAACCAAATCAGGAAGAAGCCCCAGAAAAATCACTAGAAGCCCAAGTGTGTAAAAATTGCCCAAAGACTAGATGATTTCTGTGGGCCTCTTAGCAGGTCTAAAGAGTGCCAACTGTCTTAAAGCTGTTTTGAAAAAGGATCTCTACCCAACTCGAAGCCCCTCGAACGTTGTCCTTAATGAATGGCTGCTTAATACAAAGCACAGCCAAATGGATAGCAGCAACACATGCATATTCCACTTAAATTGAAAGGGCCACTTCACTAGGGCAGCAGTGTACACGCCAAAGGAGCCATTACTGTACACATCTATAGCCAACATTAGTAATGTACTGTGTAACAGGAGAAGCCAAAGATCCTTCAGAGACTGTTTGCCTTTTACTAGATTTCACTTATTTCTAGATTTAACAGTTTTTTGTTTGTTTGTTTGTTTGTTTGTTTTGGAGCCATTTAAGGGATATTTCAACCAAAAATGAACCTACCCTCTAGCTGGTTAACACTAAAACTAATTTTCATTGTATTTAAAAGATGGGCTGTGATGTTGATTAAAACTCTTCTTTTGTGTTTCATGTAAAAAGCAAAGTAATTTGGCTGGGAAAGACATAAGACTGAATAAATTGTGACAGAATTCAAATTTCTATGTGAACTATTCCTTTTTAACTCTATAGACTGATGTCTGTAATTTTATAATCCCTTATTACCATTAATAGACTGATATCGGTCATGCTGAATCGGCAGATACTTGGGCATCTTGAAATGATCAGCATTGGATGATAACCATGTCCATTTGGTTGATTAAAAGAGGTTGTACCACTTTTTGTCAGATCCAAAACTATCAACGGCCTTTTTAAACGATGATAGGCAAGGAGCGACACAACCCAAATTAGACTCTCCAAAAGTGTCTCTCTTACTATGTGTATAAAGACAGATATAGCTGCAAGCAGCAATTGCAGGGCCATGCATCAATATCGCAAACCAAAGAACTCACAGAACAACCACAGATCACGTTGCCCCACCATGGATTCTAACCCACAACTGTCCGTTCTAAAATTTAGTGTGCTATCCACTACACTAGACTTAGTGGAATTACAGCCGAGCACAGCAGATACCATGATCAACTTTATATTCATGTAACTTTTCAACAAAGGGGAAAATAACAATTGGCTTGGGGAAAAGCCCAGCAACCATTCAGAAAACAGAATTCAAAATCTCCAATATGGCAAACATTACACCATAGTAAGCACAACACATTGCATATGACATACAAAGCAACCCCATACTACTTCACAAGTTACCAAATAGGGGGTCCATTGGAATCATCAGGAGGAGAGTAAACTTTTGTGGAGGAGACAAAACAATAGGACAAATGGTTCAAAATGTACGCACTAAAGAAAAGTGATTTGACATGGTGGTGGCACTATAGAGTATATCCTAGAGACCCCGAATTTGGTATGGGGGCTATTCATGACCACATTTATCAGAGTACCAAATGTAATAATTTTACTGTGTATGGTTCTATGGGCTGCTATAGACTCCCACTGGGGAGGAATAATTATATTAAAAATAATAATAATAATAATAATAATAATAATGAAAACAATAGGTGCTTGGCCCCTAAATATAGCATAGAGACATAGGCCAAAAATAGGGATTTGTTCAATTATAGAGAAAATAAATAAATAATAATAATAATATATATATTCAGGTTTAAAGCCACTTTTTAGATCATCTAAATGCTTTACTTGTATGTTTCCACAATATGTTGTAATTTATTTGATTTATCTGAATTATAATACATATTAGGCCTATATTTTATATTATATTTAAATTAATATTAAATTATTTTAATTATTCTAAATGACCTTTATTTGGGGGCCTTTCTCAGTAAATATCGGTATGTGATTAATTGTGATTAATTCACTGATTTAATCGGCACATCATGTAGTAAAAATGTGAATCAATTAATAGCCCATATCATACAGCGTATCATAAAGTGCATTCAGAAAGTATTTTGACCCCTTCAATTTTTTCACATTTTGTTGTTTAAATTAACAGAAATTTCACACTGACATAAGTATCCACACACTTAAACGAGTACTTAGTTGAAGCACCTTTGGCAGCGATTACAGCCTGAAGTCTTTTTGGGTATGATGCGACGAGCTTTGCAAACCTGGATTTGGGTATTTTCTGCCACTCTTCTCTGCAGATCCTCTCAAGCTCTGTCAGGTTGGATGGGGAATGTCGGTGGACAGCCATTTTCAGGTCTCTCAAGAGATATTCTATTGGGTTCAAGTCCAGGCTCTTGCTGGGCAACTCAAGGACATTCACAGAGTTGTCACTAAGCCACCCTTGCATTGTCTTGGCTGTGTGCATTGGGTCATTGTCCTGTTGGAAGGTGAACCTTCAGCCCAGTCTGAGGTCCTGAGCACTCTGGACCAGGTTTTTATTAAGGATATATCTGTAATTTGCAGCATTCAGCTTTCCTTCAAACCTGACCAGTCCCCCAGTTCCTGCCATTGAAAAACACCCCCACATGTTGGGGTGGTATTACACAGGTGATGAGCGGTGCCTGTTTTCTTCCATATATGACGCTTGGAATTGAGGCCAAACAGTTCAATCTTCGTTTCATCAGACCAGAGAATCTTGTTTCTCACAGTCTGAGAGTCCTTTATATGCTTTTTTTTGTGTGTCTTGTACTGAGGAGAGGCTTCTGTCTGGCCACTCTGACATAAAGCCCAGATCAGTGGAGTGTTGCAGTGATGGTTGCCCTTCTGCAAGTTTCTCCCACCTCCACACATGATCTCTGGAGCTCAACCAGAGTGAGAGGTCTGAATATATATATATATATATATATATATATATATATATATATATATATATATATATATATAAACCCATTGCAAATACTGCATAAATAAATCACAAAACTGAACCGTAAAATAACACATTTGTACCCAAAGTGCAGTTACCTTTCTTCCTGATTCACATTTATCATGTCTTTTTCATCTAATGTTATCCCATTCTCATGATACTCCATCAGCCGCAGTGTGCTGAAAATGCCACCCGCCACACTGCAGTGATAAACAATCCACATGAGCAACTGCGCTTTGTTTCTGCAGAGCGAAGGCATTCATCTGTTTAAACTGCTGCAGGATGTGAACATACTGCAGGAGTCTTAAATCAAACCCCTCCCGACAGTGCTGGAGTCTCAACGTCTACACAGGAATGTCCATGCCACATGTTTCAGCTTCTGTCAGCATCACCTCCTAAACTTCCCCACATCTAACCATTTAGCGGGGACAGACCTCAACATGCTAATGCCACAAAACCTCTTCAAGATTGCTGCTAATTTGCTGTGACCTCGTGAAAAGCCATGCCGCAATCAAAACCGACCCATCTTGTTAACATTTTGTCTATCTTTTCAGAATTTTGTTAACTGGCACTCTAATTTAACGACCCTGGAAAATGGGACCATCTTGAACATGTTTTCTGGTGCCATTCAATAACAGTTACTCAGTTAACACGGTAGTCAACAGAGTTTACAGTCTATCTGTCTGAAGATCATAAAGCATAATAGAGAAATAACTAGGTGTAAGTGAAAGTGTGAGAACATGGATGTAATCAAACCAAGACACAATTTACAGACTTTTAGTGACATCAGTGGAAAGATTGGCACAATGCAGCAGAACATATTTAAATCCATTAGAGCACGTACACTAACAGCGATTTGTAGCACCGAAGCAACCTAAACTAATTTGTTTTCAAGTCCTGCGACATGAACTACACTAGACTGTTGCCTATGCGACAAAGTTGAGCAGAATTAAATGTTATGCAAATGAGCAGCAACGTTATGTGGCGGCAACCAATAGGAGCACAGACAGTGATACAGTTGGATATTGCAGTCGAGTAGAAACACCAAGACTTGGTGATCTCCAAAATTTCATCGCTATCAGTGTAAACAATGCTTTAAACTGAGCTTGGGTAGCTGAAAGCATAACAATTAACTAAAATAGTTAATAGACAGATAAGCAAAGAAAGAGGAATATGTTTACCTTCCCATACGACGGATGTACTACTTCAAAGAAATCTGCAGAGCTTTCAGCAAAGTTCCATACTTACAGATTCCAGTAAGGGCCTGGACGTAACTCAAACATCTGTGATAACTCACACGGAGGGCTTTCACAAACAATGTAAATAGTCTGTTATGTGGTAATAACTGTTAGTGCTCACCTGATATCTGAAGAACACAAAAAGGGTCTGCTATTCTGTGGAGCACATATCTTCTCATATCTGCCTGTTTTCAAGAAAGAAAAACCTCTATCCATCCAAAAAACATTCTATTCTGTCAAGGTATAAATTTGTGGTAGATTAAAGAGCTCAGAAAGCATGTTGCGAGGAAAGACAAGGCACAAGAATGTAAACAAAGCTTAACAGCACTTGGAAAAAATACAGGCAAGTTATGAGTCCTATCATTTACCTCCACAACTGTAATTTCTGTTTACGAATGTTGCAAATGCTCACAATCACGTGACTCCATGAGCCCACACGCACAAACCAAAATGTGCTTTTGAATAATTTGCTGGTGTGTCTGAACAAGCTTATCTAGGAATGATATTGAGTTTTAACTAGAGGAAATTAGTCGCTATTGATGACGTATAATTTCCATTTCTTATAGCAGCTTGTCTTCAATTGAATTGCCTTTGGTGAGCAGCTTGCATTCTTCACATCTATCTCATGAGAGAAAACAATGTAAGTGCTGTTTTTTTAAAGAAATGTCAAGTTTTGCTGGTATATAAAGAGACAGTTACTAGAAACTCATTGCCATTGTTTTCCAAAGTAATCGGTAATGTGAATGTTTTCAAAAGTCTATGTTTTCAGAGAAGGAAACGGCCATTCCAGTGTGGATGATAGGTGTAAATATAACAAAAATCAATGTGTTTTCAAAAGAAAATGTATTAGTGTGGACAAGGCTTTTTTTTTATCAAGGCAATTATGTTTTCGAGGTTTCAGGAGTCAGGACAGCAGTGAGGTGAAATCACTCTCCAAATGGATTTAACTGTTTGGTGAAGTTGTTTACTTGCTATGGTAAATGGTCTGCACTTATACAGCGCTTTTTTTAACCTTAGAGTTTACCAAAGCACTTTACACTGTGTCCCAATCACCCATTCAAACTCACACTCATACACCAATGACAGCAGAGCTGCCATGCAAGGCACTAGCCTGACATTGGGAGCAACTTGGGGTTCAGTGTCTTGGCCAAGGACACTTTGTCATGTGGAGTCATGTGGGCCAGGAATCAAGCCGCCAACCCTGTGATTGGCAGCCGACCGGTTTTACCACCTGAGCCACAGCCACCCCTGCTATAATGCTTGGATACGTTTTCTGGTTGGGTTGTTGAAGCTGACATTGGTTGTGATGCTTTAATGTTTTGAACATTACCAATTGATACATTACCTTTAATGCATCAGTGTACCGATCGTGATATGTGTACAAGTTTCTTTCTTTTTTTTTTTTTTTCAGTGTTACAAGTTACTTTTACATGTTGACTAATATTCATGACTTCTTAGTATTTTATATCATTGTTGTCCATTTAGCAGAAAAATTGTATAGTGTGTAATCACCTCTCTAATAAACAATTAAACACTTATTATTGCAATTGTTATTTTGCATATTTGTGTGCATTATTTTCATGTTCAATAAAGTATTCATCATTATTAAATCCTTGTTTTATGCTTTTATATTACAGTCATATCATTTGCAATACATAGACAACTATTGTAGTATGAGGGTTCACTTGCATTGTCCACTGAGGCTCTAGATTGTAATATAAAAATGAAGTGTCCTCAATAAGACTCATATAAGCCATTTCATGAGTTTCACCTCTAGTGTAGTGTATGTGAAGTACAATACAAACATTAATGTGTATTGTGTAGTGGATAAAACACTTTAATAAGCATATTAATTGGGGGCCTGTGTAGCTCAGTGAGTAAAGATGCTGTTCAAATCCCAGGGCATGCTGAATGACTCCAACCAAATTGGCCCGGTTGCTATGGAGGGTAGAGTCACATGGGGTAACCTCCTCATGGTCGCTATAATGTGGTTCTCGCTCTCGGTGGGGCGTGTGGTGAGCTGTACGTGGATGCCGTGGTGGATGACGTGAAGCCTCCACATGCGCTACATCTCCATGGTAACATGCTCAACAAGCCACTTGATAAGATGCGTGAGTTGGCGGTCTCAGACGCAGAGGCAACTGGGATTCGTCCTCCGCCACCCATATTGAGGCATGTAACTACGCAACCACAAGTACATCGAGCACATTGGGGATTGGGCATTCCAAATAGTGGAGAAAAAGTGGAGAAAAAAATAAGCATATTAATATATAATTAAGAGAGTTGTTTATCTCCCTCAAAGTAATATATCCGTTATAAATGTTTATGTGAATGACATAATATCAACATGAAAATAGCTCATCATGACTCCACTTAGCAGGCAATCTCAGAGTCATCAAACCATAAAATTCATCTGCCAGAAGAGCAGTGCCGGATCACAACTGACGTAAAGCGTTCTTCCGCAAGTAGCTTGCAGTTTTACGCTTCAACCACTAGAGGGACAGAAGTTACAAAGTGTAGCTTTAAAGTGAGTAAATTTAACTTAAACTTTTCAGTTAATAGAGTAACTTTTACTTACAAATCTGATGTACATGATACTTAAATAAACTTAGTAAAAGTTAAATGAACGTTTTATATTAACATTTCACATTTGAAAAAGTTACACTTTGAAAAGTTAAGAAAAATGTACTTATTTTATTTACCAGTGAAATTTACTCAAAAATTTTTCTGGTTTAAGACTGATCTATGATGACACATTTTAAAGATAAACAATCCTAAATTATATTTACTTATAAGCTAAAGCATTCATTTTTACATGAATTTACTTATTTTCAAGTTCACGCTTTAACTTCTTCAGTGTAGAAAGTACTTTATTACTATATTTACTTAACCACATAATAATGTATGTATTTTTTCAGAGTGAAGGGAGAAGGGGTGGAATCAAACTTGGGTTTGGACCAAGTTTGAAAACAGCCTAAATACATCTTCCAGCCATGAGATACAAAATGATCTTTGAACTTCCACAACAGTCCTTTTTTTAAACAGACATTTATCATGCAGAATTTCACACTGGACAGCCTTAGATTGCTGTTGATGTGGATTCATCTACCTCGCTTTGAGTAAGAGGGAAATGTTGGAAGTGCAGTTACAGAGGAGCTTTGAGTAGCCCCTAAATCACAATCGAAGCCAACAGGAGGAATGCTGTGGAGAGTGGCTCAACCATGTTGCTAGAGTCTCTCTTTTTACTGACCAGGAGGTCAAAAGTGGACCATAAAGGAAGAGAAAAGAGCTTGTTTGCTTTTCTGGTTAATATTTAAAAGATTACTTTACTATTAAGTTGTTGTCAGCCCTCAAATTGCAATTATCTAAGCACAGGTGGAATCTAAAGACTTATTTTGCATTTTATGCATGACTTTATACATGCTAAAATGTGCTAAATAGAGCTGAGACAACTAGACTCTTACTAGGGCTAGGTAAAAATATAGATTTCCTGATTAATCAAACATTTATCGCATTCTCTGTTTCTTAAAATTTCAAGATCGATCTTTTACTATAAAGTTTACTGCAGTTTTGATTGTCTTGATCATTAGATCTGTACAATAGATAACAATTGAACTGCATTTTTGGAGCCCTGTTGTACATTTTTTTTTTTTATTTCGTGACATGCTATCCGCTGTGGATGCAAGGAATGCAAAGAATGCATGCTGCAATGGATGAATCAACTTATTAATAAACAAATTGACAAAATGAATGGTGTTCATTTAAATTCTGCAGAAATCTACAGAACTTTCTACAGAGTTCTGCATGCGCAGATTCTGTGTGGGCCTGCCAATTTCTCATTGGAAGCAACACAACATTTCCCTTGGAGGGGAAAAAAAACACCTTTCAACATCAAACAGTTGGCAGCAATCACAGATCAGACAGCTTAGCGGGAGACTAACAAAATGGTCTGTTAATTAGCCCTGTTTGAGTGACCGCAAATCTCCTTCATCGCAGGTTCTTAAGCTCAATCAGCTGAGAGTTTTATTGGTGTTTCATTGCAATAAAGCCATGCAATGAAGCCTGCAGTGAGGTTGAGTAATGCAAACTTCCCAGATCAATTATGTTTCAAAGCAATGGCTAGTAGTGATTATTGTGTGTGATCTTTCCAATAAATCGGTTGAACCAGTTGACAAAACTGATTCGAACAATTTGTTCAAGAAACGCACCAAATCCGCTGACTACCCCGGAGTTGCGAGTTCGAATCCCAGGGTGTGCTGAGTGACTCCAGAGTGACTCCAGCCAGGTTTTTTAAGTAACCAAATTGGCCAGGATGCTATGGGAGGCTAGAGTCACATGGGGTAACCTCCTCGTGGTCGGAATTAGTGGTTCTCTTACGAGAGGTTCTCTCGTATTGCGTAAGCTAGGAGTAATAATTTTTTGGCTTCAATATCTCAGAAAAGATTAATCTTTCCCGTAGCGTAAGCTAGCTTACGCAATACTCGTTCCCTCATCTAGAGAGAACCGAGGTTACGTTAGGTAACCGATTCGTTCTCGCTCTCAATGGGGCACGTGGTAAGTTGTACATGGTTCACGGAGAGTAGCATGAGCCTTCACATGCTGTGAGTCTCTGCAGTGTCATGCACAACGAGCCACGTGATAAGATGAGAGGATTGACTGTCTCAGAATCGGAGTCAACTGAGACTTGTCATTCGGCACCCGGATTGAGGTGAGTAACCGCGCCACCACGAAGACCTAGCAAATAGTGGGAATTCCAAAAATTGGGGAGAAAAGGGTAGACAATAAAAAAGAAATGCACCAAATTGCTCCAAACAGTTCTCAACAATGCACTGACTAAATCAAGAAACATCTCTTTTGGTAATGAACCGAGAACCAATGACTTGATGAGCATGCTGGTACTTAAAGTATTTGGAGTTTACAGAGGATTTTATTGATGCCCCAAAAAGTTACTTTATTCACTGAATTGTAGAAATGGTAACAAATAAAATGCAATGTTTATACATTTATACATTTTATATGACACACAAATGCAACAGAGTTGGCTTGACAGAGTTTGACATGCAAAAATGTTTTTCAGCCAAGAGATGTAAATTAATTTTAGTATTGCTTTTTGTAAATGCAATTATATTTAGGTTCTAACCAACATTATGGACACCGGAACTTACAATAAACCACCTTATTAATAAAACATAATGTACATATGGCTTTATTGAAACATTATAGATAACAACCGATTCCCATAAATGAAACAGACTTCCAAATACCAGAGGCAAGTAGATGCTCAGAAATAGCATCCTAATGTTAAAGTGATGGGGTACATATTATGAAGTATGTTATTTTTCTCTTCGGCATTCTGGGTATGGTGCCATTTGCAAAAATGAACATGCAGGGAACTGATAACATAGTAAATAGCACGTGTAAAAACTAAAATGAATGAGTGTGGGGAATAAAACACATTTCTAATGAGGGACACGCATTTGAGAAAATGAGTCTATTTCGCTCTCTCGCTATCTGTAGACAATGATAAATTCACTTGGTATGTTCAAAATAGTTTAATTCCTTTTTCCGCTCAATTTAAGCAAAATTAGTCAAAATTGCATCTGCAAATGTGCCAAAAACAAAGTGTGCATTGTTTCCCACGGTTGTGGTGAAATAGAAGAGATGATATTAAGCAGATACTTTAGCCGCATAGATGTATATCACTGAATCATCACCTCTGCAACAGCAGAGTTTGGCAAACAGTCAAATTGTAACAACTAGACCCGTTTTCAAGCTTTGGAAAGATTATGCCAAGGTTAGAAGGTGTATCTAACATTTTTCTTACCTTGATGCCATAAACTCATTTGTTAAGTTGCATCATCATAAATAACAAACACTGGTGTTTTACATCTAAGGTCAAAACTGCACCTTCTGACCTTAAGCCATGAGGTCAGGACCGGTCATGAAGAAAAACTTGTGTGCAAGTCATAAACACGGGTTTAAGGGTGAAACTCCCAAAAACATGTTTCAACTCAAAATCAAGGAAAAAAATTATAAATGATAAACTTAAGCATATATTTAGATTTTGTAGCCATTTTTTTTTTTAATTCATGACAGTTAAGCTTACTTTAGCTCCGTATTCTCATTCCCATGATATTTAGGTATTTTACACCCCCCATCATATGGGTAAAAAAAACAGTTGTTAATAACTAAATAAAATGTTTTAAAGGTAATGTAAAAAAATAAAAAAAAAAAAAAAAGTAACAATTTAAACATTTTCTATATTTCTTAATATTTTTTTTACAAATATTTAAATACAATTAGATAAAATATTTATACAACATTTGATTTTTAATTTATTAATTTGCTTGTTTGCATTACGTTAAAGAGAATTGGAGGGGTAAATGTGCTTTATAATCATGAACAAAAAAAATTGGTTTAATCTGATTTGAGCAAAAATAAATACTTACATTTTCTCTCTTTTGATTTTGAGGTGAAATATGACCCAGACATGTTTTCGGTCAGGTTTCGTGAGATTCATCCCGTAGATAAGTGTCTAAGGGAGCCTAAACCACAAGCCACAACGTTTGTCTGTGCCAGAGGGGGACAGCTATTGTTCAGCATTTAACAGCAACTTTGTCATCCTGTCAGGTTCATTTGTTATAGTAAAAAATGAGTCTGATGATACAGCCCTCAAAACCCCAATCAAAGCTGAGTGACCTCGTTGTGGTGCCACACTGACACCTACACAGCACACAATCGTCTGATCGTGGTTATTTGATCTAACGATCTTGTTTGGAGAAAAAAAAAAAAAAAAAAACTTTATTATTGTGCACTTCAAATTCCAATCACATTTTAATGGCCAAATACGAGAATTTTAAGCGAATATATAAATGCCATATATTGTGTCTCATTCAGTTGAATTCCGAGCGTCACTGAGCAGCACCGCGGATATCACCCAGAGAAGCTCCTGTCCGGAGGAGCGTGTGAATCGCTTCTCAAGTGCTCTCATGCACGCGACATCCGCAGAGGATCGTGTCAAACTCCCACTAAAATATAAACAAACGAATAACAATCATGTAATGACAAATGTTCCTAGTCATTGCGCGTTCATAGACGCAGTGTAAATGACACAGTGACATAGAGGAGGAGAAACATGCTTATGCCGTACTACATTACACTACGTGATTTTAAGCCTGATTTACGCTCGCCGACAGTTTTGTGGAGATCGCCAACAAAAGCCTGAAATCGTGGGCAAATCGGAGCTCGCTCCCGCGAGCGACAATCGCAATGTATGAATTATCAAATACGGGATTAGAGAGAAGCGTCGACGCATGGCTGATGTCAGCAAGATATCTAGAATGTTAAATATCCGGACCTGTCTGCGATTCCAAATCGTGCAATGTGAAATATGTTTTGACTGAATACAACTGCAGCGTTGACCTACAGCCAATGAGAGAGCAAGAAACGGGGCGCGGGAAGTTTCAGTGGGATTTTATAATCGTGACAGCCCTAAATAAAAACCTTTTCAATGTATCATTTGATTTAAGCTATTTTCCAAAATCGGTCTGAATGATTCGTTCATGAATTGGATTGATCCGGTCGCAGCGGTTAATAGCTCACTGGAAAGTTTGATTAACAGTGAACAACGACTTAAATTTCAGTCTGTTCCTCACTCAGAGCTTTTGTATGGATTCAGAATACTTGGAATATAGCACATTAGTCATATAGACTACTTTTAAGACACTTTTTGGTGCTTTTGTGTACTTTTTCAAACTGTAATTGTATGGAAAAGAGGAGCATGCACATTTTTCAAAATAACTTCCTTCTGTGTTCAACATCAAAATTAACAGCATAAAGGTATGGAAGAACATGAGGCTGAGCAAATAATGACTGAATTTTCATTTTTTTGTAAACTATACCTTTAAAAATCCCAGCGACACCACCAAAATGCTCTAAAAGCATGACTGATTTACTTTCAGTATTGCAGTCGCATTCCAGACCCAGTGTCTTAATGTGGTTAAACGTCAGTTATGTCCTTGTTACTCCTCAACATCACCACAGCGGTCTCACGCTTGTCAATGACCACAGAAATCTCCAAGAGCCATTTTACCACTCTAGTCTCACCCTTACAGAATACACAGCTGTCTGAGCTTTCCTATCCATTAAACACATTTGAGAACACTAACATTAGCGGACAGAAGGGGAATTTGAAATGCAAAATGTGAATAATTAAATGCAACAACCCATGTAATCGTGCATAGTTAGGACAGAAAAATAAATAGGCTTATCAACTTTTACAAGGGAGGAGAAAACAGTTTACATATACAATTGTGTTGTTGACATCAAAGCCGTGCTTCCAATTAAATGGCATAGTATTTTAGCACGAATTTATGTTAATGTCCATGTTAAATCAACATTAATATTTTAGGTTAAAATTGATAAGAATGTATAAGAAAAAGTGCATATATTGTTCCTTTATTTTTTGCCATTTTTAATAATTTTTTTGCCTTTCAAAAGAAGAAATTTTGAAATGCGTTGATGCTTGAAGGGTAAGTGAATGGCAATTGTGAGTCCCTAACAATCTGCGTAACACCTTTTTGTGTTCCACAAAGGGAAAAAAGTCATACCTGTTTGGAACAGCATAAGAGAGAGTGAATAAAGACAGAATTATTATTTTTGGGTGAACTATTCCTTTAAGGACATTTCTGTTTACATTTCTACAAAACAATTCTGGTACTGTGTCGGGTCACAACTCAAAACCCAATGTAAAACCTGAAGCAAAACCAGTTGAGAACTGCAGACTTACACACTAATGCTCTGTTTTGACATAGAACAAGCAAACAAATGGTCTACTCTGCATTGCAGCACACACACACATAAACACACACACAACCGTAGCTCTAAAACGAAACAAGGTTAAGATTCCCAGGATTTCTGTGGAAGTTCTCATCGACCAGCAAGCAAGACGTCTGTCTCCTTACCTGAAACACAGCAGTGGCCATCCTCAGAGTGTTGCAGGGTATGAATGTGTGTGTGTGTGTGTGTGTGTGTGTGTGTTAGCCCAAACGTCACATTCTCCTCCGAGCAGACAGTACGGCAGTATCGCCTGGTTTAAGTATCGCAGTCAAAGCTGTACACCTCTCTCAGAAACACCGTATAATCCAGCCAGCAAGTGTGTGAGTGCGTGCGTACACGTCTACCACCTTGGCTTTGCGAGAAAGGCTCAATGCTTGAAATATTGACTTACGTTCCCTGTTCAGTCTAGCCAAAAGCAACAATTATAAAAGATATTCACACTATATATGGCTGTGGTCTAAGAGACTAGGTCAGCTTCAGGCGTAGCACCTACAAACTCAACAAGCGCACGGCACGGAAATCTAGGAAGTCTGGCTCCGGGCTACTGCCATTCCCCTTTTTCCCTCTCATTTACTTGCCCTCCCTTTTTTGCTCCTTCAACCTCTCTCTCTCTCTCTCTCTCTCTCTCTGTGTGTGTGTGTAAGCATTTACAGAACAGACAGGGAAAGGATTTCAGACATTGAATCAGACATGTTTTAGTGTTAATTAATAGCAATGTGCCATCTCAAACTAAATTAACACGTTTCAAAATATTTTTGGACATAATTATGCCCTCAGGGTTAATACCTGTACAGTTTAAAGCAGGGGTGACCAACCCTGCTCATGGAGAACTACCCTCCTGCAGAGTTTAGATCCAACCCTAATCAAACACACCTGAACCAGCTTATCAAGGTCTTTAGGATTACTTGAAAATGACAGGCAGGTGTGTTGGAGCTAAATTCTGCAGGAAGGTAGCTCTCCAGGAACAGAATTGGTCACCCCTGGTTTAAAGTGACAGTTCACCCAAAACGTTCTGTCATAATTTACTCAACCTTATGTTGTTTCTAAAGGAGATGTTAGGCAGAATGGAAGCCTCAAGCCGGTCACACACCGGACGAGAACACAGCACAGGTATCAAACACAGGGCATGTGGGTGCGGTTCAGGGATCAGACAGTACACACAAAAGTTACCAATGTTTTTCCTTTCTTCAAGAATGAATTTACACATTACACATTACAACAAAACAAAAAAATAAACAAAAGAAATTTCCACTTTTCAAGTTTAAGATACATAATATATTTATTTAAGTTTTATCACTATAAGTTTTATATTTTAATATTTAGGGATTTTTTCAATTTCTTAAAAAAATGTAAAATATGTCATCCAAATGTGCAAATATGTGTTTGTATATATTATGGATGTCAATCAATTACCATTTTGAATAGAATAAATTGCATGTGCCAATTAATAAATCAAATTGCAATTAATAATATATACAGTATATACTGTATCTACTGTGTATATATATATATATATATATACACAGTATATACTGTATCTACTGTATATACTGTATCTACTGTATATATATATATATATTAGGCCCCTCAAATAAAAAAATGCAATAAATATTATGAATGATTATTAGAGCTGTCAGAGTTAACTCGTTTATTCATGTGATTTAAAAAGCTTAATGTGTTAATTTTTCTAAATTGCGATTAAAGCATTTACAGTTAATACAACATATACACTGGTGTGAAGGGCGGAAACTTTGTCATGTGTCAGCCCGGAGTCATTACACTGACACGCGCGCACGCACCAGTACCAGAGCCCTTCTACCAAAATTAGCCTACAAGCTTAGCATAAAATAGCGGCGGTCCAAAAGACATTTTATGGGCGGTACTGTCGCAACACACTAATTGACCACTTTGCTTTCTACTATGATAGAGCCGTGGAGGTTTTTATCTCAGTAAATAAAATAAACTGACATAAAAAAAGTGCTTCCCTGTCAGTGATAAAATGATGGAGAAAGGAGCTCTTAACACTATTTGATGAACAAAACAAGCTCAGATGGGACTTGTGATAGAAATCAAGTATTTCAGCCTATGAAAGGTGCATGGTGAGTTCAAAGAGGCTCTTGACGCTGGCGGTGACACTCTGAAGCAACTCATGAACGCAGCTTCACAATTGCTGTAAGAAAGTAGATAGCCGCAGTCTACCGGCAGATTAGTATTGTGGCGGATGAGAGTTTTAGAGATTGAATGTGCATTGCAATGAAAATGCAATGGAAACCTACATATTGTTTTGTTTTCTTTCCTAAGATGGAAATAAATGCATTTTGACAAGAAAAGAAGTATATAAAGTCTCAATTTCATCACTTTCAAAATATGTGAAAAATCATTCAGAAAATTAAATCTCATTACATTATTGTGGCAGACAAGTAAATCATTGATAAGACAATACAAAAAAATGGCTTTAGAGGGCAATTTATTTTTTATTTCTACATTATTTGATATAAGCATGAATGGAATACAGTCCACAGCTATTTATTTTGCAACTGAATTTGTCAATCTGTAGGAGATAGATTTATTATAAGGGCATGCCTTTAGTGTACATATGTATCAAACAGATGCTTTTAGAGCATCTAACTGTGTTTGTGTTGCATCATAGTCAGCATTTTTAGGTTTTAAAAGTGTTGTTAAATGTAGTTGAAAAACGCATCTCAAAATCCCTGCATTCGTAATTGCACTCCGTCCAGCTGTTTTTGAACACAAGAAAATGTTCTCATCTTGTGCCGTCCCAAGTGTCAAGCAATCCTGAAGTTTGGTTTGTTTTTGTTCATTGTACAACTGCACATTGCCTATACAGCTCACGTACTGCCCCCTGCTGAAAAAAGTTGGTAAGGTGGCTTGAATTGCGCCAAAGGTAGGAATATCATATACAGACCGGGACATGGTTGATTGTTATTTTTTAACTTATAATATTATTAATCAAATTAATAGCACTGAATGAACATGTTAAATCGACAGCCCTAGTATATATATTCTAAAACATATCAATGGGGTAGATGTTCTGATTACACAACCAAATGGTTAAATTATATAAATAATTTTTAGTTACTGGATATTTGATGAAGCATTGAGAGAAATGTCAATATTTACACATAGTAAAATTTGGAATTAGCTATTCATTGTTAAAGCCATTTGTTCAGCACATTTGTGTTTAGGATGGAATAAAATTGCACCAGATTTGTACAACTTCCCAAATACAGATTCCCAACAAATTCTGTGAGATATAGTTGGTTTTTACAGACCTTGCAGCCGCTCTCTCTTTCTCGCTCTCTCATCAGCCCACCCTTCCCGTCTCTCGTTCTGTAACTGTTATCAAGTTCTCAGTTTACAGGTTAAACATGAGTTGACAAGCTCAAATTAAGGCTGAGATGCACTGAGGAGCAGCCCCTAAATCTGCACTCAGCATGAGCTGTTTAGCTGTAAAAAGCTGATCTGAGAAACACTGTGGAGCTTATTTATGCAACGGTAATGCACTCACAGTCTGGTCCTGACATATCAAACAAACCGACTTTAATCCCTTTAAAACGGTCAGACATTGCCAGGACTCTGCATTCTTTTAAAGATCCTCAGAATGTGATGGACTCCAAAACAGAACTAATCCCGAAGGATGTGAGATATCTGCTTCTACACTGGAATTGGTTTTTTTATTTTAATTTATGATTTTCTGTATAATTAACAGTACAAATTTTATTCTAGAGTGCATGTACTTTTTACAGTAAATTATTATTAAATTATAATAAAAACAATAATCAGGCATTCCCAGAATTCCCTGCATGACCCAGTTTATTTCATTATATTTTATGGGAATAGTTATGTTTCTTCTTATTTTTAATATCAGTTATGTACATTGGGGGTGTTCTGTGTTATATTTGTAGTTTAGTTAATGTTTATTACATTATTTTAATTTGACATGTTTTAAAGTGATGGTGTTTAGTGTTTGTGTGAGTGACACTGAGCACTGTCTCTACATGTTTATTGGTCATTGCTCCAGGTAGGGCCTCTATTAATGAACTTCATGTCATCGTGTGCCCTTTTGTAATTACTACGGTGATTAACAATACATTATAAAGTGAAAAGCAGATTTTTACAGTTTCAGAAGGGTAATATATCAAGTTTTTTATTTTATAACATAAACGAAGCTAAAGCAGCATAAAATATACAGGCATCAAAATTACATCCCGTAAAGCCTAAAACGTGGTTACCGTATTTTTTACAGTGAAATTCTGACAACCACATCTGGCAGTTTTTTACTGTAAATTTAACAGGATTTTTTTTGTTTTTTTTTACAGTGTACACTCAGTTCAGTAGATTAGAACAAACCCCTAAACAGAATGATTGAGAAATTTTGATACAGTACTGGCTTGTCAATTGGATTCACATTTGAGGAAAACATGCAATTTTTCATGCAATTTAATGCTTGCTTCAGGGCTGTTTGAGAGCAGTCAGAACCAAAGCAATTGCCGAGAGGTGATTGATAGGTTTAGCACCGTTATCTTCTGCCCTCGGGATTCAAACTTATTTGTGAACTAGAAAAGGAAAGTTCATCCAGACAAACTATAAATGTTGGCTTGACAAAATCTGAAGGTACTTTGGGTTATGGGTGGTTAATAGGTGGTTGTTAAAGGGCTCTTTTTATCTATTATAATAATGTAAAAAGCAGCTGAGCACCAAAGCTAAAAAACTGGTTTATCAATGGTTTATTGTATCTAAGTTATGATGACAACAGCAGATAACATCTTTTGTCAATAGCACAAAAAAAAACAATTAATAATATTTGAATATCTACTCTCTCTCTCTTTCTCTCTCTCTCTCTCTCTCTCTCTCTCTCTCTCTCTCTCTCTCTCTCTCTCTCTCTCTCTCTCTGAAGTCAGGACTAGAGTGAAGTTGTCTTTATGAAGACTTTGAGTTTGAAGTACAGCACAATGTGCTCTCTGTTGATTTCGGTGTGTTCAGAGGTGTGTTCAGGTTACACTACACCACTCTCCTCCCCAACCTCAAACACCAGGGGGAGTAAAGATATCACAGCAAAACAACATCCATGATAACTATAATTATTCCCATTACATACAGGAATCATTAGGAATTTCACATTTGTTCCCTTATTTTTTTACTACTAATCTTCAACCTTATGTTGATATCACCCTATATTATTTCCCTTCTGTGACAAACAAAATTAAATCTATTCAAGCTTTTGTTTTCCAATCAGTAGAAGCAGGTGGGGATTATTTCTGCCAAGCACCAAAAGAAAAAAAAAACATCATAAAAGTATGATAAAATTGATCCAAACTGTACATCATTTGCACTTACTTTTAAGTCAGATGCCATACAATATATTTGTGTGAGGAACTGACTGAAATGTTATTTGTGCTAGTGTTAAACCTGCACATTCGAAACTTTGTGCTCTCTAGTGACATCTGTGGTTGAAACTTAAAATTGCATGCAGTTTGCGGAAAAACACTTTACGTGAGTCATGCTTTGGCACTGCTCTTCCGGCGGATGAATCTCATGATTTGAGCTTTGCCTTTGAGTGATCATGACTCTATTGACTCCCAAACAAACGACTCTTTAAGACGATTCTTCTTAGAGAATCAACAACTACAGCACTACCGACAACAGCTGTTGTCCAATTCCCAAATGAATCACTCTCATGAATCGGCTCTTGTTAGTGAATTAACAGACTCATGAATCAGTCGGAGCTGACTGGATAAATCTGACTGAATTAATTGACTCACTCGAAATAACACAAGAACTGTCATTGTGTTATATGTACTTAATGTTTGGTTATGTTGTTATAAAAAAAAAAATCTAATGCACTTTCAGGAATTTATATATTTCATAAATAATAAAATAGTACAATTCTTTTAAAAAGCAGCTCACTTTAAACATGCATACGGAATTTTTAATTTGTAAAAAATGGCCTGCAAGAAATCTTTTTTTTTATTGCCACCTTTCCACTTTTCCAGCCACCTTTAGCCTATATGCTAATTTCAGACCCTGGTGACCACAAATGAAATTTAAGAGCTACAGCAGAGGAAAAAAGTATTAGTCACATAAAACAGTAATGGTTCTTGGTTTATTTTGTTTTCTGAATGAGAACTTGCATTCATTTCCGAACACTTATAATTACTGAATACTGAATGAATACAGATTTCCTGGTTAATTCTGAACAAATACAGCTCTGTTGCACCTAAGAATACAGACAATCATTTGTCGGGGAGTGACATTGTACAGTTGTACCATCAAATTGGTATATCTTATGGTGGTTTCCACAGAGGCAACAATTGCAGGTCTTTTTTAAAGAACACCCCTTTCCTATTGGAAAACATGAGTAGTTATGTTTGGAGGTATCAAAATAATTATACAGAAGCGTTCAAGTTCAAAGTGAGATGTCTGGTCGGAACGTCCCTGCAGTTGCGCTAACCAGATGTTGGTATTGTGTGAGATGCAGAATCCAGCATTAATGACAAGCCTGATGAAAGAGGAGCACAAAGAGTGCAACTATCCCATCAAGCAAACCCAAACAATTCACAAAAAATTGCATGCAAGTGTTCTGTGTGCAGAAAACTATTCTCAAACATAATTTCTATAAGAGCTTTCCACACAACCAATTGTGTCACTTGCTGACATCCTCATTGAGCATGTTTGCACGCTTTCTCACCGATTATTCTAAATGTGCTGACAATGCATCATGTAAATACCTTAAACTGCTTTTTTTTATGCTCATAAATGTTTTGTTTTTTTTATATGGTCAACAAAGCATAAACCAACCAACACACATTAACCAGATTCATGAAACTTTTGTAAATATGTGAGTAATGTACACATAAAATGGAGCTTCACGTAAACTTTACTCCGGATTCACGAACACTTCGTACCCCCCAGATTTAAAGTTAGTAAAACGTGTGTATGTTAGTGAATTCCAGACATACATAAATAGAGCACGTGCACCTTCATACAAAATTATCATAATCCACATCCATAAGTAAGGCAATAGACTCGCTAGTAAAAGAGAAAATGAAGCTTTTAACATCTATACAGTAATTTTTTATACATTTTGTTTTTTTATGAAGTGCAGTAACATCATAAAATATTGATTTAGCAAACACTTGCAAATTCGTTCTAATAAGAAAATACGCATCACATGCTTTTGATATCATCGGAGGTTGGTTTGTGAATTTAACAGTCTAAGAGGTAAATAAAAATGGTTTGACATGGAGCTTTAGTGTAAAAATTGTTCATGCCGACAGGAGGATTTCACCACCATTAACCTTCTCTGGTTCAGTTGGGCGCATTACCAGCATCATTGGAGAAACTTCGAGTAAATCAAGACTGTAAAAGTGATATATCCCCAACTGAAATAATCTTCAAATAAGTTGATAGAATGCCTGAAGAAGGTCTTTGACAGAAACACTATAAGCTACGACAGTATGGGGCTATTTCTATTTTTTCTGCTATATTGTGTATGTTTTTTTATAGCTTTAACAGCATTAACATTGACCATTATCAGTATCGCGATATGCCAATGCCTATACAAAATTACTGAAACCTAAATTATATAGTTCATATCAAATGAAGAAACTCTTCATTTGTTAAGTCTTTCCACAAACTTTTCAAATTATGATGCAGAATTGTGAATAAACTATACTTTGAAGAAATAAATGCAAATACCAAAGAAACGCTTTAAATTAAGTATATGGTTTCAAATGTTTTCTCCCCTAATTTGCTATTTTTCTTAAGGTTAATTTCACTCATTTAATAATTATATATATATATAATATATATATATATATATATATATATATATATATATATATATATATATATATATATATATATATATATATATATATTTAATTTGACTTATTTACTTATTTTATTTCAAGTAGTTAAGGCAGTTTATCTAGAAGAACACAAAACATTAGGATGTCTTACACGTGATTTACACATGGTCAGGAGCAGGTGTAAATTTTGTTCATAACAACTAAAGCTTTGAACATAAGAAAAATGTCATGAATCAGAGAATTTGTTAGAGCGGCTTTACGAATGATTTATACAAAAATGTGTTCTGCTCATGTTTCATGAATGAGGCCTAATGTGCACAAGTGCTGTGTGCACATGACTGTTTACCTTTTGATGTCAAAAGCATAGAATAACCTGATGACTTCAAATCTTATGTAAACGTGGTTTTCTTGCATTGTCAGATTTTATAAGTAAGCTGATTTTTGGTAGTTATCAGAGTATTTCTGTGCATGTAAATGCACTTATTGGCACAAAATGTAAATGCTACAGCACTAACCCAAGCAAGCCCTTGAGCTAATGTTGCAAAACAATCAAAGCTAACAAATGATCTTAAAAAGGTTGTGTGTTTGTTGTGTCTGTTGTTGCTGTTGTTGTTCATGAGCAAAGTATTTAGGCCTGTCTGCAAAGCTCCCCTATTAGATGTTGGCATGTTATGAGTCTGACATATTTCCTGTGTCCTGGATTTTATTATCTTTTATGACACTCTTGGTGCTGCCTATAATAAGCATCGTTATGGCCATAAGTAACACTCACGATGGTGTTTAATGTCTGGAGCTACATGTAAGAAAATCTTAATTCTCAGTCGATTATGGTATGAGTTATCGAGAGGGTCCAAAACCAAAACCATTTCTACTGTCCTCTATATACTCCAGCCAGGGCGCTACAGGAGAACATTCCCATGATTCCGGATAGGAATGTCCTGCTGAAACATGCAGGGACCAATCAGAAACCCCATAGAGAGGCAGGTGTGCAAGCTGGCAGCCCACCACAGCGTTCATAGTCATACTGTGCTCCACACATGGAGAGCACATTCACTCTGGCACGTTTAACAAAGTGTGAATTCCTGAAGCTCTCTTTAAGCTGCGGGTGGTAATGACAGAACATCACTTCCAATCGTAGCATATGCTAAAGATCAGAGCTGATGCTCTGTCAACCTGTGCAAAGGATATTAAATGCTGCTATTAATGAAGCATATAGCTATACCTATTTACAAAAACAAATTGTGTAACCCACCCCAAAGTTGTATTATTTCCTTTCTACCAAAAAACTTAAAATGAGATGTTGCAAAATGTCAGAGCTGCTCTTTTCTTTCAATACAAGTGGATAGTGATTTACATGGGGGCCCCAAATAAACAAGGCCATTATGTTTGATTGCTCATATCTTAAAAATGCATAAAGGCATGTAAATGTTCTGCACTTATATAGCGCCTTTTTAACATCAACGGTATTCAAAGCGCTTTACATTGTGACACATTCACTCATTCTCACACACACTCATACACCAATGACAGCAGAGCTGCCATGCAAGGCGCTAGCCTGCCATTGGGAGCAACTTGGGGTTCAGTGTCTTGCCCAAGGACACTTTGGCATGTGGAGTCGTGTGGGCCAGGACTTGAACCGCCAACCCTGCGATTGGTGGCCAACCCGCTCTACCACCTGATCCACAGCCGCCCGAAAAAACAACAAAATTACTTCATGAGGAACAACTTGTTACACATAAATAAGTAAATCATTAGTGGTCCCATTTTTATTTTGAGCCACCCTGTATAATGTCAAGCTCCAAAAAGGACAAACAAGCACCATAAAAGCACCATATGACTCCTGCACTATATTCCTAGTCTTCTGAAGCCACATGATAGCTTTGCATGGGGATCAGATTGAAAAGTATAGTAAATAAATCTTTTATTTACTTATAATCTTCTCCTCCATCAGAGCTCTTAAATCTAATAACAATAATGGCACTTTTAGACACATTGAGCCAGATTTGTGTGTCACGTGACCAATCATAACACAGCAAATGAGATCTAAAGCGCTTCTCCTTTTGAGTGGAAAGGATTATCAGTGAATAACTTAAATGTGTGTCTGTTCCTCACAAAAAGCTATTGTATGGCTTCAGAAAATGAACGTAGTGGAATATAGTACAATATAGTTCCTTTATATATAGGATTATAGTGTAAGTTGTACATAATAATTAAACGTTTATGGGTTTTTATGGATGTCCTTTTTGGAGCTTGACAGACATGGTCACTATGAACTGTTGAAATGAACAAAAAATCTGCATAAAGAGTCTCACCCTTACCCTTATGTCTTAAAGAGAACGACATATGGTTAAGTAAATAATGACCGAATGTCAAGTTTTATAAATGCATTGCTAGTAGACGCTGTGAAACCAGCAGTACAATGACATCATAAATGAAAAAGAAATGTTTGTACAACTCTTACAACAGACGGTTTCATCCGAGAAGACCATTTCAGTGAGGTCACATGAAGCCTACTCATAGTCCCGGCTCACCGCAGAAACCTCAAACCACCCGAATCAACCAAATGTACACACATACCATAAAGTACAACACAAAATATGCAGACTCACACACTTGGCAAGCCTGGCAGAGTGAAGTCTATGTCCACATATCAGCTTCCAACACACATACACACACACACACACACACCTCCATGCTAACAGCGGAAACCGAAATACAGCAATAGTATAACAGTAAGAGATAATGCTTTGAACTAGAGCCTCAGGGTTTTTGTTCCTGTGGCCCTATAATAGAAAAATCCTGATGCATGGCTATAATAAAACAGCCACCTTTTAAACCCTTGCACAAATATGATAAATACTGTAGTTAAGCTTAGCAACACATTTTTATACATGTACAAAAAACATCATATTTTTAAATAAACATTGCATGTAAAACGATCTTAGATTATCCAGCTGTAGTAAATTCAAGTGCATTTTGATGATACAGGGAACTATTTCTTACACGCACACACTTTAATTGCTCTTCAGCTTCAAAAAAGAGCTAGATTGATCAAAACAATAGCGTGAAAGACTGTATCCAGAGACCTTGTCTTCATCATCACATGCACCAATCCTGAGGCTGAGAGCATGCAGATCTGATGTGATTACAACACACTTGACAACAAGAACTCAGTCTTTTCAGCAGCATATGGGCGTAGTAAGTGCTATAAGTAGAAAAGGAGAGTTTGAATGTTAGCTTGACCAAACCTTGTCTGAATGTATAAACGTAACAGACAGACAGATTTCTATGCAATTGCGTAGGTGTTCTGGTAGTTGCTAGGCATTTGCTAAAGTGTTCTGCATTGTTTCTTAATAGATAAGTAGTTGACAGTCAGATTGAGAGACAGATAGCCCTTTTCCACCATCATAGTTTGAGGGAGGGTTCCAGAGCAAATTCTCGAACTGTTCCGCTCATTTCCACCGCAAAAAAGGATGGAAAATCTGGTTCTGCACTGGCCCCAAAGCTTGCTGGTCTCTACAAAGGAACCGATTATGCCAGGCGGCGGAGGGCGTGATTATGTTCCATCACCAGGTAGCTTCCAAACAACAACAGTAGCTACTATCTGCAGAAAGGAGTACTTCATCACCCTATAACAACAATAAAAACCCCACAAACTGGAGGGATTCTCAATCAAGACCTCAACATAATATTATATGCAATGATAAAAATCCAAATATAACTATCTGCCAAACTAGCCCACTGGAAAAGTGTGGCCGATTTACGGTAGGCTCCAGACAGCTGAGCACAGGCTCGGCTCGGCTTGGCTCAAGAACCACCATCATTTCGGTGGAAAGGGGCTAAGAGGGAAAGATGTGGTTCTTGGTGGGTGCTAGATGTTCTGAGCGGTTGCTAGGCTGTTGCTAGACAACTGCTAAGGAGTTCCGGGTGCTTTCTAGGCAGATTCCATGTGGTTGCTAAGGTGTTTTGGTTGTTTCTTTGGGCATGGCTAGGAAGTTTCTGCAGACCTGATACAGTGTTTTGGTGGTTGCTAGGTAGTTGCTAAGGTGTTCTTACAGGTTGCTAGGCAGTAGCTAAGCTATGTTGTTGCTAGGTGCTTACAATGAACGGATGAACAGACAGACAGACAGAGATTTTGCATTTGGGTTTATGGTTGCTAAGGTGTGTCGAGTCCTTAGTAGGAGCCCAACAAATAAGAAGACATAAGGACTGTGCTTTTGTGGATGCACCTTGAAATCTCTTGGAGAAGTTAAATCCAGAAAGGAGAAAACCCTTAGTCCTGGTTTGTACAATAATAGTATGCATACTTTTTGAGCAAAACAATGACACACCCAACTGAACTCCACCCAATAGGAGAAAGCAACTAATAATGAATACTGTACTAATATCTCTCATGGCAGAACTAATGCCATAATATAGTCTGTTTCTAATAAAACTGTTTTTAGTATGTGTATCCTTTTGTGTCTCTACTATTACTCTTGAGACTAATAGCTCATACTGTTCCTCATTTGGCATGCCATTTTCATGCCTTCCATACTGTCTTGATTTCTCTGTATGACAGAGTTTGGGTGTAGCTGTTTGTTTTCCCAACTGTATCTAAGTCTGCAGCACAAATCATGAAAATAAGAAGAATACTCAACTGTCTGACAAGGAATGCCCAGATAAATAATGTGCCTTTAAGTAAACGCTATCTTTCCATGCAAAATGAGATACAGTGCTTTGCTGCACTTATGGCGAGTTGCATGTTGCATCCTTCAACAACAGCCTTTTTGCAAAGCTACATAACATTGTGACACATCCACAAAACAATTTGCGCTGAAATGTGCAGCCCAAACTGTTATGATCAGACTGAAACGATTATGGAGAATGTTAAAAATAAACTTTCTAAATGATGAACTTCACTACTTGTAAACATATGGACTGGTGTTTATGTGTAAAATGATTCCTTGTGATTTTTTTAGAGTGAGAAAGAGAGAGAGAGGACTTTAGATGTAAGAGTGATAGCATTAGAGAAGACCTGAAGCTCATAAATTATCTTGCCAATAAATTCGGCTCATCTTAAGCCTCCTTTCCAAACCTCAACCTGAATCCAATTATACTCAAATAACAGAATTACAAAGCCTCGTGTAATCAGTAAAGATTCACTTTCACTATCCAGACAAATTATCGTCTCCTGCGCAGGGTAGGATGGGGTCAAAGTGCATGTACTGCTGTAATCCTTGGATGAAGTCTCAGGTTCCTGTATAGCACACACAAATTATGACAGAAAGCATGGATCCCTGTAAATTCATTCTAAATAATTCTGCAAATCAGTGCCGAAAATGTGAAAAAACGTCCATCACGGCCAAACATCGGATACTATAATGCAAGCTCTGGTGTTTCTTTCATTTAGTCAGGTACTTATGTTCACATTACAAATGGTGTCTCTTAAGGTAAATGAACACTCTACGTGAAAGAAGAAACTGCTCATAACCAAAGCAGGAATGAGCTGAATGTCAAGCATAACCCTAAAAACATCTGTAAAAGCTGTGTGGTTCTAGTGCACAACTAGGTGATCATGGGGTATTTACATTTATGCATCTGGCAGACGCTTTTATCCAAAGCAACTTACAGAGCCCTTATTACAGGGACAATCCCCCCGGAGCAACCTGGAGTTAAGTGCCTTGCTCAAGGACACAATGGTGGTGGCTGTTGGGATCGAACCAGCGACCTTCTGATTAACAGTTTACCAGTTATGTGGTTTAGACCACTACACTTTTATTATTCCAGGGAAATCAAAAGATCAGAAATAGGGCTGTACACATATTCGATATGTGCATGTATTTATTTTTTATATTTATGTATTTACTCCTAAATGGCTTAAAATAATGAGTAGCCATTGTAAAATATTATATTTAAATTTTTTAGTTCAATTGTACAATTTTAGATTTAAAATGTTTAGTGCATGAATAAAATACAATAATAACCTGGTTAAAAATTATACATTTTCCATGCAGTTTTTTATAAAAAATTAAAAAAAACTTTTATTTATATATATACATAAAAATTACAAAGCGTAGTTATAAACAGAAAATTTATGTTTTTAAGTATCATTTTAAAATGTGTAAGTTGAAAAATGCCACACTTGGAACTTCTGAGCAAACATATCGCTGAATCAGTGTTAAGACTCAATTCCCTCGAACAGACCATTTTAACTGATGGTAAACATATAATAAAGATAAATAAAGATAAACATAGCAATTATATTGTCTTCGGCATGTCAGCCTTAAAGGGATAGTTCACCCAAATAAGAAAATTATGTCATCCTTTAATCACCCTCAGGCCATCCCAGACTTGCTTTCTTCTTCTGAACACAAACAAAGATTTTTAGAATATTTCAGCTCTGTAGGTCCATGCAATGCAAATAAATGGTGGCCAGTACTCTGAAGCTCCAAAAGCACACAAAGGCAGCATAAAAGTAATCCATATGACTCCTGTAGTTAAATATATATCTTCAAAACCAGTATGACAGGTGTGTATGTAAAACGAATCGGTTACCTAACGTAACCTCGGTTCTCTCTAGATGAGGGAACGAGTATTGCGTAAGCTAGCTTACGCTACGGGAAAGATTAATCTTTTCTGAGATATTGAAGCCAAAAAATTATCCTTAATTTTGTATCCATTGTCAACGCAGTGCAGCAGCTGCATACCTTGAGCGGGCTAGCTAGCGAGCTCATTGGTTGCTCTGCGGCAACTGCTGCAGCCTATAGACGAACTTGAGTGAACTCGCGTCCAATGACAGGCGCCCGCGCCGTCACTGTAGAGTGCATATAAGCGTAAGTTCGTAGGCTGGAACCCTGGTTTTCATTGAATGAAGCGAAAATCACTCGTGGCGCGAGCACGGCCGGCTATGCAATACTTGTTCCCTCATCTAGAGAGAACCGAGGTTACGTTAGGTAACCGATTCGTTCTCTTACGAGAGGTTCTCTCGTATTGCGTAAGCTAGCTTACGCTACGGGAACCCATTGTCAACGCCGTGCGCACCAAGCATCCACTGCATGAGCCCCGGGGGTGGGGGGACCCGGGGGAGCCCTTGTGAGTGGGGGAATAATATTTGGCCGGCAAGAGTGCGGGCCAGTGTGTGTGTAATACATAAGCACATAGTGGGAAGGGAAAGACAGAGCGGCGGTGCCGGTCTATGTGGAATGTGTCCCGTCAGTGCAGCTCACCAGGGGAGCTGTAGCGTATTAAACCGCTAGTAGTTTTGCCTGCAGGGCGGGCACTTCCAGATTGTAAAATCTGACAAAGGTGGAGGGGAAGCCCAGCCCGCTGCCACACATATGTCGTGAATGGAAATCCCGCTGGACCATGCCCACGAGGAGGCCATGCCTCTAGTGGAGTGAGCCCTAATGCCTAACGGGCATGGTAGGTCTTTTGACGCGTACGCGGCAGCAATAGCGTCCACTATCCATCTAGACAGTGTCTGTTTCGAGGCGGCGAAACCTTTGGTGCGCCCTCCGAACGAAACGAAAAGCTGCTCAGAGCGTCTGAAAGAGGCGGAGCGCGCAGTATACAATCTCAGTGCTCTGACTGGGCAAAGGAGATTGGCGTCGCGTTCGCTATCGGATGCTGGCAGCGCCGATAGGGAAATGATTTGTGCTCTGAAAGGAGTACCGATCACCTTGGCTTGTCTAGGCTTTAAAATGACCTTGGAGTCACTTGGTCCAAACTCAAGACACGCAGCGCTGACAGACAGCGCGTGAAGGTCTCCCACACGTTTAACTGATGACAGGGCAGTTCGAAAAACGGTTTTGAGTGAAAGGTATTTCAAATCCACGGATTGAAGCGGTTCGAAAGGGGGGGCTTTCATAGCTTCGAGAACTACGGAAAGATCCCAGATAGGAACCGATGGGGGGCGCTCCCCTGAGGAAGCGGATGACCAGCTCGTTTTTTCCCAGTGACTGGCCGTGCAGGTACACTTTGAGCGTGGATGGGGATCTGCCCTTATCCAGCAGCTCTTGTAAAAACACGAGCAGCGACGACACCCCACATGTCCGTGGGTCCAGGTCTCTGTCGGTGCACCATTTTGAAAACACAGACCATTTGGACGCATAGAGTCTTCTCATGGAAGGGGCTCTAGCGTGTATGATAGTGTTTATTACTCCTTCTGGCAAAGCGACGGGTAGTCGTTGATCACCCACGCGTGCAGCGCCCAGCGCTCTGGGTGGGGATGCCAGATCGTGCCGCGAGCTTGAGAGAGGAGATCTGCTCTCACTGGAATGGGCCACGGGGCTGTCAGTGACAGCTGCGTAAGCTCCGGGAACCATGTCTGATTCTCCCAGCGCGGGGCTATGAGGAGCACCGAGTGACGCATTTCCCTGATCCTCTGCATTACCTGTGGCAATAGCGAGACGGGAGGGAAGGCGTAAAGCGGGCGGTTGGGCCAGTCCTGGGCCAGCTGCGTCCTCGCTTTTCGAGAAAAATACTGGGCAGTGAGAGTTCTCTTCTGACGCAAAGAGGTCTAGCTCTGCTCTGCCGAATATGCTCCATAACTTCTGGACTGTTTGAGCGTGCAGGGACCATTCCCCTGGGGAAATATTGTCTCTGGACAGTCTGTCTGGGCCGTCGTTCAGGTGGCCTGGCACATGCGTCGCCCTCAGCGAGCGCAGGTGGCACTGGGACCAACTCAGTATGCGTTTTTTCAGATGGAAGAGGTTCCTGGATCTGACACCGCCCTGACGGTTTAGATAGGATACCACAGATCTGCTGTCCGAACGGACCAGGACGTGGTGACCCTGAATGACCGGGAGGAAGCGCACGAGCGCGTACTCGACCGCTATCATTTCCAGACAATTTATGTGAAGGAGCTTTTCCTGAACTGACCATAGGCCAAAAACCGGAGAGCCCTCGCAGACCGCGCCCCAACCCGTGTTGGACGCGTCTGTCGAGATTACTTTTCGGCGAGATACAGCTCCCATCGTCACTCCCCGCTGATACCATTCGGCCACTGCCCAGGGCTGCAGAGCTGAGATACAGGTCTGAGTCACTCTGATCGGCTGGCGGCCCGTGGCCCAAGCCCGGCGAGACGCGCGGGTGTTTAGCCAATGCTGAAGCGGGCACATGCACAGTAAACCCAGCTGAAGTACTGCTGCGGCTGAGGCCATGTAACCTAGCATTCTCTGAAAGTTTTTCAGAGGCGTGAGGCTGTTCATCTGAAAGGACGCGGCTAGTCGCTGAACACGGCGCGCGCTGTGTAGATAAGCGAGCCATCATCGCCATGGAGTCTAGTTCTATTCCAAGGAAGGAAATTGTCTGACTGGGCTGTAGTGAGCTCTTGGTCCAATTGACTGCAAGACCCAAACTGTTCAGATGACTGAGGAGAACTGTCCTGTGAGACAGAAGCTCCGTATGTGACTGTGCCAAAATCAGCCAATCGTCCAAATAGTTCAGAATTCGCAAGCCCTGACTCCACAGGGGTGCGAGCGCCGCATCCATGCACTTCGTGAAAGTACGGGGTGCTAAAGACAGGCCGAACGGATGGACGGTGTATTGATAAACCTGGCCGTCGAAGGCGAATCTCAAAAATGGCCTGTGACGGGGATTTATCTGAATCTGAAAGTAGGCATCGTTCAGATCGAGAGAAATAAACCAGTCCCCCTGGCGCACATGCGCGAGGAGTTTCCTGATTGTAAGCATTTTGAACGGTCTTTTTGCGAGCACTTCCCGATTGAGGTGAATGGGGAAAGAGTCACATCTGTGAAGTGATGCGCGAGCATAGTCACGGGCATGGGACTTACATACAGAGAGGTGTTTGCTGGCCGTGTGACAGAGCGGGCAGAGAAGGGCGCCACGACGGATTCGTGGGCGCGTTTATTGACTCTAACACTCGAGCTGGCTGTGCCCGCTTTATGTGAGTGGGCTCTGATAGGGACACGGGAAGTGTAATGCTTGTGTGTAGGGGTGAACACTTTATTGTGGGCACATTTTCTACACATAAGGCATGTTTGCTTTTTACAAGATTTCTTTGGGTCGCCGTGAAAACGGCATTTGAGTGCAGGCAAGCGGGCAGTATCACCGGCTTGTTGGCTGCTGAATCCACCACTGCAGTAGCCTGAGAGAAGGGGACTGACAGGGGGCGAAACTTTGACGGTGGTCCGGCCGCGGCGGGACTGAGCCGTCGTTTCCTCAACAAATCTAGGAGGACTTTGGTTGCTCGGGTTTCAGCGCAATCTTAGTCCGAGGCCCGCGGGGGGGCGGCGGTCTGCGGCGGCTGTCTGAGCATGTTCTAGGGCGGCCGCCCTGTCGACGTTGAGAAGTCTGGCTTTGCTGAGCTGGGCGCTGTGAAGAGGCTCGTGCAGGAGGCTGGTCACGTGGGCGGCCTGCAGAGGAGCTAGCGCGACGAGGCAGGAAGAGATTCATGGCTTGGGTGGCTTTCTGGAGTTCCGAGAAACGGTCAACAATGCCACTCACCGCGGAACCGAAGAGACCGGACGGAGAGAGCGGCGCGTTGAGGAACGTGGAGCGTTCAGCTTCTCCCATGTCGCTAGCGTTAGCCATAGGTGTCTCTCGGTCACAGTCAGCGCGGCCATGCACTTCCCTAGGGCTTGAGCTGCAGCTTTGGTGGTGCGAAGGGCAAGATCCATCGCGCTCCTTAGATCTGAAACAGCCTCTGGGTGCCTGCCTTTCTCATCCCACTCTCGAAGAAGGTCCGCTTGGAGGATCTGTAAAACGGCAATGGAATGCAGAGCAGATGCGGCTTGGCCGGTGGCAGCATAGGCGCGGCCAACACAGGCGGAAGTAGTTCTGCAGGCCTTAGACGGGAGCACTGGCTTAGACCGCCATCTCGACCGGGGGGATGGAAGAGTAGCCCCTCTCGGTGGCGCCGTCCACCAACGGTTCCTGGCCGAGAGAGGCGCGTTCCACGATTTAGAGAGCTCGCCGTGGAGTTCCGGCAGGAAGGGAGCAGCCCGGGCCGCGGGCGCCGTGCGGCGACGGCTCTGAAGAAAGCAGTCGTCGAGTCTGTTGGGAGCCTGCTCAGAGGGCGGTGACCACTCGAGCCCGAGGCGGTCGACAGCCTGTGTGAGGAGGCACGTTAGTTCTTCCTCAACTCCGGGGTGGGTCCTGCTGGATTCCTGGGCCGAGGAGGCGGCTTGGGAGCCTGACCACTCCTCGCTGTCCGAAGCCATGATGGAACAGCAGCCCTTATCCTCCGCCTCGTCATCCGAGATGGCAACAGTGCGGCCGCTCGGCGGCAACTGCGCGTCCCGGGGGGGCGGGGAGGGTGAAAGCGAGGCTCGAGGGAGAGGCTCCAGCGAGGTAGTCGCTTCTAACACCAGTTCCGGCAGCCTTTGGGAGCGGCGCTTCCTTCTGCGCGGCGAAACGAAAGGCGGCGCGGCGGCTTCGGTTTTGAGTGCTTCGAGTCGAGCCTGCAGGGTCGACATCGGAAGCTCCTCGCAGAGATCGCATCCGCCGTCAGCGAGGGCGAGCTCTGCATGTTCCAGTCCCAGGCAGAGAGCGCAGATGAGGTGGCGGTCTCCGGCGCTGAGAGGGGCGCGGCATGAGGCACGTGCGAGGCATCTTTAAAAAGACGCTCGTTGCTCTTTTTGTGAAGTTCGCTGAGGAACTAGCTTGCTCTAAAAAGGATATGTCGCCGGATGGCGTAGCTCGCAGGATGGCTGAAGGTGGCGAAGACGGCCGGCTTCTTCGAGCGCTGTCCAAGCTTGCTAGATGCCCCTCGAACGGCGACGCGGCTTCTGCAGTTCAGAGATGCGAAGAGCTTTGCTGAATAGATGAAAATCAGGGTTCCAGCCTACGAACTTACGCTTATATGCACTCTAGCCACGCCCATTCTGGCAGGCTTTGATACAGTGACGGCGCGGGCGTCTGTCATTGGACGCGAGTTCACTCAAGTTCGTCTATAGGCTGCAGCAGTTGCCGCAGAGCAACCAATGAGCCAATAGCTAGCCCGCTCAAGGTATGCAGCTGCTGCACTGCGTTGACAATGGATACAAAATTAAGGATAATTTTTTGGCTTCAATATCTCAGAAAAGATGAATCTTTCCCGTAGCGTAAGCTAGCTTACCTCTCGTAAGAGAACAGATAAATATCGAAGTCATTTTTACTATAAATCTCCACTTTTTCTTCACATTTTCTTCTTTTGTTTTTGGTGATTCACAGTTGTCTTTGAGCATATCACCAACTACTGGTCAGGGAGGAGAATTTATTGTAAAAAAAAAAAGGACTTAAATATTGATCAGTTTCTCACCCACACCTATCATATCGCTTCTGAAGATATAGATTTATTCATTTGAGTTTTGTGGATTACTTTTATGCTGCCTTTATGTGCTTTTTAGAGCTTCAAAGCTCTGTTTGCCTTTCACTTGCATTGTGTAGACCTACCAAGCTGAGATACTCTTCTAAAAATCTTCATTTGTGTTCAGGCATTTTTTGGGATGTATGAGGGCAAGTATGTTGGTTGAACTATCCCGACCTCACAAGTCTTAATAAAGGAGGGATGGTAAAAGTAGTCTAATGGCACAGCTAAAAAACATTGTGATATTCACAATGTTGCTTAATTTATATTAAAAGGAGTTCCATAGCAAATATATCATATATGTTTGTTATATCACCAAATTCCAGTCGGAACACAACAGAAGCCTTTCGTATTTGTTGACAAAATGCCTGTTGTTTCATCCAAAGCTATGTGAGACGATTATGTTTGAAGAACGCAGTTTGTGCCTTGTAACTTTTTTCTTTCACATTGTGCAATTTCGCTCTCTAAAGTTATTATTTTTTTTATTTTTTATCAAGGCAGCACACTAGACTTTGGAACTGCCCCTAAATCGCATGTAATCTTATTTGTGTCCTAAAAGCAGAGGGCGTTTACTTCCCTCGGGACCATTCTCACTCTTCAACAGTATTGAAATCAACATCAAATGCTTCAATCTGTCATTGACTTAAAACTGTTTACTTCCATAATTAGAGTTACAAAGGCTTGTTGCACAGTTGCAGGATGTGCACATCAGAGCTGCTCAATTATCGTCAAAAGGCACACCCTAATAGAAGGGACCCGTGTGAAGCCATTGTTTTCAGGAGGAGAATACTGGAGCTGTGTCGCAGAGCTGTGGACGTGCAAAACCCGAAAAGCAAGGACAGGAATCAAAGCCTGGGAGCCAGGCCAGAGAGGAGGGACTCAGGATGGCCAGGGTGGCAAATATCAATCCCCTCTTTCTACCCTCTCTGTCTGGGAGCAGTGTGAGTCTTACTTGCCATGGGCGTATGAACATTCTTAAAAGTGTGACTCTGTATTAAATGCACTAAATTGAAAAGCTTAAAACTTTCAAGAAACATCAGTCAGTACAGATTTTGTTATATTAATTTATTTTGTCTAAAAATACTGCTGCAACCAGGATTTAGGAATGTCAACTTACATTGAATGAGGGAACAGAGTATCACAGAAATGGGCCTTTGAACTTGGGCCAGTAAGCATCCACCAACAAATCACATAGCAACGCCCTGGCAACCTCCCACAACACTTCAGTATCCATGAGTATTGCATGGGAAAGCAACATGCAAATTTTCTTCAGCATATGTACAAATCTACTTTCCCTTTGCACTATAGTCCAGCAAAATAAACAAATGTACAATACATGTGGGCATTAAGACCAAAACCGAACAAGTGCTTTGAAATTTAAATACAAATCAGAAGTGTTCAGTTTGGATAATTTATAACAAATTTACACTCTACATACTGTATTATTGTAATCAGTTAAAACAACAAACTTATCAAATAACTGTATGTCCTATGTTGTTGTAAAGCTCTAAAAGAGTAGAATATAACCAGCCCATATATTTTACTCACAGATAAAAAGTATCGTGAGTAATAGCCAAGTATATGTCTTTTGATAATTATGTTAAATGTGAACAGGTGTTGCTTAATTGCTTATAACTTCACAAAAAATAAACAGAACTTTAAATATATATAACATATCTTTACTTAGAGGAGGCAATTATCTTACAAACGAGCCTACACACAAGGTAATCGGATGCATAGATAATTAGATAATTGACACGAAGCACAATGTGCACAATGTGCATACAGCATCTGGCTATCTGGCAATCTGGTTGAAAACACGTTAGCTTACCTGAATCAGATGATGTCATCAGAAATGATGTAGGGTCATGGAATGCTAAACCAATTGGATTGGGTTTAGATCGATGCAAAAATCATCCATATTTGGGCAGAAAGTCATGTGATTGGTGACTGTTACATATGACTATTTTGTACACTATGATAAATTATTTTTGTAGTTTGCAGTTTTTTCGGAGCCACTATTTTCATTCCCAGAGCTATATAATGTCAAATCAGAAATACAAGAATAACAAATTGGGCTCAATCGTTTTTTTCAGTAGTTTCTTAAGCTGAGATGCTCAGAATCTATCTAAAAAAAAATTGAAACGTTTTCTTTTTACTTTTACGAAAGACTTGTTGTTATAAGCCTTTAATTTAGATATGCCACTGAAACAGGAAATCTTTAAAAACACCATCAGAGCTTAAAGAGTTCAAATATAATGATTATATCCCAGAAAGTTGGTAGTTGGTTTGTTTAGTTTAGGTGGTTCATATACGCCCCTGCATAACCCAAACTCTCGTCTACACCCCAAAAGGCCCATTCAACCACTTCACCCATGTTTCAGCAACCAAAACTTCTCTATTACATGCCAGACATAAATCATCCCTAATGACAAAATATTCCTCTCTGAAGCTAGTCCCTAGAACAGGAGACAGACCACTGGATATGAAATGATCCTGAAAGACTCTGCCAGGAGTGCTGGGTAGGAGACAAAAGCCCTCTACTGTGCTCCCTGAGAATCAGTGGCCTGTCCTGCAGTGAAGGCTCCGTCCAGCCTCATAAACTGACAAGTGGCAGGGAACAGTGAGCCACTTCTAAAGTACAGCTCGCTGAGTGACTGTATCTCAATGAGGCATGACACGGCGCGGCTTACTGCATGGCCACAGACTTGTATGCGCAGACGGATAAAAGCACAACTACAAAATACACAGGCTTATGTTAATCAACAAAGCCATTGTCAAAATGGGTTACAGACTAAATAAATTATGTATGACATTAGATACTGTGTGACAATAGGAGAAAGATGGAAGAAGGACTGATACTTTATATACGTTATTTTTGTGTGAGCGAGAAACACAGAGCATCGGGAAACTAGCAACAGCTAGCTGAGCTATTTTTAGAGCAGAGTAAAATTAGAAAAATGTAATTAACTATACAAATTCCCATGTCTTCAAGCCTGGAAATAATAAAACAATTCCCTGATGAAAGAATTTAGAAATGCCCTGATATTTCCAAGTTTTCAAACACTGTGAAAGATCATGAGTTTGTTGTTAACTGATGTTATTAGACACAACACAAGGCGGAGTTTAGTTGGTTAGGTTTGACAAGCAACGATGCAACTTATTGCATTAATACAGAATTTACATAATGTGTGGTCACAGGTGTGTGTCTATGGTCATTTTGCAACGAATTTGAGCATAACCTGTCCAATCAGATTTTCGAGTCAGAACAATCCATTGTATGAAATGTGTTATTTGTAATGCAAGTTTTACATAATGAGATGCAGTACCTTTCATGTGTACAGTAATTGACTCCATCCATCCAAAAAAAATAATTAACTATATTGCAACATATACAGTTACAGTGATGGAAGAATTTGGTCAAACTGCCCAGAGCTATAAGATACCAACATTGCATGCCACAGGAATACCCTCTAACTGCAAAACGTTGATGCGAGTAATATGAACACAAACCCCAGAAAATGCAAGTAAATCAATTCAAAGTATCAAACATCTAAAGTCACTGTTGTACATCAGCGCAACTCTTACCAAATACTGCAGATTGTGCTGAATGATGCTGATTGTCCGGAGGACTAGAGTCTTATTCACAATTCCAAATGTGTGGCAGTGTATTTTGGTACTAAACCACCATTCCAACACTGTTGTAAAACCTTATGAAGAGGAAAGTCTGTATACAGTAGAGCTTACTGCCCAGAACCCAGCACAAAACACACTTCCTGTCAACCACACCTCTGTCAGGCTCTCAACCTCCTTAGCACATTCCCAAACAGGGCTGTACACCCAATCCTGTGCTTTTATTGATGTTAATATTGGTGCTAAGAAGGTTCAAAAATGTGTTGGTGCAGAAAACGATACAATAACACAATAATGTAGTACACAGAATTGTGTTGTTGAAACTACATTTACCACACTAATCTCACGAAAATTTTGTGACTGTGGTGAAGTTTTTACAAAATGACATGACGTATTGTGGCATTTCCCAGGTGAAATGTCCACTGTGTGGTTTCTAATGGCACATTTCCACTGCACGTTATGGTTCGACTCGGATCTACTCTACTCACTTGACTTTTCTGAGCTTCCTTTTCCACTGCTGTTTAGTGCCGCTTCAACGTGGGTGGGATTATATGCTTATCATCATAGATGCGCAGCCTCTACTGCCGTGACATCATCTTAAACGCGACACAAAACAATAAAACAATAACATGACCGTGCAGTGCACCTGCCTGAATTACTAAACGGCCAATATGTGAGAACCATTTGGAAATAGTTCCATTGCTCAGTCTGGGACAATGTGTACTTGACACTAGTGTTCAGCGGACAGGGTGGACTGGAGGCAAAAAAGGCAAAAAACACCCTCCCAACCAGACCACCTCCCCAACGACCAAACCCAGTTCTGAGTCACCCATTTTCTTATTGGCTAGCATGGAGTGCAGCTTTGGAAAACGACCCATCGTTGTTCTGTATGCACATAATTACTCTGCTTGTCCTCAGTCAAACCTTCATTTCTTGAAAAGCTTAGTAGCATCAGCATGCTGGAAACTAGAGAAGAAAAGAAGTCTTTATTTTGAGCTCTGACAATGATGGTAAAACATGTTCACAGAGGTTTTAAAAGTAATGAGAAATTATATTAAAGAAATTCTTAATTTCGACATTCTGTCCAATATCTACTTTTGTGCCCCACAGAAGTAAGTTTTGAAACAACATAAAGGTGAGTAAACAGAATGTTCCATTTTTGGGTGAATTATCCCTTTACAGTGAAAGTACATGTACTTTGTAAACATTTAACAAATTTAAAAATCAAATTATGGATGGATGGATGGATGACAGGGGGATGGATGGATGGATGATTGGACAAGGGGAATGGATGGATGGATGGGTTGTCAAAGTGACATAAGATTTATCTAAGAATACAAGAGTACTATTGATTTGTTTCAATAGTACTCATGCAAAGTGTAAATTCTCTCAGTATAGCAATGAAGTACATTTTCCTCAAGTACTTTACACCCCTGCTTCTGTGCAACCAAATATACAGTAGGAGACTTTTGGCTCTTAGCAAGACTCCAGCATGTCCAACCAACTCAGGAGCAAAATTTCACTCCTCAAATGGCAACATAAATAAACATGGTGAGGTTAATAGTCTCTTGTTAGCAGCAGGTCATTCCTTATATACCTCACCTTAAACAAAGGAACATTGCAATGAGGAAATGTGGTTAAGCATTGTAAAAGACAACACAATGTTTTCAAAACGTCATACCAGGACTAGCAATTTGTTGCAGTATTTTACAGTGTCCAAAAAAACAACTGAAAAGGAGTGGGAAATTACGGTGGTCAAAGTTAGTCAATTTTCTCACATTGCCTCCTGCCCGCAGGCTGGCATGAATGTTACTCATGACGCATGTGGTAATTCTCCCTTGTCTAAACAGAGAAGTCCCCCTCTAGAAGTAAACTATAGCAAGTACAACACATGAACAGTATTTGACTATTGTAATATTGAAATTATGTAAGTTGTGCGCCTATTTAGACTCAATAAGTGCCTGAGAAAATACATACAGCATGTCTAGCTTATGTGTTGTTTTGCTTAATATGTGTTTGACAGCCAGTTGCGTCTCATGAAATTTCAGTGTTAAAATAATGAATCCTGTTCTAGATTTGTCCTGATTTGTTGCAATGCATCTTTAATATATGAAAAATTAAACATTAAAAAATATAAAGTTTTTTTATTACATTCTAATTGTATTGAAAATATTAAAAAAATGTTACATTATCTGGGCATTTCCTCTGGCAGTATTTGCCATCTGACTGTAACACGCTGGCTATCTCAGCAGTGCCCTGGCACTCTACACATGCGTGCAGAGCACTTGGCGTCTCACAATAGTTGGCCTTTGTGTCTAATGAATAATTTACTCTCCCACTTAACCTTACTTGCCTATATTTACAATCACCCAGAGATTGTCACTTCATTTTCCAGCCTTTGGAATTCAAATCAAGTCCGGTCTCACAGACGTGCCTAAACTCGCTCCACGTCTGTGTGCAATGAACCGAGTATGCACTCATTTTTGACCTCTTGTATAAACAGGCTTGTTTACAGAAATGAGGAATAGTGTTAGTTAATGAGAGAAGAAGAGATTGACTATTGCCATTTGGTCTACCAGTTTGACCAGCTGAAAAGTGCCCGAACCTGCCAACTGACCATCTGTTTTCATTTTCAGCAGCAGGTTTTGCAGTGTACTTTTCTGGAATTAGAATCTTGAAACCGTTACCCAAAGGGGCACACATACCGTCAAATTCTGATATCTTTTTCTATTTTAGGCACAGTGCACTTCAGCTCATGTCTGTTAGCAATGTCATATCTGTGTTCATGTGCTGTTTTTCTTCCATCATTCAATCAGCCAGGGGACCAGAGCCAGATCGCCACCAAGTCTGGCCAAAGCAAATGGTCTAAGCATTTGTTTTTAGTGGCAGTGGAGGTTACGCAGGGGCCATGTGCAAGTCTTCTCTAAATGTGGAATGGGAGATCTGAGTTATGACAAAGGCTTGAATTATATGAATTGGTTGGATTTACAGTATATATACATTAATCAATCTGTGAAGGTAAGGAATTGCTTAAACCAAAATTGATCCTACATACTTTTCTAAAGCATGTTCCTGGTTTGTATACAAATCACAAGTGTACTGCATGTTATTTCTAGAGCGGTCAAAGTTAACACTTTAATGTATGCAATTAATAAAAAATGTTTAATGCGTAATTTTTTCTTAATCGTGATTAGCGCATTTATCGGGGCACTTTAATTACCACAGAAGCACGTCAAGTCTTATCTACCACGAAAATGCAGAATGATGTTTGTAAGCAATTGCCATATGCAGTTCAAACTGGCACTTGATGCTGATGCCCTGATGAAAATTGTGAATGCAACTTCATGATTGCTGTAGCAAAGCAGATAGCAAAAGTCTCTTGACATTGTGGAGGATAAGTGTTTAAGATATTTAATGCCTAATGCAATGAACACTCAACTGATGGGGACTAGTTCTTTTAATGAGTCAAACTCCTTCTTAGACTTTGGGAACTGTTTAATGTTACTAGAATTGCTGGTATTTTAGGCCATTTCTATCGTTATACTGTGGAAGGCTTTGTTTGGAAAATGTTAATAAAACATTATTTTTACATATTGTTTTGATTTCTTTCCTAAGAAGGAAATGAGTGCATTTTGATGGGATAAGAAGTATGTATTGAGTCAAATTCAAGCACTTTGGAAATCTGTGACTATTCGTGATTAACTTTGAAAAATGATGCGATTAATCACGATTAAAATTTGTAATCGACTGACAGCTCTCATTATTTTAAATGATTTTATCTGTAATATTTTATATAAATGCAATAGCTTGCTCCACCTCTGAAATTACTCTTACTTTTGTTTAACCCCTTCGTTATAACCACCTGGCTCTATTCTAGTATGTCATGCTCACTTTTCACAATCCAATCACTTCTAGAAGAAATAAGTAAGATTATGGAAGTAAAATGGAAAAAACAGCATTTCACATTAAATGTAAAGTAGTTTATTTCATAAACGTTTAAAAGACGTCGTTTTCATCTTATGTCTAATGGCAAAAAACAAACTGCAGGCATTCTTGGGAATGAGGGTGGAAATTCCTGCAAGTTTGGCGAGGGAATTGATGACACATCTCTAAACAGTTCTAGTCTCTTCGGTCTTAATCGCTGTTTAAACAAGACAGCTTCAGAGTGTCACTGCTGTCCTCCCAAATCAGACGCAATTCATCAAACAAAAAGCCCTGTCTCTTATTTGTTTCTTCCTTGATGATCTTTAAGGTACACTAAGTACGTTTTTGCTTATTACAACATTTTACACATAAAGAACTAAATAGTATTTTTTATAAATATGTTGAAAATGATGTACATTAACATGAGATGAAGACTCAAGTCATAATAGAAACCTAATAAAAGCGATTTCATTTTATATAGAGCAGGTCGCCTCCTCATGGGCGCTTCCATGTTGACAGCTCATGACATTACTATTACCACTAATAATGCTAATAATAATAACATGCTTACTTTATATACAGTAGCGCTTTCAGACAATACTCAATCATAAAAGTACATGTAAACAAAACAAGCAAACCAAACAATATAACAACAAACACAATATACTTACTACAGACAATAACGGAGCCAAAGTCAACAGTATAGTCCTGAGTGATGGTATCAGCAGGATTGTGATCCAACAGACAGTTCAAACAGAATGAGTGCAAGTGAAAAGATAAAACGTCCAAACAAGAGGAAGTCATGAAGCAAATGTGTGTAGTATGAGATAGAGAAAAACACAAACTAAAAGTAACAAAACAGATGACAGACAAACATCTTTGGTGTAAGGTGGAAGCATTTAATAAACAAACTTCCAGTATCCAGGACGATGGGTGTCAGTATAGAGTACAAAACCACAAGTATTACTGGGACCAAGGGGACAAGCTAATGTCTGTGGTGCGCATGCAAAGAAAACACATTCTAACTACTTTAAAACTTTAGTTTACCAATCTACAAGCTTTTAATAATTTACATGTATTTAATGAATCATCGAAAATGATGTTCAATGACACACAGGGATGTTTGTGCAGGAACGTTTGCACTGATCTGGTAAGCAAACTCAACAGGCCTCTAAAATACAAGTACCCCATTCACACCTCTGGAATTTCCTGTGGGTGCGAAGACTGGCAAAGCATTAGGTAGGGCTCACTGCCCAACATAAACACTTGTGCATACACACCACCATCAACATAGTGTACACAATAATAGCTGCCATATGGGGATCCTGGGGTAGAATAACCAGTGGCTATATTCCAAAACCTAGTGAGTTTCCTTCATTGGAAACATTTTAAGGCATAATAGATGCACTTCCGATGCAAAGGCTATTAAAAAAAGACAGACAGCATGATAGTAATTATGCCGCCTTCTAAGATACCTTCTTTTGGTTAGCCTGTATGTATCCATTACAGAGGTGGAAATATAAGGACACAATGTATTGCATTAAAATTCATTATTAAAGCTGAAGTATGTAACTTTTCTGTGTTAAAATACTTTCTTCTATCCCAGCTTAATATGCAGAGACAACTAATAGTAAGCCATTCATAGGTACGTTTTCTCGAAAACTGTAAACACTGTGGCTGTGTCTCGTTTGTAAGGTTGCGTCCTCCAGAGGTCGCATTTGTCGGCCGCATACGTCATCGATGCTGTCTCGTTTCAGAAAAGCGAGTAGGACACTTCGAATGCAGCCTTCGAATGTGACCTTCTTTCACAGGAATTTGGAAGATGCATGTGGTGTATCCTTTGTGGGCACTCACAACCCACAATTCTTTGCTTCAACGGAAATGCCCATAAACATGATGTTCAAACACAAGGAATGTTAATTCCCAAGTTGAAGTAACTCAGTAGATGGGTGCAGAGTACATAATATGTATAATTATATTAATATATAATTAAAATAAATTATTAGACTAAAAGTACAATGTAAAATCTAATTCTTTTCTCTTTACATCATTATAACTCTCTGTGGAGCGGAGGGGGGCGGGGCCGGGGCGGAATATCGCGCGCCCGGTCCCCAATCGGCCTGATGGGACGCGCGAGGGATAAAGGCGGCCGGTGATGATGGTTCGAGAGAGAGAGAATTACGGACATGTCCGTAAACAATCTCTCTCTCCCGCACGATCCCCTGAAGTCGACCTTTAACCCTCACAGAGGCATAATTAGCCTAATACGGGTCCGGGTGTGTAGGATCACAACCCGGCCCTGCCCTCCGCCCTGCCACACTCTCCTAAAATGTACCTCATGCATTCCCTTCTAAAGGGACTTGGTTCCCTTCTCACTCAAAAGGCTCCCACTTGTTAAAGAGTGGCTTGCTGTCATGGCAATCATGTTATATTCCGTTTCCGTTTGTCCTACGAAGACCATCTCATTTAAACGAGGCTTGTTTAAAGGAGTACACTCTGTAGCCTATAATGCAGTCTTCAAAGGACGTGTCCTACCTAGCATGCAGCCTTCGAAACGAGACACAGCCTGTGTTTCTCTTACACTATGAAAAGTGCACTATTGGTTCTGCGAGACCCGCTTAGACCTGCCCCGACAATGTTACTCAACCAATGGCATGAGTTGAGGGCGGGTCTTTGTTTGACAAACTGCAGATGGTGGCATATTCTGTTTTGAAAACAACAATTATTTGCATTCCGTTTGGTGGCGCAGATATTACATACTTCAACTTCTCTCTTGTGCACTTCAAGCTATTTGAATGAGCTGCTGCCTACATACAACGCAAAAAATCTGTCCATAATATGGTTCTATTTCAGTTAGGATGCGGCTTTGGGGCTTTTCACACCGAACGCGATGTTGTGTCCATCTGCACTGTTTCTGCAATTGTTTTTCCATGTAAACATTCACTAGATAGATTTCTATGAGTGCTGCACCACATCTTGCTGCTTCTTATTCAGCGTTCCACGCAGGAGCGCCACATTTTTCAGACGCCATGTTAAGGTAAATTCTACTTAACTTCAACTTTTAAAAACACATCTGAAAAACATGCATTCCATTCTATTTGTTGCGCTATTGCTAACTGTTTTAGCGGTTTTGGATCAGAACCTCTGCATTCATCCATTTCTTACAAAAAGCCCCCAAATTCTTGCTTCTTAAACCTAGAAATAACCCCAACCATTTTCAAATGCTCTTGTTCTCCTTTTTTCAAACCCAACTTCAAAACAGCGCAATCATGCAAGCAACCCACAAGAGAAGTAGAGGGCCTTAATTTTAGGGAGAGAAATCTAGAACAAGGCAAGAGTTGGCCAAGCCAAACATGAACTGTGGCAGCATGCAGAATTTTTTAGAGCATGCCAAATCCACGCCCCACCCCCCCAAAAAATGGGCTTGTTCACGCAATCAAGGCAAAAAAAGGTCTCTGTGATAAGATTTGTTTGGCTACCAGAGAGAAATATGATGGTAGATTTGATGAAAGTAACCAGATCAGTACACGCAGTCGGGTTGTTTTGAAGTCACAAAATAAAAAGAACTTTGTGCTAGAAAGTTGAAAGTCAAAGACAACAATAACAATTTTACAGACATAACATGTTGTGTCCACCTGCGAAATAACTGGTCCAAAATCCCACTCCTCATAACAGTAAAATAGACACTGTTTTGATTGGCCATGATTGCATCGTGCAACATTTTCAAGTTTAGTGTGGACAGACAAATTACTTGTCATTGGAAACGTATCACATTATGCCTGATTAGGACACATGTTAGTGACTAACATGACGAATAATACATGCACCTTACCTTAACCTCACACTTCCTGTGGCAGGCTAACCGGCAAACTGCAAAGGACAAAAAAACAAGCCATCACATTTCAAGTCTACACATTTCATAAATTCGATTTTACAATTCACAAACCTTTTCAACAATTACTAATCCAGAAGAAATGGGTGCTTTTAACATGCAGGGCTCATTCTACACAGCAAAATGTTTTAACGCTGTGCTGCGTCAAATAATATTCGCCATTAGAGACTTGATGTTGCACAGTACCATCCACACCATGCACTGTGTATCTGCTCTCAGATCCTTTCTCACTGCTTGTGAAGGTTTGTAAACTTATCTTTAAATAGCCGATAAAATGGCTTGATGAGCACAGATGTCCGTTTCCTGTTATTACACAGAAAACTGTCTAGCTACAGAAATTTCCAGTTGACAAAAATTGAAAAATCAGAAAAATCTCCAAAAGGCAGCATCAAACAAGATCATTTCTGGAAAGAGACGCAGATCACCAGTGCTTTTAGAAAACTGGCAGAAAATGTCAATTCTGCACGTCTTTGGAATAAATATTCTGGTATATTGAACATTCTCGACTGTTACAATTTATCAGACAAAAGAGTGATAGAAATTTGTGTATCTTTTGTGATTAATCTTATTGAACCATATCAAAATTGTCCCATGGAGATCTTGGTAAAAGACATGGAACAAATTACCGACTGTTTTTCGGCGAACTCATGCGTACTCATGAGAAATCTAATTTTGTCCGGTTAGGAGTGTCTGTTATTGCATTTCATCTGATGTGAAAAAAACTAAACATTTTGAAAAAAATAAAAAATACATAATTATAAAATATTAAAAATAAAACATTTCCAAAATAAAAGTTTTAAAATACAATAATATGACATAAAATAAAATTACAAAAATAAATAAATTATATATGTATTAAAATATTAAAAATGTAAAAAAGGTAACGTGACCTTCAGTTAACACCCATATTCAGAATACAGACACCTATTATCTACAAACATCCCCATCTCATCTGAATCAGTGCATGACATATGTTCTCTAATTGCAACTTAACCCTTGTTTAGAAAACTAATCCTGTGCAAATATTGCTATAGATTCTCAAAGTTTCTGTGTCCTATTCAACCCCCATTCCGATCCATATTCCTGCTCATGCAGGTACAACACACTTGAACAAACACATATCCCTACTCTTACACAGTGCTCGCTCTGTTCCCTATGTATGAAATGCCATTCCACTGAGGGGGTGGAGTCTCAACAACAGAGGGCCTATACACACAGAGGGAATTTTAGTCACCAAAGTGATGAAATGCTGCCAAAGCCACACCCAATATCCTCTCAAACTCCTCTGAAGGCAGAACAAATTGTAGCACTCTCCCTCTCTCTCTCTCTCTCTCTCTCTCTCTCTCTGGTCCATTGCTGGAAAACACCTGACAGGAAAGTCATACTTAGACTTATAAATCTAGTCTCAGGCGATACCTTTAAAGGGGTCATGTCATGTCATGATTTCTTTTTTTTTTTTTTTGGGCAGAAACACATGGGTTTGGTGCCACTTCTCCTTTAAGACTTGCCAGTAAACACCCAATGGTATGACTATGGCTCTCTGCTCTTGACTGACCTGCTCTCTTCTTGCCAATTCACTGCTCACCGCTGCTGGGCAGGCTACAGAAGGGACATGACGAGATAAAGGTGTTGATGTGTTGTTATGGAGGCGGCCGTCAGATGCAAATGTTACCACAGTGTGACAATATGGAGTAAATAGACAGTGAGTCGTTTTGTCAGCTTGGTGAGGGGGAAGTTTTGAGTTCTGAAACTTACAGTATGTTTTTATAGTACAGTGACCACTTATATGTCAAAAGACCAAGGAAAATGTCATTCCTTATGTCATGACCCCTTTATAAGAGCATGAATCTAAAGGAGTTTGGGAAAATCCAGAATTTCAAAAAAAGATGTGCTTATTCTGGAATAGACTGTATCTTATGTAATATCTCCCTTTTCCTGTCTTGGTTCACATATTTTCGTGCATGCGTAATATTTGTAGTGTTTATTTTTAAATTCTTGGTTTAGATTTTGAAAAAAGTAGTGAACCTCTCAAAAGGGTAACATTCCCATGCCTTTGGGAGTGGTGGAAAGGGAAAACTGTATTTTGGCTTCTGATCTGCATAGTTCTTGGCTTTGTAGGATATTTTCATTAGCATCTGATCCTCCTGTTTGGGAGTGTGTCGGATGTGAGACAGTTTGGAGAACTGATGACTGTTTACTTCTGGTGTGGCTTGGTTAATGATCTAGACAGGTTATGCAAAAGTTTTAGGTTCAAACCTCAGATAATGGTGATTTCCATGAGTTATCATCATTATAAGCATGGCATTTTCAGCTACAATTTTCCTGTATTTCAACTGGTACAGCATATTCATAACAACAAGATTTAAAAAATGCATTAATACCTGTAGTCAAATAAAGCAATAAACCACTTGAGGCCATGAACTGAAGTAATTTTTACCATGGGCAAGGGTAGTATCTTTCTCTAAAAACCTCTATGACTTATTGTTTATGTTATAAAACAATGGCAACAGCAGTGCCCGACCGATTTATCGCAGATACTATTTTTTTTTTTTAGAAGAGCATATAATACAGAAAACAATCCTTGGGGTGATTTAAATTTGGTGCCATAATGTAGTATGTGCAGCAGAGCACGCTCCAACACTATTGTTTACAGAGCTGAGCTGACGGTGGTTCTGCAGACAGGGCGGAGATAAGCGGTGTGGGGTTAAGCGGTGACTTCACGGTAAATTGCAAACAAGTTTGTGAAATACATACTGGAACGTTAATAAACAATTACCCCATAATTTTCCATTTTCAATATAACGTTAACCCTGTACCTGACAACCATGTCACTCATGTTTATCACATTTCTTTCTTATGTTAGCCAGCTATAGTTTGTCAGTGCGGTCAGTAATGTTGCAGATTGAAAGGTAAACATCAGAGCATCTTTTTGTAGCTCAGCAGACAACGGTGCGGTGGTGGATTGTGTCTACTACGTTGTTACCTAGTTGGTGAGACGCAATGCTGGAAAGTAAATAAACAACGTCCATCTTTTACTCTCCATGACAATGAGCTTAACGCTAACTAGCTAACCACATAGCAACTTTAATTGCTTTTTAGCTGAGTGGAAGCTAATGTGTAAGCATGTATTCAACAAACAAGTATTCTTTAGTACAGGATTCGCACCCCTTCAACCGAACAATTCCAGTCATTGCATTTACAAAATGTAATATTTAAAAGTCTGGTGTTCCACCATTGAATGTTTCCCCTGAACTTGTATAGCAGAATACGGTGCCGCTGTTTATCTCTCGGCAGAAGTAAATGCTTCTTATTTTACAACCTGCCCCTAATTTACAGGCAGTATTACAATAGTCAATATTTGACTGATACTAAACAGTACTACTTATGTTTATTTAGCTATTTATTTTATTTTTTGTTATTCTTTATTTAAATGGTCAGCAATGGGGCGTAGTTTTATTCATAATAGCCAAGCAGTGCAGTCAGATTTAGTGTCGTCTTGAAAGGCAGAGCCTTAATTTTACTCTGTAAACTTCCAGTGATTTTACAGAGAAAAAAAGCTTGCAGGACCTCATTTTTAGATAGTTCATGTTCAAATTTGAAACATAATTTATTAAGACCGTGGCTTTGAGAACATTGTATTTCTGGGTTGTCTTGAAACTTTTATTATTGCTTTTTTAGATTATAAAACCATGTTCAGCACAAAATAATTCCATTACTATAAACTTCAGCTTCTCTAACTTTAAAAAATAACAACATATATGAATTTTGAAACTTGGGAAATAAAGCCCAATGTCGTCTTTCAAAAGATACTACAACTGTGTCCATACTCCTAAGGGTTCAGTAAATACAACCATTTAAGTTTAGATATGTCATTTTCATGGTTTGTGCTCAAAAAGGGGGTGCGTATCAATAGGTTAAGGTTTCCAAAAAAAAGAAAAAGGAACAACTTAGTACAGCAGTTACTGATTCTCTAAGCAGCATGTAATTCAGATAACCATAAGCAAAATTAAATTATCTATATTTACTCTTTTTGGACAGACAGAAAGTCTACACACATTTATGCCACATTCAAAGTCACTGTGAAATAGCATGTGACTGTGACTGCACATTCTATATTAATTTTCCAATGTTATTTAGCATCTAGAAACAACTAATAGCTTTGTGTTGAGATTAACATCCCTTTGGGACATGTCCCAAATGTATTTTCACATAAAAAAAAATACATGTTTTTTGGTCACTCTCACATTTAACTTAAATCAGTCATGCACACTGATAGTCATGCAAATACCGTATATCTACCATGGCATAAACTGTATAGCAAACTCTCTACCGTTGCATTTTCTGTCATATCTCTCTGTCCTAGTGTGCCAAAATGCACAGTGTCTTAAGATTTCTTAATTTTTGGAACGCTCTGAACTCACATGATCTGCATTCTAAATAAAGTGTGTCCCTTTTCAGTTTAAACACCCTCTGCTTTATCCCTCATATTCCTTGCTGTGTGCTGTAATTGTAGTTCCACCTCTTGAAAGCTTACAAATTGCAACTCCACAAAGGAGACATTTCTTTCACAGAGAGCATGAGTTGTAGGATAATTGTTTGATGTGGTTTTCAGCCTCCTTTTGATAGAAAATAATCTGACCTGATCATTGACTGTTTATAAACGATCGGTCGATGTCAAATAGTGCAGATAATTGTTTAATTGGCTGATGTAACTCTAAAGGGAAGCACTCTGTTTTTCAGAAAATGGCTATAGGCCTGTTCAAGTCCTCTAAGAGTGTGTGTCTATTTCACAGTTTAGAGTGCAGTCCTGCATGCTTGTTTTAGAGGAAATCCATGGTCCGGCTCTGTGATTGTGTCTCTGTAACCCGGCACGGCCCAGCCCTCTGGGAATGCTGCTAGTTAAAAAAGGCCGGCATGGGAAATGCCAAACGTGTTCCTCCTCCTCTCTCGTTCGGAACATTCTTAAGGCCCTGTGTCAGATATTAAGCAGTTCCCCTGCTTCTCTAATCCTCTTTTTCTCCCTACATCTCTTTCACACACCCTTCAACCCCTCACTCCCTGCCTCTCTTCAGCTCACCAGTGTTTATACACCAACGATCTGACTTCCAAACAAGGCAAACCCACGTGCACTCCACAGAATGCAGTTTCACACCCAATATGGCAGTCTGCTACTCTCTCAACCTACATCCTAAAAGAACACAATGCTCGGGTGCACAGAAATGTGTTGGGCAGTACATAACAGTGCCCGTGTTTGCCTGCTATGGGAAGATATCATGAAGAAATAGGTTATTTGTGTATATAAACCATTTTTCAATTCGGCTTCTAGCTAAAATAACTATATTGTGATACATTTATGATGGTATAAAATTACACATACATACAATCTTGTGATTAAATATTTCATGAAGATGCTGTCCACTATTACTCATCATCAAGTATACTGTACTTCCATTCATCATTCCAGAAACCACAAAGCATCCAACAGTACACTGTCATAGCAAGGCAACTGGATATTCCTGTAGGGGAAATATTTACTGTGTGCTGTTTCTCTGCACTGGACATGATTCTGTACTGCCAAAACACACACACACACAAACACACACACTTCTGGGGACAATTTTAAGATAATGATGAATACTACTGACTTACATTAATCCTAAACTATTTTTTTATTTTCCTTTTTTTAAATTAAAAAAAGTTGTGGCAGGGCAGAGGGCGGAGCCGGGCTGGGTCGTGATTCTACCTTATTCTAGTCCCTAATCAGGCTAATCAAGCCTCCGAGAGGGATAAAGGCCGAATGCGGAGGATTGTGTGTGAGAGAGAGAGATCGTTTACGGACATGTCCGTCGTGCCTGTTTGAGTCTTTTTAAGTTTATCATTAAAACTATTATTTATATTGACCAGCCGGTTCTCGCCTCCTCCTTTCCATTAAATTACGTTACAAAACTGTTTGCTTTATTTAATAATTATTTTTCCAGTTGTGTATAATGAATAGCTAACATACACTCTTCGTCCTTAGCTACAAATGAAAAAGCAAAAAACTAAAACATTTTGTATTTTAATTAAAAATTATTTTTAACCTTGACCTTTAACCTTAACAAAAAAATTTAATAAAACCAAACTAAATTAAATGAAAAACAAATCATTATTTACTTTACTTTAGAATAATTTTAATTTTGACCTTTAACCCTAACAAAACAAAACAAATATAAAAGAAAAAACTAAACAAAACATTATTTTCTTTAATTAGAAATATTTTTTAACCTTGACCTTTAACCTTAACAAAACAAAAAAATTAAACCAAACTAAACAAAATGAAAAACAAATAATTATTTACTTTACTTTGGAATAATTTTAACTTTGACCTTTAACCTTAACAAAACAACACACACACACACAAAAACATTATTTCCTTTAATTAGAAATTATTTTTAAACTTGACCTTTAACCTTAACAAAAAACAAAACAAAATGAAAAACAAATCATTATTTACTATACTTTGGAATCTTTTTAACCTTGACTTTAACAAAACAAAAAATTTATTAAAACAAAACAAAAACATTTTTTTTTACTTTAATTAGGAATCATTTTTAATCTTGGCCTTTAACCTTAACAAAAAAAAAAAAAAAAAACTGAATTTTTTACTGAATTTTAACCTTAACTCCACAGACAGGCGTTAACAGATTTAGTAAATATAACTATATATTTTGTCCCTGAAAAAGCTCTAAGCTAGCACACCCACCCACACATAAAAAAGGAAAGTAAAATGTTTGTGACATGATTAAGAAGCTTATTATTGCTGTGATTTGTGTCTGTTTGTAAATCTGTGAGTGAGGAATAATTGTACATTATGCAATCCATTTAACTGCTACAAATTATTTCAACCTCTGACCTCACTCTATCAATTCAGAATACCGTTTCTTCTTTTAAGTGTGATTGCAGGTGTTAACTTAGAATCCAACCCCCCTGTGTGGCTGTAAAGCTTTAATATCCTGTGTGGAAAATTTCCCACAATGCCTTCAGATGCTCATCTGGTCTGGATTGCAAGCTTTTCCAAGTCTAACTTCACTGCAATATTGAATCAATAGGCTTTCTAAAAGTCTGTGAACACAGGATAAATCACAGCTATATTTGTTGAAACAGCTGTTAAATTTGACACACGTAACAGTGAATCACAATGGTGCTTATGTAACATAATAAGAGATGTCTTAAGAAATTAATAGCATGGTTAGTTTTCAGAGTGTGTGAAATTTCATTTGCAGCCTAAAACCCTGGTTTCAGACTGTGTTGTGGTTGGTGGACTCTATCCTGCAAAGCAAAATCCTGATTATGACATTGCTCAAAGCGAAGGCTCATAATGTCTATTCTTGCACTGTCTCCTAGTGGCAAAACTTGATATATTTAGACAGAAATTTGAACATCAGGCCAAACACTCTTCAAATCACCAGAGGGTGGCAGTGTCTCACTGATGTGTTTCACCTCAGACGATATTAAGGGCATTTTAATGTCTAATAGAAATTCTAAATAATGACTGAAAACTGCTGCTTCAAGGCATCAAGGCAATTTAATTTTTGCATCACGACATGTCTACTTATGTATCTTTTTCTGCCTATGATGTTCAAACTACTGTGCATACTGTTCAGAGGTTGGTTGAAAGAATACAAATTGAAACTGATTGTAATTAATTTTAGTGTATAAATGTATTGTTCTTTATTTGAACTAATGATTCAATTTATTTTGAATGCAGTTTACATTAAATATTTACACTAAAGCTAACTAAAGATCCATTTGTTCTAGATCAACTGTTCTAGATAGAGTATACTGTTGTAGATCTACATCAGACGTGACATAATGGTGCCTTGAAAGTACTGTTATAATGTACTAAAATGAACTGAATGATTTTCTTAACGCTTGGCTGCATTAATCTGCACACACATACACATACACATACACACACACACACACACACACACACACACACACACATGTTGTGTTTCCATGTTTTATGGGGACTTTCCATAGACATAATGGTTTTTATACTGTACAAACTTTATATTCTATCCCCTAAACCTAACCCTACCCCTAAACCTAACCCTCACAGAAAACTTTATGCATTTTTACATTTTCAAAAAACATAATTTAGTATGATTTATAAGCTGTTTTCCTCATGGGGACCGACAAAATGTCCCCACAAGGTCAAAAATTTCGTGTTTTACTATCCTTATGGGGACATTTGGTCCCCACAAAGTGATAAATACACGCTCACACACACACACACACACACACACACACACTAACAAATGACTCTAATGACTCTATTTAATTAATCAGTCAAAAAGACTCACGAATCAGTCTGAAATGTCTCAACTAAACTGGCAGCTAGGCAACAATGTCGCTGCCTTCTGTTTCAAACACAGATAAAGAAGACTTCCAGTGTCACATCGACAAGGTGATAGTTGATATTCTGAGTAATGTAAAATATGTAAATAGGCTAAATGACATCCTGGGTGTGTTTGCTACAGTACTAAAACGAAGGGCTGCTAAGACTGAGAGCTTTAGCTGATTAAAGTAATGATGTTAGACTCGTTTATCAGCAGGGAGAAATGAATGGTCGTCTTCATCAAACTGCTTACTGTATCTCATTTCACTAATGCAATGCCTCAGGAAGCCCTAATAAGCTATGGTGATGGGTTATGTAATGTGTGTGTGTGTGTGTGTGTGTATACATGAATCACAAAGGGAATGGATGGATGAGAAAGAGTAAAGAGTACATGATGGACTTAAAAGTGAATTGTGTCATTTCTATGCCACAAGCAGCACCAAATTAAATTGCAATCTGTTCATCGGAGCAGAAATAGCACTGGTTCAACCAATGGCATGGGTTTGGGGCAGGAATACCTGTTTATTAGACCAATTTCAGACAGCGGGAGAGTCTGGAATGGAATACTACCTTATTACTTACTGAATACTGGCCATTATCAGGGCTGAAACGATTAGTCGACAATAAAAAATTGTCAACAAAAATTTTATTTGTCGAATAGTCTAATCTAATTTAACGTAACGAGATCACATTAAACTCTAATGATGACACGTGAGAACAGCACTGCAGCTCGCGCAAGACTGAGGAGAGGAAGAATTACACAGATCAGTTCAGAAGCACTCCAAACAGCTTCAGGTGAAGTAGATCGCAAAGTATGAGGGAACTATAATGCAAAAATACCAAACAAGTAAATACAGAAGCACTCTCGTTGTGAAATAAGCGGGGCCGGAGCTCTTTAAAGGAAACTGCTCTTAAATGCAGTTATATTTAATGCGTTATAGCTTTATTAAAGTTCAGATATTGCACTTAATCGCAATGCCCACGGATTGTAATAAGGAAGATTCCTGAGAAATGTAAGCTTGTAGTACCACCTGTTTACTCCAGAGGGCAGTAATTGAAACTTCAGCTGTGTGGCAATGCACAGTTTATACAGTGAAGAAAACAACCCTTCAGCAGACAGAGCAACACAAACATGTTATGTTCTTGCATTCAAAACACTTGATGGAGCGCAAATTCGAACTAAGGGATCTCAAGATGGGTTCTAAAACTATAAAATTAAAAATTAAACTATATTTAACTTGAAACTGTGACCTAAACATTTTATGTTTATGACGCAACGCACCCGAAACGCTACACAAGCATGTCTGACGCAGGTGTACATTGACGGGTCCTTAAACAAGCCCTCATAATAAATCTCGAACTGACTGAAAAAATTCACTTGTGTAATGGATTGCTGTGAACTGTGTGCAAATGATTGACTTATGATCAATAATAAGGTAGTAAACAATGCATTGTATTCAAAAGCCGCTTTTGTATTGTCTTATCAATGATTAACTCTTCTACCACAAGAACGTAATGCATTTTAATTATCTGAATATTTGTATTTATATATATATATATATATATATATATATATATATATCAGCACCGTTTAATCGATAAAACCGATATATCGGTCTACTTCTACTAACTACTTTTACAATTTCAGCAGTATAATGTTAGTATACCATTACAAACATAGCCAATGAAACTTTGTAAACAGTATTTTTGGCAATTTAAATAACACACTTCAGCTTTAAAGGGTGTATGTTTACTTCCTCCTTTGAGTAAACCGGCTTCAACTTTGTTGAAGAGTGTGTGTGTGTGTGTGTGTGTGTGTGGTATCCACTTGCATGTGTTCGCCACGTGTGCACACACTCGCACAAATCCAGCACACCATAATTCTCTTCAAAAGCTGCCTGTGTTTCATTCTTCCCCCTGAGGGTGATCAGAGGAGATTTTGCATTTTGTCTGTAAAAGGAAAACAATCTCAGTGTCCAAAGGCAGGGATGGAATTCTAATGAAACCACAGAAAACGCTATTTTTACGCACACATCCCCCGTTTCATTTCTCGGGGTCACCTTAGTGCTGTGCCTGAGGTGTTTATACTGGTGCAAAGCATCGACAGATCATGCCAGATCTATTGATGGCATTGAAAAGCAAACGAGAAACAACAATGACTCATGCCAGAGTCAGGCACACTGCTTTCACTCTCACAGGAATGAAAATAATCAGATGAGCTCATGTTACAGGCCAGGGGGGCTCTGCAGGGGGACGTACTGCATGTTCTGTCACTTTATTGAATGCAGGCCGTGCTTCGGAGTCTCAAGATGTCTTGTTTCGCCTTTGCTACACTATATCTGCTAAAGATGGAGTTCAACGAATTGTTCGGGTTCAATACAAGAGAAGCTCAAGCGACAGCATTTGTGACATAATGTTGACTACCACAAATGATTATTCAAACTAGTAGTTTTAACAAAAGAATTAATGGAAGTGCTTTTATAAAATTACAAGCTTCACATTTCTGCCTTTAAACCCTCCCGAAAAATGTCCCCATTCACTTCCATTGTAAGTGCCTCACTGTAACCTATTTTAACCAAAAGGAGAGACAAGTTGAAATTAATTTAGGTGGTTAACAACATTATGCCACAATTATACTGTTGATTAATCTTAAGTTATTTTTAACCCTTTTTTTCCTCTCTCACTCAAATAGACAAGCAATACTACACAGCCAGAGTCTTTAAACCCTTAATACACGTCTGCAATTACTTCAAGCTGTAAAAATGACAACAACCCATATTCATTTTGCAGATCAGATTATACTGACCTCCTCATTCAAGGCTGTTTTCATGACGAGTGCTCTGATGTGATCAGACCTGCAGACTGCATGCTTTATTTACCATTAGACGAGTCACAGCTGCCTGTGGTAAAACTACACTGTGCTTCATTTTATGACCGTCGTGGCAGGATGCTTATCTTTCTAAAGATTTAAGTGCAGGTATGGGTCCTTTCAAACAAACTTTACACTGACATAATTCATATACTGTATATCTGTTCATGAGAAGGCAAATTCAAAGAAACTAACAGTTTACGAGAGCACTTGAAGCCAGTCAATCCAAATTAACCGTTCATAAACTCAGGGTGAAAGCAGATAGACTGTTGTTATTAGATAGTATTAGGCAAAAATTAGACGTTTGTAATTAAAGGGACAGATCACCCCAAAATGAAAATCTCATAATTTACTCAGCCTAATGTTGTTCTAAACCCATATAACCCGAGTCTTAAAGAAAATAAAGACATATTAATCTAAACTCCTGAAGAGAAACAGTCCAGTCTCTCATAGCAGTCGGAGCACACAAGCGTCAACCACCTGTGTATGTGCGCACAGTCAAATTAATTATACTTTGAAAAGTATACGAGTTTGCATTGGCATGAGTGAGAGTAAATGATAACAGTATGAACAATCCAGCCACAAAGTGGAACATAAACCTCTCTATTTTTGCCTTTAGCAATCATTTCAGTATGGGGGCCTCACCGCTTTTTGTGGTGAGGTACACCGAAAAGAGAAAGCAGCTCTTTAAGACAGTTCACACAATCAGCTAATAGTCTTAACCGGACCTAACTCAATGACACTCAGATGGGACACATTCAAAAGGGACATGAGACAATGACAGATCTGTCTTGAATGGAAATCATTACCCAGGATCTTTACGATCAAAGGGTTAAATGCCTATAGCTCTAAGTATAATGACACCAACTTGAGATGTATACGAACACTATGAACACAAACATACAACAATCAACTATATAGACAGTACTCAAGGTTAATACTTACACATGATGATGGGACATTTTAGATATGTATGGATTTTTATGGCTGACCAATGTGTTACTGAGTAATTGTATATTCTCCATGCGCCACTTCCACAATGCAGCTCCTTTCAGAGTGCGGAGAGAGTTCGATTTATTTACAGGGTCTAGAATTGACTATAGCTTGAACCTACAATCTTTCACATAACAGCCCAGATATTTGAACCAATTTCCCGAAGTCTACAATGCTTTTGTGGAAGAACAAACTCACTGTATTTGCTAAGGTTTAGCAGATTAGTGGCATCAAATCATAAATAGATACTCAAAGTTTTGTTTGAGGCACTAAGTAGCAAATTAACTTGATATATACAAGCAGAACTTAATATTATGCTTTGTTTTCTGAGTTATGTCTGTGACATAATCACTAGCTATTACAGTTATTAGTAGTTTATTACAAGTTATTATTACATTTGGATGGGCAACAATTCTGATTGTATACACATTTCCACTTATTTCTTCGCTGTGCAAGAATTTTCTAGTTTTTCCTTGCCAGTCTGTTGTGGTATTGCAGGTAAGGCTGTCAAATTAAAATCTGAATATTTGTCAAATTTAAGATAAAAATGTACACATCCAAAATTAAAATGTTTAAATGAGCATTACAATTTTGGATGTGTGCCAAGAATTGGCTAAAATAGGGGCAGTGCAATGAATAAAAACAGAGCGCGGGTGTTTCGACACGTGTTTTAAAAGTTGAATTTCCTTTTCAATTGACACAGCGCTTAAAAAAAACACACTGTTACGGCACCAGACAGTGAAAAAAACTGTGAGACATGACGCACCGGTCAAAAACGTCCATCAAGTGGATGCTTGCATAGAAAAAGCCTTTCTGATTGAACGCCCCTCATAGGTGGAGGTCTTTGGCGGTTATGTCTAGACTACTATATGTCTTGTTCTCTAATTAGCGTCTCACTGCATAAGCATTAGGTATAAACATACAGCTGTATTTAATGAAAAACACGTTGGTACTGCCGATATTATGAAGTTTGAGGTAGGTGGTAGTACTATGGCACCGGTATAGACTACTGTGCACCGATAAGTTTAAATAGAACCACAATTGAAGCGTTTCTTTTCTTTTTTATTCTTTTATGTAATATTTGAGAATATAAACTGGCTACATCTTTTGACATCATTTTACAAACATTTGTTAACAGCCAGATGTTCTTTGCAATAAACCATCTATACAACAAGGTGCTGATTGGTTTATGCTGATTTGTAGCGCCCTCTTGTGGACAGAGGAGACAACATAGTTTTAAAAATCAGATGTCTTGTAGATCCCCCCATCCTGGAAAATAATGGTAACATTTCAGTGAAAAGTTTGAATATAGTTTCTCAGCCCTGTTGACAGCCCTAATTTTAATATGAATTACTTCAAATAAACTCTGCCCTAAATGGCATATAAAACCAAAACAATCTGTGGTTGGGTGCTTTCATGTTGGTCTATATGGGTGTTTCTTGGCTAAAATAAACTTCAAAGTGGACCAGACTTTATGCCAGAAGACAAAAGTCTGCTATCTGGTCCCCAACTGCTTTAATAGCCCTTCATATAATGCCACACTCTCCCTCAGTAGCTAATCAGGTTAATGATTACATTTCATTAGAGGAACTGAGTGACTGGACACTGGCAGCATCTGTTACTTCTGCACTCTGCTCTCCAGCAGTTCATCTTGACCTTTCCCCATTAGAACTCATCAGACAGGCAGATGTCCTTACTGGAAGACAACCACACCCCCTCCCACCCCATCCTCCCCTGGACTGACCTCTGCAGATGAGTCCCTCATTGTTTACAGTCTGCTTGCACACGCCGCAGTGCTTGCCCTTCTTGAATGTCTTGAGTCGGAAGGTGTGGGAATGGACGGCTTCAAACTCTTCAGGCTGCAGAGGAAAAGGACACAAGGATTATTTCTGAGAAACTTTAAGGATGCTTGTTAAATGAAAAAAATTACAAATAAAATAGGGCTGCACATTACAGCTAAAACAAATGTTCTATAAAAAAATCTTGCTGTTCTCTCTTTTCACTACTCTTCTAGATTTCTTACATAGACTCTTAACATGTCGATGTATGGGTTAAACCAATATATATATATATATATATATGTTATGATAAAAAAAAATTCCAAAGGTCCATTCAATGCAAGTGAATGGTGACCAAAACTTTAAAGCTCCAAAAAGCACATAAAGGCAGCATAAAATTAATGCATAAGACTCTTCAAAAGCAAGAATCGGTTTTAGGTGAGAACAAAACAAAATGTTTGCAGTCTCTAAGTACGATTATGAGTTAAAGCTTGATCACACTTCCTAGTGCATGACGCATGTGCAGAGTGCTAGATGGTGCTAGGAAGTATATTAAATCACTAAAGTCTTGTGTATTACTTTTATGCTACCATCAGGGGTATACTGGGATATGACATGGGCCTGGGATTTTCCATAGAAACTGTCCCAAAAGTTGTTGAGTGGGGGGTGAGGGGTGGTTTCGTTGTCCTTTTCTGCATATCGCTGCCCCCTTCGGCATTTCACAGTGCCTTTTGTGGCCCATTCTGCATTCGGCCCATTTCACGGCTGGCTCGGTTCTCCCGATGGCCAGTCTGCCCCTGAACGGCCCCAAAGTGCGTCGGCACACCGGGAAGTTTACCAATCCAGCCCTGGCTACCATCATGTGCATTTTGGAGCTTCAAAGTTTTGGTTACCATGCATTGTACGGACCTACAGAGCTGAGATTTTGTTCTAAATATATTTGTTTATGTCCTGCAGAAGCAAGAAAGTCATACACATCTGGGATGGCATGAGGGTAAGTAAATGATGAGAGAATTTTCATTTTTTGGTGAACTATTCCTTTAACAGGTGACCAGAGATTGGAGTTCAGATCCCAAAAATTACAAACATTTTGCGACGAATCAGACTTGCCTTCTTAGAAAACAGCTGTTTTAAAAATCATGCTTAAAGTATGACTTGGTGTAATTTATGTTGAAGAACAAAACGTAAAAAATCTCCTTTTAAGTAATATGTTTCTAATCTTCCATGAGTGTGTGTATGCACAAGAGGAGGAGCTTAACTAAAGAAAAACAAAATGTTGAAATTGCCAAGGACTTGTTCTTTTTGTCTCTAAAGTGAAACATAGATCATTGCCAGTGAAACAGAGAACCTTTTTTGGAAATGGTGCAGCTGCACTTGAAGGTTGGAATGAGTCCTTCACCCTCAGTAGGAGCCGAGAGGGGAGAAAGAGGCCATCCAAAAACAAGAACGGTGTGGACAGGATTTGGGCTGCAGCAGGTGTGTTATGTAAGCATAGGACTCAACAAAAAAAAAAAAAGGCCCAGGGCCATGGAGAGACATTTGGGCCAGACTGTACTGTCACTTGACTTATTGGGCCAGTGCAGCATTTTTACAAAAATTTGTATTTGCCTTGCAAACTTTTTCTATGACGTATTGAACACTGTTTTAAAGGGATTATTTACCCAAAAGTAAAATTTCTATCATAATTTATACACCCTAATGCCATCCCAGATGTGTTTAACTTTCTTCTGCTGAACACAGAGGCGCAAAAACCATATATCCAAGGTATGCAATGCATAGGGGCGCCATATAAAGGGGAGGCGCCAGCGGCTCTACTAAAGTTGGTGCAATCAGCACCAACATCACCCCCTCCCCCCCAGCACAACGCTTCTAATGGATTACACTCCCCTCCCCTCACTTGACAGATACATGGGGCACAACATTTAGTTTTGCACACCCGCTCGAAAATGTGAACGCAGGCAAATATAAAAAAAAATAAAATCAGCTCTGTAGGTTCTCACAGTGCAAGCAATGTGTACCAAGGTTGTGAAGCTCCAAAATGCACATAAAAGCAGCCTAAAAGCAATCCATGAGACTCCAGTGGTTAAATTAATATCTTCAGAGCCGATATAACAGGTGTTTTTGAGAAACAGATTCATATTTAAGACCTATTTTTACTATAAGTCTCCACTTTCACTTTCACATTCTTATTCTTTTTGGCGATTTGCATTCTTCATGCATATCGCCACCTACTGGGCAGGAATTTATGGAAATTGTATGGCCTGCCATGGAGTTCAATTATAGCTGTGTAATTTCCAGTTATTTTGATTAAACACAATTCTTGTATTATTGCTTTTTCTGTAAACCTAAACCTAGACCCAAACTCTTGGTATTGGCTGATACCAATCCGATATAAATATGTGGGGTTTTTTTCTTAATCAGTTTAAAAATCTACATAACTTAACACAAACACAAACCTCTAACTTTACATTTAATTATAAAATAGAGAAAATAGAAAAACAACTAGACTATTATAATTGTTATTATTATTAGTAGTAGTAGTAGTAATAATATCTACAACAACAACAACAATTATTTTTACTATTATTACTATTATTATAGTGCAGTGTTATAATGACTATTACCATTTTATTATACAATAGTATGGCTTTTATTTTGAGAGAAATACCTGATCATTTTAAAAGATAAGTATGGGATCGGTGCATCTCTAAACGTTTTGTTGCTAAAAACATCTTACTGTTGAGCCCTGAAGCTGGAACTGCTTATTAGGACATGAAAGAGTCTGATCGACTGTGCTCCTCTTAAAGCCCTCCTGGTTTTTATTTTCCATTCCATTTTCCATTTCCATTATTTCCATAATGATCTCTGAACTTCTTTCATTTTTCCAGAGTGTTTGTAATGTTTGTATGTTGATCAGCAGATATGTGAACAAAACGGAGGTAAAGAAGTAAAACAAACTCATTTGTTGATAATGAGCGGCTGATTGCATTCTTTATTTTGTATTCAGCTCTGCTCACATGCCCGATGACAGATATTTGTGGTAATTTAACCTGTGACATCACTTACTCTTAGGTATTTGCTCAGCAATGTTATATTGAGCATTTGCATTGTACCCTTTAGACTTTGCTGTTAACCCAATTAAAGCACTGGCTTAGCCCGAAAACTTTGCAGGAACAATGCCTCAACCAATGGAGTGAGTTTGGCACAGGATTTTATTTACTCTGATCCTTCCGCTAGAAGATATAGTCCCTGACATGTAGGATAAGAGATCTCCTCTATGGGTGCTGCACAGTGATATACAAGATAGCAAGGTGACCAGGTGTTTCACATGAAAGCCATTACTGTGTCAAGTCTTTAGGCAAGTCTGGAACACTGTATTGACCAATCAGCAGCCAATATGGGAAATATTCAACATTTAAACCAGTCTATATTATGTCTAATACACGATGCAATCCAAGCTGCAATCCTGCTTGAGAGTTTGATTGATGCAGCCTTCTCTCAACACACAATCACTATGGACAGACTGAACAATGAGTGCTTATCTGCAGAATTCACAGGAATGGATCTGCATGGGACAGTGTGACATTGATGGCTATGTGCCAGCAATGACACGGTCTCCTTTCCATTCCTCCATCAGGACACGCCTCGGCACCAACTTAATGTGATTTGCCTAATCTAATTAACCAGGAACAATCATTACGCCAGGCAGCAGCCCAATGTCTGAGCTCTGCGGTTCTTTAAAAAATGCTGCAAGGCGCAGATAGGATGATACCATCATAATCTACAGATACAGCTACTATAGAGATTGCAAACCATCACCTGTTGTTGAGTGTTTGCGTTTGCTCGGTTTGTGATAAAGCAATAACAGTAACAAATGATAATATATTCTCTCCTACATTTAGGTCTTAGAGGATCTAGTGATCATAAGTAACAATACCCCTCTTTTAAAGGAATTAAATGAACTATTATATGTATAGTTCACCCAAAAATGCCATTATAAAAGTAAGCTCAATAAACAGAATTAGAGGCATAATATTGATTACTACAAAATATTCTTGAAAATAATATAAATATGAATATAAATATTCATGAAAAACTGCCGCAATTTTAGATTGTGCTATTACCACAAATAAAAGTATTAAAAAGTAATAAAAGTTAATATTTAAAAGAGATGTTTGTGAACATTTTCAGCCCATAATATCAGCAGTAATTCATCAAACACTAATGATTTTATTTATTTATATTTATACACACACTTTTATTTATTTATTTCAGTTATTGAATTTATTCAGGGGAAGGCTACAATTGCACAGTGCCTAGAATTGTAACCAGATGATCTATTCATATTCACATAGGTCTATAGTTCAGTACTGACGTCCGTCATTTTAATCCTGTTCTTTGTGCATCAGGTCCAAGCCAAAGAAACAAAACTTTAGGCTACGTGAGAGCCCACATCAAGTGCATTCATGTTACATGCATTTCTCATGTCACTTTCATTAATCTCTATGAAGTTGAGAACTATTTGAAACCTCATCTTACTAAAGCCATTATTATTTCTATAATAAAAATCTGTAATTGTTAATTATTTTCAGCGCTTTGTCAAGGTTACAAACATCTTCCATGTTTGTCAGTGTTTCAACATTATTTTCATTTTGAGACGACAAACTGCTGGACATATTTGCCAAAGTTTCAGCACCTTTGGACCGGACAGCTCTCATAACACTTGCATATACTTTAAAGAGCGATCTGCGTGCTGGTTTGGGAAACAACCATTACACCATCTTAAAATAATGAGCGATGTTAGTTAAGATGATCATAAACACTTTAGTTGCAACGTAATTGGGAAACCCAGACATGGTCTGCTTTTTGTTGTTTTTTGCTCTCAAAACAATAGTATAACTGAGGGGTAGCCACATTGACTATGAATTAATTGTGCCCGGTATATGCGCTATTTATTAGTACGCTGCAGACCACTAATTTTGACCCTGTCTGGCTGAACATGTCAACTGTGATCCAGACACCTAATTCATCTCTTAAACATGCTGAAAAATGCTGAAAACTATGCAATGTTGCAACTTAAGCTTTTACGATCATCTTAACTTACGTCGGCCGTTATTTTACAATGGAGTAACGCCTGTTTCCCAAACCAGCACATACATCGCTCATTATAAAGTCGAACTTAAGTGCTTCGTTACGGGAGCTGTCCAGTCCAAATTGGTGCTGATAATTTTAGCCAGTATGTCCAGGAGATTGTCAACTTGAAAATAATATGGAAATACTAACAAACATGGAAGATGTTTATAACCTTGTCAAGGCAACGAAATATATTAACTATTACATAATTTATTTAAATAAATAATTATGGCTTTAGTAAGACTGAGTTTCAGATGTATTGATGCTCAATCAAAGAGATGAATGAAACTGATGCAATAAATGCATGTATCGTAAAAGTGCACAATGTGAATCTTGAGGGGTTCTCATGTAGCCGAAAGTTTTGTTCCTTTGGCTGGAAACTGAACAAATGCACACAGAACTGGATTAAAATGACCGGCATTAGTACTGAACTACTCATAGACCTGTCTAAATAATAATAGATCATCTGGTTAGTTGAAGGTCACTGTGTACTTGTAGCCTTACTGCCATTATGCATCATGCAATTTGTTACAATTTGGTACCAGCCGATTTCAATCATCCATTGGAGGATGAAGGAAGAGGAGGAGGAAGAGAGAGACAGGGAATCTCTCATTGCACACTCACTCTAAACTCCTTGGTTAACCAAATTTTAATTTAAGTTTTAAACTGCATGGTCACATTACTCACGTATGTCTTCCTAAATAATCTGTTTAATAAGAACATATCATCTTACTATTGCCTTTACAATTATGCATATCAAAGAAGGCTAATATATTGTTATACTCTATTACGTTTCTTGTAAATTAGATCACGTTGTATGCACAGGACTGATTTTTACAGATTTTTTGAAAAAATGTTATCCTCTGAAATAGTTTACAATGGATTTCAAATTATCAAAATATGTTCATAAAATTTATTAAATGTCCCATTGTCTTTGAAATTGAAAGATGCCAGAAAGTTACGTTTAAGTTGCACTTAATGAACTTCAGAGAGGTTCAAAGCTTTTACAAAATACTTAGATAACAATCCTTTAGGGAAACGCACCTAGAGAAGTACTACTTAAGTGCTACTAACGTCCTACTTGGTGATTCGGGAACTAAGCCCTATATGCCAAGCTATAATGCACTTCTCCATCATTTGATGAATGTTTGATGAATTGCTGCTGATATGATGAGTTGCAGGAGTTCCAATTATTTTTTGCTTCACTTAAGAGCATGCTTGTAACTCGCACCTCACTTGACAGGTGCCTAAAGGTGTACTAACTCCTGTACTAATGCACACCTCATTCATGAACCGAGAGCTCCCATAATGCTAAAACATTATTCTCAAAATATTATGACTTTAATCTCATCATGTTACAACTTCATTCTCGTAGTTTTGACTTTATTAATATTACGACTTAATTCTCATAATTAAAAAAAAAAATCTCAAAATATAATTACTTAATTCTCATAATTTTGACATTATTCTCAAAATATATTTATTTAATTCTCGTAATTTTTACTTTATTCTCGAAATATTACGACTTCATTCTCATCATTTTTACATTATTCTCGAAATGTTATTACTTTATTCTCTTAATTTTTACTTTATTCTCGAAATATTACGACTTTATACTCGTAATGTTTACTCCATTCTAAAGAAATTTGCCTAAAACTTTATTCTCGAAATATTACAACTTTATTCTCGTAATTTTGACTTTATTCTCAAATTATTACGACTTTAAATCATGTCATTTTGACTTTATTCTCTAAATATTATGACAAAATTCTCTTAACTCTGATTTTTTCTCAAAATATTATGACTTTATTCTCAAAATGTAAGATTTTCTTTTTTCCATGGCACTAAAATGCCGTCGTATGCCACAAATTCTGTCGATTGAGCTTAACTTGTATTGAACCCGGAATGTTCCTTTAACTCGTGTTGTTCCTCACCCTATACAATTATTCTTTGATTTCTGTGGAGTTGACATTTTGAAGAATCTTTATGTAATGCTTTGCCATACAATGACAGATAATTGAATGGCTGCTAAGCTCCAAAATGTGAAAGAAAACCTGATAAAAGCAACATAAAAGTAGCCCATATGATTACATAGTCAATATTTCAAGTCTTCTGAAGCCACACAACAGCTCTATGACAGAAATGCTGTTCATTATTCACTTCAAAACTCTCAAATCTCATCATCCGCTCTTATATTCGAAAAAAGCTGCGTAACGATTCTTAAAATATTCTCCTGCTGTGTTCTATAGAAAAAGACAACATTATTTTCAACAACAACAGAATTTCCATCTTTGGGTGAACGATTGCTATGATATACCTGAAATCAAAACACTGAAATGCTCCCATTTTGCAAACATGTATTAAAACATATCTAGTGTTTTTCTTCAAGCATGCTCCACTTAAGAATTAATATCGAGTGAACCACAGAATAGGACAAACAGAGAAAGAGAGAGATTGAGAGAGAGCGTGCTAGACAGGACAGACAGAAAAATGTCTCAATCTAAGCTCAGTTGAGCAGAGAGTGAGACTTGTCTGCATTCCTGACATTGAGGTGGTGGTAGGGTCAGGTGATGTATTGAATATTAACAATAAAATGTTTACAATGTAAAATTGACCAATATGGTGAATATCACAATGATTATAATGTGCTTACATTTGGCCATTAAGTTTTATAAAGAGCACGTCAGTAGACTAATTTCACAATCTTTCCGGTCTGCACATTTAAAATAACATCAAAATGGCAAGTTGGTCATATGTGATTATTAATCCACAAAAGGCTGTGATTTAAAGACAGATCATATCTTTGTGTGATTCAGAATTCGGTGTTGTGCTGATCTGTGTGCATGTGCATGGTAACGCAGGTTCAAGCATTTGCACAATTACAAACATTAGTAACCGTTACAAGTTATTACACAAATCTACAAACGTGGCACAGAACAACAGAAAAGGAGATTGAAGCGTTTCATGAAATGCAGAACATTGTAACCTGTCAAATACACATAGACCTTTTTCCACAGACTGTGATGACGTGTTTCTGCCTTATTTAGCAACGTAAATCTAGCAAACCTTTTTATATAATTTTTTTTTTTAATATTGAGTGTAAGTTTATAACATTATGCTCTGTTATATTACCCTGGAATCAGTTTTAAAATACCAATTACTACAGCTGCAAGGGGGGTATATTACAGCTGCTGAGAGAGTGACAGTAAATGTGGCATCTTCTCCCATCTGTCTTAATTCACGTCTCTCTATTTTTTCTTCTTCTGGAAAGCCATTCAAATGTAATAGTGGATTTAATTTATTTTGTTCTTGGAGCAAATGGGTAAGTAAAAATAATATTTGCTGTGGTCCCACATGCACTCCCATTCACCGCTGTCGAAGTTTACCCTGCAATTGTTTACTTCCGTGTTCCAAAACCCGGAGTGTGAAAAAGGTCCATTGCATTTTCTGTGTCTAAATAAAAGCTCCTTGTGAAGTTGCAGTAAATACTGCAGCACTTTTGGTGTCAAAATAAAAGCCCCATGTGGCGATGAAGTAAACAAAAAATATATTACATTTGTATAACGCACATCTAATAATCAGAATAATAATAATAATATTTAAGCATTATATTGAAATAATCAACCTGACATGTCCCACAGTAATAATTTAGGACTATGCAATGTTCAACAGGGGTTTCAAAAATAACTTAGTGAAATAGCTTTGCACAATCAAAATCCGATACTGTGTGTGTTAGTCATGTTTGTTAATGTCAAGCTCAAAAAATGACATAAAAGAACCATAAAAACACAATTAAAGTAGTTCACATGACTCATCCATTTTATTCAAAGCCACTTGAAGATGTGGGAATCACAAAAGGCTGTGTTTATTAATTAAATATATAAACGCACGCACAGCTCCAGCGCATCAGTGAATGGTGCTGCTCTGTTAACACACACTCGTGGCTATTTTTAGCCTTTGTGTGGTGCGCAAACAACATCTCAGATGTAGATGCTCAATAGTTCGGTTCACTTATAATATGCATTTAAAATGCCACTGGATGTGCAAGAAGCGAATTAAACTACTGTGAACTTGCCTACAAACAGACACTTACAGGAATTCCTGGAGAGTTCAGAATGTCAAAATAAAAGCGTGAGGGTTTAAAAGTTAAAGGTGCACAATTGAGATTTATTACTATATATTAATATTATAATAAATTATTATTATCATTTGTTTACAAATTATTTAAAAAAATAACTGTGTGACTGAAAAAACTGCTTATATCTTACAACTAAATAGAAAAAAAAAGAGATCTGAATCCATTATCCAGTATACTAGTTAATAATAAAGTGTTTCTTAATAAGCTATACATTTATATTGAAATAATGTGTAGTTAGAGGTTTGTGTTTCTTTACATATTAAAGAGAACTCCCAATTAGTTCAACACAATAATGTAAAGATATCCTAACCTGATTATGCAAAAAACAACAACATTGGTATCGGCCAATATTGAGATTTCAGATATCGGATTCGGAAGTGAAAAAGTGGTATCGGTGCATCCTTAGTAAAAACACTTGAAGGTAAAGAATGCTTTTTATTAAGCTACTATGTATGATTGTGTATGAAATATACATATAAAGTGTATATACTTTATATACACTTAAGATATATATATATATCAAATATCGTCAACAGGCTAAAAAATATCAAGATATCATTTTTTAAGACATATTGGCCAGCCCTAGATGGGGGCCTTGGTTACAGACCCTGTGTGCTCTCTCATTCACATGGATACAGAAGCCCAAAGTAAATAAGAAACAGAGTAACAGAGAAAGGAAGAAAAAATCCTGGCCAGCGCTTCACAAACAAAACCTACTCCTCTACTGATACTCTGTTTACCTGGAAAATGTATGGCGAAAAAGTGACCCCAAACATTATTTGAATGCTTTTGAACACTTAAGTTATGTAAAACTGTCAGAATTACAATGCATTAGATAACATCATTTCAAATCAAGTGTATGAACTTCACACAGGTGTCGCAGTAGTGTAACCACAGGTGTAGTTCATTTGTGGTAATCAACATGTGCAAAAGAGGTGCAACTGTTCAGTGAAATCTTTCTTTACAATTATGCCACTTTCTTTGATATTTTGCTATATCATGCTAAGAAATCCTTCATATACAGTCAGGCCCCTCTGATATGCAACAGGATACTGTTTATTCTTGCAGAATGGTGTGGCTAGTTTGAATGCAGAAATCCTGTGGAAGGCTGGCTAACCATCCACTATCTTCACAGATGGGGTCACAAATGACCAAATCCCATTTAACTTCAAAACACCGGCAGCCATACAAATGGCCCATCTCACACTCTCAGATTGGCACAAAGGCCTAGCCCCCAAAACAGGGCACACATCATCTCCCATGGTCTGCGTAACTGTATACACAGCCCCCTAACTGAGACGCTAAGCCCCTGGGAAAGACCCATATAGACTACCAGCCCATACACCCACACAATACAGTCGCTCACCCCAAAGACAGACAGAGGTGGGGTGGGCCACCTCATAGTTAGTGTGGGGCATAGTGATGGATTACAGACCTCCTGTGAGGCTATGTAACAACACGGATCCAAGCATATTGCCCCTTCCTTGGTTGATTAAGAGTTTCAGAGGTGAAGCCAAGGGCTGTTTAGTAGTTTTGGGAATGAATAGGGCCCTATGAAATCTGTTTTAATATTTTTCATAAATTCGGTAAAAAAAGTTTACAATTTTACAATTGAAAAAAGTTGACAATTTTCTGGACTCCATGCTTTGTGTTTTAAGTCAATTGTATGTCTTATTGAATTATGTCATAATAATTGAATACAAATAAATCTAAATAAAAATAAAAATAGAATAATTATTTTCAACGAAACATTGGCCATCACACTTTGAATTTTATTTATTGTGAAATCTGAATTGATTCCAAACCAAATGTGTCAAATTCTATGAAATTCCGTTTTACTCTTAATTCTATTTTTACATCTCAATTCTGCAATTCTGCAATTCTGCAAAAGGAAATAGAGAACCAATTTTAAATGTAAAACCAGTTCCATTTTTATTTATGTTTTTTTTTTGTTACGGTAACTGTTTGGGTTTGTTATCGGTTTCAAAACATCCACATGCTTCCAGCGTTGTGGACAGAACACCATAATAATGCATAATATATGCATCAGAGCCACCTTAAAGAGATAGTTCACCCCCAAAAAATTATTTTCTCATTTACTCCCCCTCAAGTCATCCCGGATGTGTATGACTTTCTTTCTTCTGAAGAACAAAACGTTTTTAGAAGAATTTTTAGAAGAATATTTCAGATCTCTTGGTCCTTTCAATGAAATCGAATGGTTGCCAGACCTTTGAAGCTCCAAAAATCACATAAAGGCAGCATAAAAGTAAATACGACTTCAGTGGATTAATATAGGTCTTCTGAAGTGATACAATCTCTTTGGGTGAGAAACAGATGAATATTTCAATCCTTTTTACTGTAAATCTACAGTTTCACTTTCACTTTCAGAATATGAAAAAAAGCTAAGAACATTCAATAAGAATATTCAATCTATAAAAGAAGATTAGTGCAAAGTAAGAAATTTCAATGGATTTTGTACTAAACTTTATTCTGAACACCTGCTAGATCTGTAAATTGGACGATTATGAATGTGTACGTCAGAAATAATCATTCAGATTGCAACAATATAAAAAATGGCTTTTGGAATTACAGTAAATTTGTGATTAAATCTTTACATGTGTCATATACACTCACCTAAAGGATTATTAGGAACACCATACTAATACTGTGTTTGACCCCCTTTTGCCTTCAGAACTGCCTTAATTCTACGTGGCATTGATTCAGCAAGGTGCTGAAAGCATTCTTTAGAAATGTTGGCCCATATTGATAAGATAGCATCTTGCAGTTGATGGAGATTTGTGGGATGCACATCCAGGGCACGAAGCTCCCGTTCCACCACATCCCAAAGATGCTCTATTGGGTTGAGATCTGGTGACTGTGGGGGCCATTTTAGTACAGTGAACTCATTGTCATGTTCAAGAAACCAATTTGAAATGATTCGAGCTTTGTGACATGGTGCATTATCCTGCTGGATGTAGCCATCAGAGGATGGGTACATGGTGGCCATAAAGGGATGGACATGGTCAGAAACAATGCTCAGGTAGGCCGTGGCATTTAAACGATGCCCAATTGGCACTAAGGGGCCTAAAGTGTGCCAAGAAAACATCCCCCACACCATTACACCACCACCACCAGCCTGCACAGTGGTAACAAGGCATGATGGATCCATGTTCTCATTCTGTTTACGCCAAATTCTGACTCTACCATCTGAATGTCTCAACAGAAATTGAGACTCATCAGACCAGGCAACATTTTTCCAGTCTTCAACTGTCCAATTTTGGTGAGCTCTTGCAAATTGTAGCCTCTTTTTCCTATTTGTAGTGGAGATGAGTGGTACCCGGTGGGGTCTTCTGCTGTTGTAGCCCATCTGCCTCAAGGTTGTGCGTGTTGTGGCTTCACAAATGCTTTGCTGCATACCTCGGTTGTAACGAGTGGTTATTTCAGGCAAAGTTGCTCTTCTATCTGCTTGAATCAGTCGGCCCATTCTCCTCTGACCTCTAGCATCAACAAGGCATTTTCGGCCACAGGACTGCCGCATACTGGATGTTTTTCCCTTTTCACACCATTCTTTGTAAACCCTAGAAATGTTTGTGCGTGAAAATCCCAGTAACTGAGCAGATTGTGAAATACTCAGACCGGCCCGTCTGGCACCAACAACCATGCCACGCTCAAAATTGCTTAAATCACCTTTCTTTCCCATTCTGACATTCAGTTTGGAGTTCAGGAAATTGTCTTGACCAGGACCACACCCCTAAATGCATTGAAGCAACTGCCACGTGATTGGTTGATTAGATAATTGCATTAATGAGAAATTGAACAGGTGTTCCTAATAATCCTTTAGGTGAGTGTACATGCAAAACCTTTGTATTTAAAAACACAGTTATGAAATTCGACTTCCTTTTTGTTGAATTATGGTGGTTGTTATTCAGTATCACAATAATAACTAAAAAACTGTATTATTAATATATAATGATAATAAAAATACCTACTGAGTGAATATAAATCATGCATTTCATTAAATTCATCCATCTGCTCAACAAACTCACACACATTCATGTAATTCTGAAGTTTGGTAGCAATCCTTTGGTAGTTTCTCCCTTACAATGAATAAAATCTATTGCGAGCAAAGTGACAGTTCATCACGACTCTCACTAGGGGGAGGGATACGTTTTTCATATGTGAATATCGGAGACAGTGAAAGGCAGCTTAACACAAAAATGTTCAACCCAAAACCTCGCTTCATCCATACCACTATGAAGAACATCACCAGTTGGTCTCGGATGTGGTAACCATGTGATAACAATGATTCCAGATGGGTGGGTGGGTGTTTGAAAGAGAGAGAAGTTGCTGTAAAGCCACCTGGGCTTCCCTTTGATGGCCGTCTTTGAACTTGGCACTAGGGAGACATTTCTTAAAGAAGATGGAGGGGAACAATAACATTCTATTCTCAGAGTGCTGCACACATAGACATGGAGTCGATTTGAGCTCTACAGAGGAACATTTCTCAAACACACATGGATGTTGCTCCTGGTAATGTTGCATTCATTTTTAACTGAGCCTATATGCATCACAGGCTCTACTCCAAAACCTAGTGAGCTACCTTCTAAGGCTGCATCTTAGGGTGGTTTCACATAAAGTATGTTTTTTAAATGAGCCATACCCAGTTCAGTTAAATTGAGAAAGGGAACCAGCTGCAAATGGCCTCAGTACTTTTGGTGTTCATAATGTCAGTGGAGTTAAAAGAGGACTCTTATGATGATACATTTTCACACTTCTTAAGGTACATGTGTGCTTAATACACTTACGTACACATTTAAGGAATATTTGTGAACTTGATTAGGAATGTTATCTTGCATAATATCAATACATGTCCCTCTGTCAAAACAATGCTATCAGAATGTGTGTGTGTGTGTGTGTGTGTGTGTGTGTGTGTGTGTGTGTGTGTGTGTGTGTGTGTGTGTGTGTGTGTGTATAAAATATATATAATATTTTACTAGGGCTGTGAATCGATATTTTTTTTAAACTAATTATACGCACAGTTTTCTGTGATTAATCATGGAACATTAAAACAAATCATTACAAAGAACTTGCAAGAATTTGGTTAGTCATCGTTTATTTTAATTATTTAAATATTGCTGATAGAGACATTTTCACAGGTATAAATCTTGGATACAAGTATACAGGGTGGCCCAAAAAGAAACGGGGCCACATGGCGAAAGAGAAGCACCGAAGTTTGCTGTGGCTATGGCTCCATTCAGTCTCACACATATGCCGAGTCTCTCTTGTGCAGTTTTGCTTTTGACACTGGTTCATATGACAGTGAGGGAGCATTTTCGGGCAATGCAAAGAGATACGGCAGCTTGCTCATATCTCTCCCAAACTTGGCTCACCACTTGCAGGTGAAGTCTCCATTCTCCATACAATAAATCCGCTCCATCATTCCCAGGAAATGTGTTGCACGTAATGAATAAAGTGTGTACCTCCTGGAAATATATATATCCTTATTTTAGCCATAGGAAGTTGGGAAAAACATTAGTGAAGTTACAAAAAGTGGAAAAATAATACAGGGACTCTTATCTAATTTTTTATAAAAAAAAAAAATTATCGCGTTAAACAGTGAACTATTAATCGCAGAAAACATGTGAAATTTTGCGTTAAAACGCGTAAAATTTCTCAGCCCCAATTTTTCCTGTATAGTACTTCATTGTACTGCATTAATAAAAACTCTGAAAAATGGGCTGGATTTCATTATATAGACTCAGTATTAAGCATGTTTGTGTATGCATTCTACAGAGTACTGATACATGGGAGAACCACAGAAGCAGAACAATAATTGGAAATGTTGAAGTGGTTAACAATAATATTTCCACATCAAGATCACTCCCAATGTGGTCAATGTTACAGTTGTTGCAGAGGAGCAAGTAGTTGGAGTGGTAGTGGTGTAGTCTAAAGCACATAACTGGTAATCTGGTAATCAGAAGGTCGCTGGTTCGATCCCCACAGCCACCACCATTGTGTCCTTGAGCAAGGCACTTAACTCCAGGTTGCTCCGGGGGGATTGTCCCTGTAATAAGGGCTCTGTAAGTCGCTTTGGATAAAAGTGTCTGCCAAATGCGTAAATGTGAATGTAAATGTAGTTCTATCGGGAAGACACGCAGGCTTGAGTAAAGTTTGACATGCCATTATTTGATTTTTGTAAAACGGGAGGTGATGTCTCTCTCTTTGGCGTAGGCCCCGTCCGGCAGTCCGGGGGAGTTGTACCCGGAACCGTCATGTCCTGCCGGAGATAGGAGGCAGGGGCGAGGAGCCTACCCCCCTGCGGGACAGGGCTCAACTGGTGGTGGTGGGGAGGTGGAGGTTGCAGTGTTAGTACACCGAAACAGCAATGTGATAGATTGTGAGCGGACTTATAAAGAATTTGCTTACGTGCGATTGGCTAGGAGTTACCCAGCTAATGATGTGATGATGTACACCCTGCTGGTCTTCCCGCTAGAACTACGCTCCACTTCCATTTATGGGTAACTTGGTAGACTTTATCAATGCATTCTTTGATAAATGGCTCTATGGCCTGCTTCATGCAGTCAAAACATACATTCGGACAATATATTATTTTTATTATTATTATAATAATAATTTTATTTTATTATTATATTTCAGTTTAATGATTCAGAGAACAGGCCATTTGCAATGCAGAATTAATGCAAAAGTAACACATGACATAAAAATAACAATGACGGAACTTTTACAACTCCTATCCATTCGAGTGATGGTTAATGTATATTTGTAGTGCAACCTCTGATTGGAATGTGCATTCTGTACCATGCAAAGCTGATATAAACAAAACTCAAAAGTTAAAAAAATTTTTAGGTATACTACTTTAACCGGCATATCAATGCATGAGCTAAATCCCGGAACAGCACGCAGACTTTCTGACTAATGAGGGGACAGTTTGCTCACATATTAACATCATTTAAAATGTTTACTTGTGAAAGCGAACCAAACCATTAAGAAAATGCAACATTGTAAAAGCCGTTTCGGTAAATAAAACAAGTTACAGGTCTGAAAACACCCTTAAAATAGTATGCCTAATATGTCTTAATTGCTGCCTATTTAGGCAGCTCACTAGGCTTTGGTATGGAGCCAGTGTTCCTGCTTTTATACTCTACATTTATAGCTCTTTTTAGTTATTGAAAATGTCATGGCTCAGACGTCTCTTTTTTTTTTTTCTCTCCATCTGTCCTTTCACAGACTGGGCACACAGCCAGCAATGGCTGTGGCAGGAAAGGGGGCGTGTCACCATTACACGCTCAACCCTGCTCAGGGGAAAGGGTGTGTAAGCACGTGTTAAAGCATGAGAATCTACAGTGGCCCCAAAAGGTATCTGGGCACTGCAAACACCTTTAAATAGGATGAATTTCAAATATGCATAAGTAAATAAAAATAAGTAAAATATCAAACCAAGTGGCATCTGCCAAGTAATGATGCTAAGTGATCAGTTCAGTGTGGGTTGCTATCTTAATACTGAATACTGCACTGCATATTGTCTACTTCTGTTAAAAAAAATGGTAAACATTATGGGGAGGTGTAGGTGTATAGTGAGGTGTGGTAAATCCTCTTAGCTTTAAATCTGTAAATTAACAATGTGAATGAAGTCATTCCAGAGTATTCAGATCTGCCCTTAAGGGATGGTAAATTACTGCAGTGGATACTTAAAAACACTTCCTCTTGAAAGCAGCATGCTTCAGCGAGACAGAACTGTAAGCCCCGGCAGGCATGCTAAACATTCCTAATGTATACTGCTGCTTTACTTCTGTAGCAAGAGAGCATTATGGAGCGAGAGAGAGAGAGAGAATTGGGTATTCTCAAGGCAAACATCACTATTACTAGGGCCATCCTTTGAAAAGCTGTCACGAAAATGCCCTGGGACCTGATGTATAAATGTTGTGTGCACACAAAATGGGCATTGAAATGTGGGTACCGCTTTTGGAAGACTTTCCCATGACATTTATTTTGCTTCCTAGACTTTTAATTATCTATAAAACCATTCTCAAAATTATTTATAAAATGTGTAACATTTTGACCCGAGAAACAAAATTGCATAATTTAGGATAGGTTTATGCTTAATCAAAAATAAGTTGCTAATAGTGTGAAAATGATAAACTTAATATATTCTCTGTAAACAAGTCTGAATATCTAATTTTGCTTCTGGGGTAAATTGACCTTGTTTAACGGATGTTAAGATATTTTTACACTAAAACAAGAATAAGATAAAAAATGATTTGATAGCAGCATCTATTCACATCCAATATGCAGGCTTCAGTGTGCATATTGTCTTCTATAGTATCTTGTACTGGTAAACACGGTTGTATCACATATATGGGTGGCAATACGCATATGGTAATCATATGCAGATAAGGTTATGCATACTAAAAACAGGTCTTGTAAGCTCCATATGGTTATTTTGGGGGAGGTGAAAGGGTGGGGAATGAACGCAAACGTTTCAGCAAATTGCGATTTATAAAGGGAACTTTACAGAGGTTCTGGCGTAGATATCTGAAAACGTTTGTGAGTATGAAAAATCAAGACTTTTGTGAATACGCACACTTTTTAGGATGAAACCTATACCATAGCACAAGGCACCAGGTCCAATTTTATTTTTTTAAGAAACAAATAAGAAATTATAATTTGCATACAGACTATGAAGCCCATTTTGAGGATTATTGCGATTATTTACATTGTGACCGTATTTTCAGGACATTTACACCCATTTTAGCTCCCAATTCTCATCGATGCAATATGAAAAAAAAGATGGTCATTACATTATTGCAACATGAATAAAATTACACATTATTTAAATTTTGAAGTATTTATGCATCAGAGTAGCATTCCCTTGGTACTGCCTTTGACATTCTCTGATTTTAATTAAGAACATAGCATCTTTAAAAAAAAAAAAAAAAGGAATAAAAATCATCATTGAAAACAGAAGGAACAGTAAATTAAATTGTCTGGATGCATTACCGTAATGAGAAAAATGTGGTTGGAGAGCAAAATAATCTTAATGGTCCTCAAAGCAGGCTTAATTTTTTTTAGGCAAAAGAGAATTATATATATATATATATATATATATATATATATATATATATATATATATATTTTTTTTTTTTTTTTTCATATTGGTTTTGGGTTAAATATGAATAGGGACAGGTTTTGTGAGAATCGCTATTGCTCAAACTTGGGGTTTGAAGGGGTTTGTACAAACCCCTAACACTAAATGATTAAACTTTGGAGCATAACTTGTCCCACACTGTGTATTGTACATACATGAAGGATACCTTTGGGTGTGTTATTGAGGTGTTCTATTACTTTTCAAAGTGAACACACTTAGCAATTGTAAAACTGTATATTATCTTATATAATAGAGTCTCGTAAACAAAACGAGCCTGTCTCCAAAGTCTATTTTTAAAAATGCGGCATTGTTTTATTCATAATAGCCAAGCAGTGCATTTTGAAGAATTTGTCCCGTCTGCTTATACATTAACGGCTGCAGTTTGTAAAGCATTGTGCTGGACAAACGTCTTTGGCCGTTGCGTTTTAGTTTATTCAGCATCTTGTGCAAGAGCGCTGTATTGGTAGATGCCATATAAAATTTAAAAGATCAACATTTAAAAATGTGTCTTGAAGTGAATTTCTAATTTAAATTTGACCGCTGTACAAAAGGCATGCCATAGGAACATTAATATACATTGCAGAATCGTCGTCATTTAGAAACGAGATAATGTGGGTGTCTGAATCGAGACTGCAATCTTTTATGCAACCACCCAGAACACTCTAGCATCATGGTGGCACGTTTACATGTGCAAGCACCACTCACATCTACTACAGAAAATGTAAAAATGGAGTCCTCTCTGTCCAAACATGTGCTGACAACATTACTCATTCTCTTATATCTTCCCAACATAATGACTTCACATAGAGTACATCTCAAAAACTCACACATATAGTCACCCGTAAAAATGAGTCTTATACAAATACACTTACCCTAAAGTCTCCTCATAAATCCTTTAAACACAAACATGCACTTAAATCCACCCGCTTAGGTTTAGCTGATACATTAATCATTGCCTCTAACCACACAAACTAAAAAACACCATCTAACCTGTGACTGAACCCAATGAGCAGTTTGAAGTAGGCAAAACACAATAGCATCTAATAAAACGGACTCGTTTTTAGAGAACATTCTCTTCTAACAGCACATTAACAGGTCGAGACCTTAATCCTGAACTTTGTTTTCTGGTTTGGGCACTTTACCTATTGGAAAAGTGCTTCTGAAACGGTTTGATAGTCTCGCATAGATAGACTTTTGATGACGTGCATGAAAGTCGGGTCAAGCTTGCTGCATATTCTGGCCATGAACTGCTCACTTAAGGCCTTTTCACATCAAACGTGTTTATGAGAGGCGAATCGCCAGTGAATGGCCCTTTCCCTTAGAAAGCGAAGCTAATGTCCGTAGTAGCACATTCACGCCTTTACAATTGGAGGCACTTAATGACAAGCAATTTTACCACGGTACGGTAGGTGGCTCAATGCACATTTGATTTAGTTCGCCCTCCGCCCAGGGCTGGACTGGGAAGAGAAATTGGCCCTGGATTTTTCATTCCAACTGGCCCAAAAGTTGTTTGTGGTCCTTTTCTGCACCAGCATAACGCGTTCTGCATAACGCACCAGATCATTTTTTATCGCGGCCGAACCACCAGGCAGCTCAAGTTCACCGGTCGGCCTGTCCGCCCCTGATCAGTCCAAAAGTGCGTCGGCCCACCAGAAAATTGCCCGGTATGCTAGACTATGCGAATCCTTTTCTGCGCCGTTTTGTGGTCCGTTCTGCATAACGCGCCAGACCATTTTTGCTTATCGCAGCCCATTTGGCCCATTTCGCGGCTGAACCACCAGCCCGCTCAATTCACCCGTTGGCCTGTCCACCCCTGAACGGTCCAAAAGTGCGTTGGCCCACCGGAAAACTGCCCGGTATGCCAGATTATGCAGATCCTTTTCTGCGCCGTTTTGTGGTCCTTTCTGCATAACGCGCCGGATCATTTTTGCTTATCACGGCCCATTCGCCCCATTTCGCGGCCGTACCACCAGCCTGCTCAGTTCACCCGTTGGCCTGTCCGCCCCTGATCGGTCCAAAAGTGCGTCGGCCCACCGGGAAAATGCCTGGTATGCCAGATTATCAGTCCAGCCCTGCCTCCGCCCATCACCAGGTGAGATGAAGAAACAGAAAGAATTGAGTATAACAAATGGTATAACGATTAAAACATGTTATCATTTGAAACAATATTAATTTTATGCCACCGTCACACATACTGTATATACTTGTGTTAAGTGCATTTGTTTAAAATCACTGCGTAATGCACACTCATAATGACTGTTAAAAAAAGCAATAACTGGTATTCAAAGGCACACAGAGTTCAATGCAATAGAATTACTATTAATATCCTCCTGAGACCCCCACGTGACTACTGCGAGCATTTTCCATTTCCCTTTTTGATTTGTAAATAGTAGCATCTAATAAACAAGAATAAAAAAAATGTCTAGAGCAAATAGTTCATATAAATGTAAAACTGAATTTTTAAAACTAATTTATAAGCTTGTATTATAGACCCACCTACATTTACATGTTGGACGGAGATCAAGCCCACCCAAGAACGCACGAAACCAAAGTGAAAGTAAACGAAAATGCCACAGAAGTGCCACAAAATGACGTGGTTGCTTCTGTAAATGTGATTTTCGTGTCAGATTTGCTTTTAAAACACTATCGGTTAGGTTTAGGTGTTCAGGGTAAGGATGTCTGTTTTGTTCTCCTCTCATGTATCTTTTTAATACTATCTGTTTGGTTTCGGTTTTGGTTTAGGGTAACAATGCCTGTTTTGTTCACCTCCCATTTGCTTTAAGAACACGTATGCTTAGGTTTAGGTTGAAGTTTTAGATTAGGGAGGTACTTTTACACATTAAATGCTTTCAAGGTGTTAACTGGTTTCCAGTATGGCACACTAACCTTTAATAGTGACAACAGAACTATTAATAACTTTTTCTATTCAAATAAATGTTAGCATTTCACAATTAATGAAAATGTAATATAAGCATACATGGTGGGACATAACAAATATAAGTGTAGCATATAACTTGTAAAAGTGTGGCAAGGGTCACTTTATATTGGTGATCGGTATCTGCCTCAAATTTCCTGATCGGTGCACCAATATGATCTACCTTTTTTTTTTACCAGGTAAGAACAATGAAGCACTGTCAACAAAAGTCCTGTCAAGGAACCTCTCACTTTTTGCTTATAATATTTTCGTTCACATCATGCCCTGTAAAGAATCAATTTCACAATTTGTGTAACATTTAACCAAAACAGTGAATTGAATTAATACTGAGGAGAACTGTGAACCTTTGAAGATCTAAAGAATTTCCATTTCACACCACATTTGGGTGAAATTGGAATTGGGTGGAGAGGTAGAAGAGGGTGGTTGACGCCCTCAAACTACCTGCTACACTCTCTTTGTAGGTCCCACCTCATCCATGTCTATTGTCTGTTGTTTCAGCATTAAACATCTGCATAAGTCACACCCAAAAACATCCCACTTGCAATACCTGTGACTGTGGTTTGAGAGGGTCTGGCATCTTTGGGACACCACCCCCAACCACTCAAACATCCCATCAATCTGTTCTCTTTCACAATGCTGCAATTCTTCTGCTCACAAAAACCTTTCTCAGCAAGGGGGGTCTGACCGTTGACCTTTCCCTCCTCCCTTTCTTTCCACTTTCTTCGACCCCACATCCACTCAAACAAACCAAGGATGTCTCCCCGATCTCTCGCTCCTTAGCCTTTCAGGGGTTCGAAACCGTATTCTGAGGGCTGGAGGGGGGAGTTTACCCCCAGTGTGTCTAAGGACAAGTGACCCATTAAAATAATCCCACAGACTGATAATACATTACTGTGAATTGAAAGTGGATGAAAAAGCCCAAGGGCTCGATCGAATCCTGCTTTAACATTCGCAGGAATCAGCATACAAAAAGCATGTTGTATTTATCAAAGTATTTTTGCAGTCTGTGAGCTGAATATATATATATAATCTAGGGTTGACTTTGTAGAATCGTTCACGAAATCTTGAGTGCTCACAAGCTGGACACAAGCTGCCCTGTTAACATATAAAACCTGAAGCGGATATCTGAGCATGATCTAAAGTGATAAACAAATTAAATGCCTCAGTGAAACTGTTTACAGCTTTAATTGATTCTATAGATCATAACGATTTTGAAAATAGAATCTTTTATTAGATGTTCACTTCTAATGTAAAAACGTATTTACCAAGTGAACTGACAACCAGAACGTAGTCAACACACTAAAAAATTATCTTTGGGGGGCCTGGGTAGCTCAGCGAGTAAAGACACTGACTACCACCCCTGGAGTTCGCAAGTTTGAATACCAGGGTGTGCTGAGTGACACCAGCCAGGTCTCCTAAGCAACCAAATTGGCCTGGTTGCTAGGGAGGGTAGAGTTACATGACCTCCTCGTGGTTGCTATAATGTGGTTCTTGCTCTTGGTGGGGTGAGTGGTGAGAGTTGCGTTGTGGTTGGATGCCGCGGAAAATAGCCTGAAGCCTCCACACGCGCTATGTCTCCGCGGTAACGCACTCAACAAGCCACGTGATAAGATGCGTGGGTTGACGGTCTCAGACGCGGAGGCAAATGAGATTTGTCTTCCACCACCCGGATTGAGGCGAGTCACTACATGTTTTTAGAACAGCTTTCTGAATATGCCCCTCATCTGCTGTTGCGCGAACAAACAAATAGCTCAGCACCCCAAATAACGGCATTAGCTGTGTAATGTTGTTGTGGCGGGTCTAAACGGGTCACTCAAAACAAACACAGGAATTTATATAGCAAATGAAATTTGGCTGATGTCTAATATTTTTTTAAATAATAATAATAATAATTATGCAATTATGATGATTAAGTGTCTCTTTTTGTGCTTTCACGATTAATTGTCATATACATTGTCATATTTCTTAAGGTGCATGTGTTATACATATTTACCTTCAAATAAAACAAATAATAAAATAGGGATATATGGTTTGTTTTAAGCTTTAAAAAAGTATGAATGATGTTAAAATATTTTACTTAAATATATTAGACATATTACAGGATAAGCGGTTGACGATGGATGGATGGATGGATGGATATTAGACATATTACTTAAAATATGTCTCTCTTTTTGGTCAACTTTAGTTGCTTTAGGTTATCAAAAGTAACCGCTTATGGCAAGGCAAGGCCAGGCTTTAAGATCAAATAACCACGATCAGACGAATATTTAATAATCGCAACAGGCCTATTCACAACTCATTTTACTTCCGTTATCTGCAATATGTTCAGGTTGGAGCCAGATTGTTGGAGGTGAGCAATTAAAAAAGTAAGAGAGCTTCATGATGTCATTTCAAAGTCATTTCAGGAGAAGCAAGTTGTCACATTTTGATAAAATATTAAAAAGACAAAACAAAAATGAGATCGAATAACATAAACAGATGATTTGTGCTTAGTAAAACCAGGCACACTTCTAAAGGGAGTAAATAGGGTGAACTTTGATTTCATGCTGATTTAAAATTTCCTAGCTCAAATGATTGCAACTGATTAAGCAAAGCTCATAAAACATCGCTGTAAAACACAGTCCCTTCCATCTGGATCTAATTAATCGCTATCTGCCCTAGTCAAAGTAACCCAAATCACCTAAACATTTATATTACTGGCACTCAAAGCTAGCAACTCTACTTATTTATCATGAAGTGTGTGTTTATGTAGTGTAGTGATTTGCCCCCACCTCCCATTCTTCTGTCTACCCCCACTACAGTTGTACTCTGTCTGCAGCTCGTAAGGTCTGCCTCTCCCACTGGGCCCCTCAAGATGATGTGATGTAGTGTGGATAACAGACGAAGAGCAGTTCCCATCTCAGTGCAGACAGCTTTAGTCCAACCTGATCAGACAGCTGGCAGAGATCCACTGACTGTCTGGGACGGACCTACTGTTCCAGACAAACCATTTCATTACACTACACTGTTTCATTTACGAGCCTGGCAGACACATTCTAAACAAAACTATACACAAGATTAACATTTAGGGGCATATATTTTAGCATGTGCGGTCTCTGTTGTTTTAGCTCTTGATTTATAAAACTATAAAAATCAGGTAAATGTCCTTCGCCACCTGGATTGAGGCGAGTCACTACGCCACAACGAGGACTCAGACCACATTGGGGCATTCCAAATTGGGGAGAAAATGGGAGATTTTTTTTTTTTTAAAACACATATCACTTTGCTAACGACAGCATACTATAATATGGTATTGAAATTAGCAACAATATGATATTGTACCATTTCAATTTGTTTGGTATCGCAATATTTTGTTAGTACCGGTAAACCTTGCAACCGTTCAACCCTAACCACTGTACCAGTGGACCAGACTTAGTCAAAAATCTGTACACACTAGCAATAAATATACTGCAAACTGTTTTTTGCAAACAAGCCTTTGTGTGTGTGTGTGTGTGTGTGTGTGTGTGCGTGTTTTTGTGATTTACGAGGACAATTTTGTAAGTTACAAATTAGTAATTACAAGGGTATTATGCTATAAATGTGATTTATGAGGACATTTCTAGTGTCCCCATAATTTAAATCGCTTAAAAATCATATTAAACAATGTTTTATTGAAAATGCAGAAAGTTTTCTGTGAGGGTTAGGTTTAGGGGTAGGGTTAGGGTTAGGGTATAGAATCTATAGTTTGTACAGAAAAAAAATCATTATGTCTATGGAAAGTCCTCATAATGATAGGTAGACCAACATGTGTGTGTGTGTGTGTGTGTGTGTGTGTAAAAGTGGTCAAGTGGAGACTTTTTAATTCACAAGACCTGACAGGTCAACAATGGTGATGACATGACTTCAGTTTACATTTTGTAGAGTATTAAAACATTCTCCAAACAAGCCTGGACATCCTAGTCCCAATTGTCATTGTAAGTCTGCATCAGTGTAAAGCCCCTAAAGCGGGCTGTTATCCCATCATTTGTGTTCTGTTTAAGGCTGAGGTGGCTTAAATCCTTCCTGCAAGAACAAGCCAAGAATGACAGCTACTTATTTGTCATCGTTTGCAAAGCCTCTTGTCACAGCCAAACAACTCCCACCTAAACTCTGAAAATAGAAAATGTAAAAAAAATCAGGGGTTTTTTTTTTTGGAACCTGGCAACGGAAATGTTAGAATTAAAAAAAAAAAAAAAAAAAATACTAGAAAAAATTTACAACTAGAAAAGTTATAAAATAAATTTAATTAGAGATATTAAATTAAATTTCTTCTTAATTTTAAGCAAATTTTTAACACTGACCATGTGAACTCCTATGTACAAAAGTTCAGAATTGATTTCTGATTTTTTTGGTCTCGCCTGTTAACATTCACTGAAGACACAACTTGTATCTGATATCGGTGTTTAAATGAATCTCCCGCCCAAACTCAAATGATTCCATTGCTGATCGCTTTCACTTATGAGTGCCACGGTTCACTCTCGGGTTTTGAATGGCCTTGTGCTGTCTTATTTTCAAAAGTGGGCAAAATTGCACACGGATGCAATTAATTAGGCAAAAAAGGCAAAAGTGAAAGCGACTTTTCACTGCTGCCATGGTAAGCATGGCTTTAATGATTTCAACATCAGTCAGATGAGAAGTGTGGCTATTGTGGGTATTCGTTTTCCGTAAATACTGTATGTCCATAAATAATTATTACTGCGTAAGTCTGTAATATTTTCATCCGTCATTTCGCATGGGATAAGAGATCTCTGTAAAAATCACAGAGATGGGTGTGTCTACAGCATTTACACACTGCTGTCAAGCGTAATGGACCTATTAGAAAATGTATATTGTGCTGATTAATTATGCATGAAATATTAAACGAGCATATACTGTATCTGTAATTATTAGAAGAAATCTATTGTAATATCTGGCTAAATACAATAGAACTGGTGAAATTAACAAGTCTGTAATCTTGTATTACACTCTTGAACTAAATATATGGACAATGACTTCACATTATGCAATTTTGTCAATTATGTCATAATCAAAAACTGCTCGTTTCTCTTTTGCATGCGTAAATATTTAATATTTAAAGTTTGCAAGTGCTGGAAATTGCAGATTTATGGGCTTTTTATTAACATGTCAATTCCCACTGGAGTAATATTACTAGGGGTTATTTTTACAGGCCGTTTTATAGTAGGTAAACATGCTGTAACTTTTACCGATGCAAATAGCCGTACCAACTATAGACATTGAGAGGGATATGTCTGCCTCAACAAGAGAAGCTTTGTGTTTTTCTATGAGTGCCTATAGGCACGTCCGCTTCAGAATGACCTGCCATTAAGCAAAGCCATGGGAAATCGGACATATGTGTTTAGATGTAGGTCAGGTGTCCAGATATCTGATATGTATCTGATTTAAAAATCTCATGCAGATTTTTCTGTTTACAAGTGTGCAACTATATCTGATCTGTGTTAAATGTGAGTAAAATTAGTACTTTACTAGTAGCATATATTAGTTCATGGTGCATAAACTAATGTTAAAGGTTTAGTTCACCCAACAATGATTGAAAATTATCCAATAATTTACTCACCATCAAGCCATCCTAGGTGTATATGACTTTATTCTTTCAGCCAAAGACAATCGGAGTTATATTAAAGAATATCCTGGCTCGTCCAAGCTTTATAATGGGATTCAAATACCTTAGATTTGAAGCCAAAAATAGCGCATCAGTCCATTAAAAAAAGTCATCCATACGGCTCCAGGGGGTTAATAAAGGCCTTCTGAAATGAAGCGATGTGTTTTTGAAAGAAAAATATCCATATTTATTACTTTATAAACTATAATCACTGGCTTCTGTTAACAGCCGTCCGCGCGTTCACAAGAGAGTCGAGTTCCAGCATATGAAGTCTTTATTAACCACCATTTGGATGACTTTTTTGATGGATGAATGGATGCACTTTTTTGGGCTTCAAAATCTAAGGTACCATTCACTCCCATTATACATTATAAAGCTTAGAAGAGCCAGGATATTTATTTTAAATAACTCTGATTGCATTTGGCTGAAAGAAGAAAGACATATACACCTAGGATGGCTTGAGGGTTTGTAAATGATGGGATAATTAAAATGTTTGGGTGAACTAACCCTTTAACATATATACGTTTTAAATAAAGAAGTATATATATTAGTATTTGTTGAAATTAACATCATCAAATATTATTAAATGTTGTACGCTACAACTATTGTTCATTGTTAGTTCATGTTAACTAATGTTAAAAAATAGAAACTTGATTGTAAAGTTCTACCAAAGTTTGTAATGTTGTCATTCACCTGGTTCATGGATAAGAACTCTTTTATGAACGATACGTTTTTTTTTTATCACTACGGAAAAATACTTTCAATACTACATTTCCATACTTATGGAATCAAGGTGGCTAAAAAAGTGGGTGGGGACAGTTGCACTTTATTGGCGCATGGAAATGAAAATGATAAAAATTTCGCCAATTTACCATTTAATTTACAATTTCGTGAATAACTCTGGAAAAGCATGCTTTTATTATTTTATATATTTATAAAAAAAAATACTGTATTGTACTGTTGGAATTAAACATTTTAAATGTAATTAGCAACAATGGCTGTTTGGTCGAAATTATGGTTCTTCATATTGAAAAGAACAATTTGCCCTTTTGATCTATTTCTTGAGCATATAAATAGATAATTATCAAGATATACACTATATTGAATATTGTTTAATGTGTAAAATATATTGAGATATAATTGTTTTAGATATACTGCCTAGACCTAACTTCCAGTATACAAAATTGTTGATACGGGTTGATCCATGCCATATTATGCAGAATGACATATGATGTCATTTCATATTTGACTAAATACGGGCAACTGAAAAAGAAACAAGAGAACTCTAATACTAGCAGCTATATTTTATCTCTTCATGTAAAAACAGCCCACTCTTTATAAAGAATGAGCTAATCTCTTACATCTTTTGATGACCTGTAATTTCACACTTTGCACAAACAGCCACGGGCCAAAAAAAACTACAAGATTTTGCAAGACTAAAAGGCGCAATTAGATCAGAAACAGGCATCCAATTCTATTACTGCATAATAATGGTATTTTATGACAAATGCATGCTTTGGAATAACTGTATCTAGTTTTAACCATAACCATGTAAGGCAGCTAAAGAAAGTTGAGAAACACATATTTTACCTTTAAAGATTGAAAAGTCTTGGCTTAAGAGCATATTTTTTGAGGCAATCAAAACTTGTGTTTATCAAAAAACAAATAAAGTTCTATTTCACAGGCTGCAGGCCATTACCAACACCATTTGTTCTTTACGTCTGTACAGAGTGAAACGGATTTCACCGCCAGCAATTTACATTTCTCTGTAAATTGTGCCAATTACAATGATTCACACTGGGCTCAAATGTACAATAAGAAAACTAGTACCAGATCTGCCCAGCAATGAGGTTGTAGATGCTCGACTATAAATTGCCCAGACATCTAGTCCATGGCTTTTTATCTTGAATTATTCGTAAGTCTCATAAGAGACTCGTGGGACCACCAAACCTTAAGTGCAGTGAAGCACAACAGGCACCTGGCAAGACAGTAACAGATGTCCCAGGATAGAAATGAGGACACAAATTCAGAATCACATGAACCAATATAGGATAGGCCAATAAAAACACAACACTTGACTATTATTCACCAGCTAAAATGAAGGTCCTGGGACAGAACTTCAACAGTGAGTCATATTCCTGTTTTGGAATTAAAATGCAGATGGTCTTCCACAACACTTGGTATAACTCTGGTTTATGACTATGTTTGGAATAGGGCTAGGCGATATATCGAATATTCACATTATAACTGCAACGATTTTGCTGGGAATATAAAATAAAGCAATACTGCGATCATTTTTATGAGCTTTTTATTTGGTCACAACATTTCCTAAAAAGTTCGGAATTATGTGATTTAATTAAATTGATACATGGTCTGTGCATAATTCAGAGTGAGAATTTAAGAGCAAATACATTTTTAGTGAGATATACAGTATAATAATATAGTCAAGAGGTTGAAAAATATCAAGATAATTTTTGTAGACATATCGCCCAGTTCTACCTACTATTCAATTTTAAATACTACATTAAACTGTTTGCATAATTCTATGATAAACACGTCAAACTGTGTTTATCATGGAGAAGAATCTGAACTATAGGAGTAAAACATGGACCATTACCTTCAGAGATCCTTTACAAGGCCATGTAGGAGGCCCAAACAGGGGGTCTGGGTGCCATTTCATTTTAAACATTTGTGATGAGGAGGAGGGCGGGCCGGACCGTGACTACGCACGCCCGGCCCCCAATCGGGCTAATCAGCCTAGGAGAGGGATAAAGGCAGCCAGATGTGGCAGTTCGGGAGAGAGAGAGCCACAGGCAGCTGCCGTGTGTGCGTTTGTGTTTTGTCTTTGTTTTAATTTTCCATTAAACATTACTTTGATGGTTCGTCTGGTTCCTGCTTCCCCCTCTCCAATTTTAACCCACCTGTAACAACATAATTGCAAACAGGTTTAAGCAACTCGGGTTATGCTGGCACACACTAGCAGACTCCTAACAACTTCAACTTTTATGCTGAGGGTGTCACACTTACAGACTGTTTTGCTGAGATCTCGCACTTTTCAGCCGGATGTATGACACACATACCGATACAAACTGGTGGAGGGGTTACAGACAAAACATCTCCCCCGACTCTAAATCTCTATATCTCGTCACGTGGAGCCCGCCGAAATAACAACAGGAGTACCCCATTAACATAGACAATCATAATAGAGTAATTTAGGATGTGATTCATGGAGTAACTTCATTTGGTGAATGTGAGTGATTGTGTATTTATCCCCTCATGGCTTGCCGTAGAATACGTATGTCCATAATCAGCTATCAGAGAATAAAGAAAATACTTTCCGGAAAAACAGACAGTCGTGCACACGCTTTCTGAGTTCATTAGTCATTTGGTGACAGCTTGGTTACAGAATCAATCGTATTTGTGGTGATATGCGACAGAGCGCGATGAAAATGTTCAGATCGTCATTACATCTTGTCAGTTCTTCCGTAATCGAAGCTCACTGGTAACTTGATGAGAACTCAAGAGCCCACCCTGGCAACAGAACGATTATTTCTAACAAAGTTGATGTGCTTTTCCAGGTGCTAGAACCATTAATAAATCAAAGAGTCCCGATAGGAAAAGGGATTAACGAACTCCAAGGGGCAGACACTAATGCACGCTCTGTCTCTCACCTACTATCTGGCGAATGTAATGAAGCTTACATTTTGATGGCAATATGTTACCCTCAGTCACTTTTATTTCATCATTTTTCCATACAGTGAAAGCGAATGGTGAAACATTCTTCCTAACATCTCCTTTTCTGTTTCAGATATTCACAGAAGAAAGCATAAAGGTTTGGAACAATATACTTGTGTTTTCATAAATATAATATATACCTGTGTATATACACTCACTGAGCACTTTCATTAGGAACAATATGGCCCTAATAAAGTACCTGACGTGGTCTTCTGCTGTTGGAGCCCATCCGCCTCAAGGTTCAACATGTTGTGCATGCTGAGATGCTATTCAGCTCACTACGATTGTAAAGAGTGGTTATCTGAGTTACTGTAGCCTTTCTGTCAGCTCAAACCAGTCTGGCCATTCTCCGTTGACCTCTCTCATCAACAAGGCGTTTCAGTCCACAGAACTGCCGCTCACTGGATGTTTTTTGTTTTGGGCACCATTCTGAGTAAACTCAGGAGATCAGCAGATACGGAAATAATCAAACCAGTCAATTTGGCACCAACAATCATGCCACGATCGAAATCACTGAGATCAAATTTTTCCCCATTCTGATGGTTGATGTAAACATTAACTGAAGCTACTGACCCATATCTGCATGATTTCATGCATTGCACTGCTACCAAACGATCGACTGATTATATAATTGCATGAATATGTAGATGTACAGATGTACCTAATAAAGTGCTCAGTGAGGGTATATGCCTTGTATGTTATTTGGAATGTGCTAGAAGTCACATTTGCCAACATCTTTGATTTGACAATACAGGCTAGATTTTCTTTGTTAAAATAAAATGTCTGAGTGGGCCAACCAGAGAAAAATTATTTTCTTCAAAACCACCAAGCACTTGGTTCCACTAACAAAGACCACAAAACAGTTCTGTTTATTTTATATTCCCTTGTTGTAGCACCACTAGCATGTCTTATTAACTGCAATCTGAACTCACATCAAATAATGCCCCCTATCAAGACAAACAAAAAAGAATGCAATGAAGAATAATCAAGTAAAGTTTAAAATTACAAAAACCACATGACACAGCTAAACTCCCCAGTTAGGCCTCTCACAAATGCTGCCAAGACTTTAATGAGTTTATGATGAATTACATGAACTGCCTAAGAGGCATTAGATGCAACCTCTGCCATGCCCCAACTCCTCAGCTAGGAAACATAACATGTAGTCTAAAACCAGTCCTGCAGCGGACAAGAAATACCAATGCCGCGTCGTGGGCAGGACAACCCACAGGGGGCAGCTGAGTGGTTAGTCCAAAACAGTGAATCTAATCACTGTACAGACAAAAGTTACATATCAGGGCTTTTGTAATTCTTCAAAAAGAAAAAAAAAGTGACGTCGATGAGTTTGCATGTTGGTGAATGGGAAAAAAACAAAACTGTTTTGAACAGTAATAGGGCTAGGTGTTGATAAAGTTTTCCCAATTCGATTTTGATTCACAAGCTCTCGATTAGACTCCATTCGATATCGAGTATATTTTAGTTATAATGTCTTTTTGTCTCCCAGCTATTGCTGTTAATCATACAGGGGACTTTTTAACTAGGTACAATATGAATATTAATTCATAATTTTGAGCACAATGTAGCTTTTTAAAAATAAACAAATCAATATAATCAATAAATATGACATTATAATGCATATATTATATTTGGTTACATTTTTATTGTTTAACTGAATAGTTTGTACAAAGTAACCGGTATTTACATTGAACACTTACTAAAAAAAGGTACTTTAAAGAAAACCTGACATTTTGTTGTGTCTTTAAATTAGCACGTTAACAAGAGAGACTTGAATGGCTTTATCTCATCTGTGCTATGCCTGATTAGAATTAAATGAAAACAAATGACTGTAGAGAACAGAAAGGGTATTAAAGAGAAATTATTCAAATTTGGAAAATTAGGTTGTGTGGATCTCGTCTTTGGACAAACACAGAACACTCTCAAAATGCAGTGAAAGGATCTCTCTGCTGAATTCTTCACAATTAATTCACTGGTGAGTGAAATCTACACATTTACCAGCCAGTTGCCAAATATATATATATTTTAGTCTGATATTGCGAAATTTGGTTGCATCGGAAGATTTATATTTTTATCCACCCCAAAATAGCAACTGTCCAACTGAAAGATTAGAAAGGACAATGTTTATTATGCAACATTTATTTGTTATACTGTATATAGTCTAGGCCTTTTTCAAACTGTAATACCATAAAAAGACATAATTTGTTATTGAAAATTTCCCATACACAATACATCATCTAGGCTAAAGTCAAAAATGTCCCTTAATAATGATTTGTGTCGAATTTCATGGAAAATATTCAGTGAGTAGCATTCAGTGGAGTGGCAGAATCAATGGCCTACTGTCCAAAGCAATTAATTTTGCTTTTGAATTTGTCAATCTGTCCGAGACATACAGTTTTTATTAAAAGGGATTTTCTAAGGACACGTCAATTTACACCTGCATTAGTTGGACACTTTCGTAGCATCTCACCTTGGCTGTCATGTCATAAACATAGCTTTTTACAAATCAAGTTAAACGTAGTTTGAAACTAAGAAAATCACATTTCGTGATTCTTGCATTCGGACTTGCTCTCCATACAACTATATTTGAATGCAAGAACGCATTCTTGTCTTGTGCTGTTACTAGTGTCAAGAAAGCCTTATGCCGAGTTTACACTACAAGATTTTAAGCCAGATTTTCAGTTTTGCGCCGACAGTTTTGTGGAGATCGCTGACAAAAGCCTGAAATCGTGGCAAATTGGAGCTCGCTCCCGTGAGCGACGATCACAATGTATGAACTATTAAAGACACGATATGAGAGAAGCGCTGACGTGTCGCCGATGTCAGTGAGATATCTAGAATGTTAAATATCTGGACCTGTCTGCGATTCCAAATCGTGCAATGTGAAATATGTTTTGACTGAATACAACTGCAGCGTTGACCTACAGCCAATGAGAGAGCATGGCTGTGGTATCAAGATAGTCTCAATAGACCGAAGAAATGGGGAAAATATTAGTGGAACATTGGCAGGAGCACCAGTGCCTATTTGATGTTTCCTCTGAACTGTACCACAACCGGGTGGAGAAAGAGAAGAGTTGGAGAGAAACTGCCAATTCTCTTGGACAGGCAGGTAAGCAAATAGGTAGATTCGTCAATAGTAAAATGTTTTGTAATGTGTTCACCCCTATCGCCAATTCCTCATGTAATTTGAAAACGCTACGACTTCCATGACAAGACAGACAGTTGTGTAATATGAAAGGTACCACGATCCGACGTCTTGAAAGTCGTGTAGTGTGTAGGAGGCATTCGTTTGGTTTGTTGTCTGTTCAGCATGTCCCCAGACCTTATTACGGTCCTGGACATTATTAATTGCATAAAAAAATATTTTTTTTATATAATTAATCACACTGAATTGATATGTTTCATTGACAGCCTTACTAGAAACCAGGCTCTAAAAAAAGATAAAGAATCTCAAAAATTTCAAAACTGGCAATGCAGCGAGATGAGGATTAAAGGAGAGGCCATGAAAGGGAGGGAAAGAGACTTAGAGAAATGGGGGTAAATCAGAGCGGATGACAGAATAACGGGGTAAAGTGAGACATTATGGAAATAAGAAAACCAGGGGATCAGGTAACTGGAGACATTCTAGAATCCAGCAGCCCCATTGACAGCAGGAATTACAGAGCAGTACTGCCCAGTGAAGTGTACAAGGGTCTGGAGTTAAGCTGAAATCATAAATCAACAGGGAAGGTTTAAACGCCTTTTAATGTACTCAAGGGGGTTGCAGAACTCTGTCCTGACTGTCACTCACACTTTTACTTTCCACATGGTGCTCTGCTATAATAATGTCACTTGAAGTACACGCACACACTGGCTGGGCGATATTTTCTTTAGACCTTTTTTCATAAAAGCACCATATTAGAGTTTTGACAAGAATGAAAGTCTATCCCTCATAGCCTCGTTTTCAGTCTTTTCAGTCAACTGAAATTTCTTGGATTTAACATTTTTTTTTTTTTTTCAATGTTTCTTCAGCGTAATGATCCAGGCTTTAAACAGCAGTGCAATCCTTTGAAACCAGCAATCCTTGTTGTCATTCCCGTCAAAAATTAAACATGGTGCTTCTGTGAATAAGGTTCATAAAGCCTTCTGAACATATTTGATGCATAGACTAGAGTGGCTTATTTCTTTTATAAAATGGTGGCGACAGCTATGAGATAAAGGAAACCAATCTTCAATAAACAGTAAAATTATAATCAGAATAAACAAATATTTTATTAATAATAATAATAATAATAATAATAATAGATACAATTCTAATTCAGTTAATTCTAAGTAATGGGTCACATCCACACTAATCCATATTTGTTAAAAAAAAAAAAAAAAACAGATTTTGCCAAGTTTACGTCTCTCATCCACACTGGTACGGTGTTTTCGTCCACTGAAAATGGCTGGCACTGTCTCTTTAATACAACCAGCATTTATGTTAAAAGCATCTGTAGATGAGTGCATGTTAACATGAGAGACTCGAATGGCTTTATCTCATCCGTGCTATGCCTGATGAGATTTAAATCAGGGCTGTCAGAATTAATGCGTTAATGCATGCGATTAAGTAAATTTTTCTTAAATCGCAATTAACACATTTACCATTAATACAGCATAAACACTGGTGTGAAAGGAAGAACCTTTGTCACACTGACTCACACATCACAGCACCAGAGCCCTTCTACCAAGTTGAGCTGACAAGCTTAGCATAAAATAGCATAATGCAGTGGTCCCATAGACATTCTAGTTGACTGTTAGGCTCTATCCTATATGATAGAGCCGTGGACGCTGTTATCTCAGTAAATAAAAGTATCTCTGACAGTGTTCCCCTGTCAGTGAAAAAGCAATGGAGAAAGAACCTCTTAACACTATTTGATGTACAAAACAAGCCCAAATGGGGCTTGTGATAGAAATCAAGTATTTTTCAGCCAATGTAAGGCAAGTTTTAATTATCACAGACACACATAACAATCACCAAAATGCAGAATGAGATCGACACTGCCGTTGACACTCTGACATGAATCATGAACGCAGCTTCATGATTTCTGTAACAAAGCTGATCAACCAGCAGATTTATATTGTGGAGGAAGAGAGTTTAAGAGATTTAATGCCCATTGCAATGAATATGAAACCTTTGTGGGGAAAAGTTTTTTCAATCAGTCAAACTCCCACTTAGACTTTGGGAAACGTTTAATGTTATTCGAATTGGTGATATTTTATTGCATTGTCTTTGTATTGTGGAAGGCTTTGTTTGGAAAATCTTAATAAAGCATATATGGCTACATATTGTTTTGTTTTATTTCCTAAGATGGAAATAAATGCATTTTACAAAAAAAGAAGTATATATAGTGTCAAATTTCAGCACTTTTAAAATCTGTGATTAATTGTGATTACAAAAATATGTGATTAATCAAGATTAAAAAAAAAATAATCGACTGACAGCACTAATTTAAATGTTTATTTTTTGTTGTTTTTGATCTCGCTGCTGAATACTCCACCACAATACTACATAGGTTTGGGATCGATGCCTTTTTCACACATCGATATCACATGGGAACATTTCCCTGATGATTATCGACTGTCTTGGTCTCTTCAAACATATTTCTCAACACAACTTTGGTAAAGTGTGAGTGGCTTGTCCTGTGTGTGTGTGTGTGTGTGTGTGTGTGTGATTAGTGACCGGCTTCAATAAATGTTAGATCACCCTCTTGTGATCTCCAAATGTAGGCCAGACTAGTGTTGTCAAAAATATCGATATTTCGATAAATATCGATACTAAAATATCTGAACGGTACCAATACTAATTTCCCGAAGTATCGATACTAGCCGAGCTGTCACTTTCACTTCTCTCCAAAGGTGCGTTGACAAACACCACACACACTCGCACTCCTCTCATTCGCTCTGGTAAAATAGCAAAAGTGAAGTGAATGTAAAGATGGCGAGTGCATGCGGCGCCCCCGCGACCAGTTTTGGTTGATAAAGAACACAGCAGGAGTGCTATCTGGAAATATTTTTGATATGAAGCCAGACATCCCAAGTCTCCCGGAAGTTCGGGAGTCTCCACGATATTGATAGCTTCTCCCTGATGCCCGCAAATTAGTTCAAATCTCCGGAATCTATAGCGCACATGCGAGACAGAACATACTGCTGCGCATAACATAGATAAGCGCACACGGCAGAGAGGGAGAGAGCGAGAGACCTTATGAAAGCTAGTCAACCCCAACACCCCCCTTGACGTTTAAGTATCTTTTGTTGACATTGAGATTGGATTTGATTTGACTTGGAAATACAAAAGATTGCACTTTTATTTACTTGCACTTTATTGGTTTTTGAATGTATGGCAATCTGAGAGGCTTTTGAACAAGTGCACTACCTCTGGACATTTTGTTCATGTAAAATATACCTCATTGTCATGTTCTAGACTTAGTTCTACCCCCTTAATATAGTGGCAGTTTTTTTTCTCCGTGGTATTGAAAATGGTATCGAATATCGATATTTTTCAGGGTATCATATCGAAGTAAGAAATTCTAGTATCGTGACAACACTAGGCCAGACTGTTAAACAGAGGCCAAATGAGTGAATTGGAAACATCGCAAATTTGGCTTCTAATTTAAACGTTGGAAAATTGTAATATATAGATGCCTCAAAAATATTTCGATAAAACAATGTGCTGATCAATAATCGATTTATCTATATTTGATGATATCCCTAAACCTACACCATCACTGGTGTGTAAATTCTATACATTTACCAGCCAGTTGCCAAATATATAAATTTTTAGTTGCATAGCGCGAAATTTGGTAGCAAATGCTAATGATTTCCTCTCACTGTAGAAGGCTGCACACAGAGTAAAAGATCGATCTTGGGATTTAAGAGTCAAAATATCGAGATCATTCAAATGAAGATTGCTATGACGCCAAGAAGCTGAAATCACAGGTTATTGGATTAGTTTGGATTTGTCAGGCTACTTCTTATAATGAATGGAAGAAATTGGAACCGTCAATGGATGTAGAAAAGGAAGTCACTATAAAAGTAACCGGTAAAAGAGCAAATAACCTTTTAGATTCAGATATCGCCAGTCAATCAATTAAAAAATATGCATGAGCATTAGCTAAACAAGCTGGGAAAATTTAGTTTTTGGCATAATCTGAGATAAAGAAGCACAATTTATTATACCATTGTTGTCAGATTTTCCTGCTGATTTATGTTCTTTGATCGTAATCTTGACCAACCGTTTTGAATATTTCAGTCTTTCCCCATTCAAGTAGATAGGATCAGCACTTGTATGACGCTTGTATACTTAGAAAAATAGAAGCCCAACCTGCCCGAGAGCACTCCAAAGATGGTTGCTGAGTCAAATTACTTGATAAAAAGACTTTGGTGTACATATGTCAGAATCTTACAACAACGCTCATCCAATCAGGATTTACAGTTGGAACAATCCGTATCTAAATCCAAATTTTGATTCATGGAAATGAATACAAACAAAATGTTTGGCTCTAAAATTTAAATCTAAGACGTTATTAAAACATCCCAGTCTTAATGTTCCTATACTCACATATCACGAGGCAAAGTGGGATCACGAAATGTATGTAAATGACACACTCTTCAGGAAAGTGTAAAGCTAAAAAAATAAGCAGCTCAATAAAATGGGTGTGATATTCATGCTGTTGCTTAATTTCATATCGGCTCCAAGCAAAACTTGAATATTCAATAAATTGCCCTGCTCTAACGCACACACAAACCCAGAAAACATGCACAATCTCTTGTCGAAACGTGCACACTGCATGTCAGTGCATAGTAGAGCAACTGCAAAGATGAATCACCACAACTGATCTATTATGACGGCAAACCAGATGTTCTAATTTTGAATTTGCCAACATTTTAAGGGCCCCTCATATGCAGCTTTGAAACAGAGATGAAGAGCATGTAGAAAATGAGGTCATTACAGTTGAATTCAAAAGCCAATAATGCTGAGAAATGTAGGCGTTTTAAATCATACGCTGAGTGACTTCAAAGACCAGAGACTCATTTGTCCTGTAAAATCAAAGGTGGTTTACTCGAGAACGTAATGCATAGAGAGTTATGTATAGCGGTTCATTAGTATATAAAAAAGGAGGTGCTATATTCAGTGAGAGCAAGTTCAATTCTACATTGTAAAGGGCCACATGTTTGCTCTTGATTGATCTGGTGGGTGTTAATGGACAATGATCATTGCACTAAGCTCTTTGATCTCTCAGACAGCTCAAGGTGTGTCAATATTTGCATTTGTTGATTGACAGAGAGCTGGAGTGTAAGCAATACCTTGTCTCTGAGGTCTCTGTTAAAAAGCCACACTCAGCATGAGTGCAAAATATTAACGATTTAATTTCCTGGACGCACTGTAAATAAAAACAAAGCCTATGTTCAGCCAACGTCAGAATTACTTAGTCAACATGAAATCAAAATTGGCCCTACCTACTTAATATACGCTGCTGGTCTTAATGTGCAGGATTCATTACTCCAAGAAATGTTTGCCTTCATGATCTTTTATCAAATTTTTGGCCTAAAGTTATGAAAAACTCTATTTCAACCACTCACCTCCAACCACCTGGCTCTATTCTGGTATGTCACACCCACTTCTCACAAACCAATCAATTCTAAATTCAATGCAATCAATTCTTGTGGGAAATCCTGATTCACACAGAAATACGGAAATAAGTCAAGTAAGTTGAAAACAGCATTTCACGTTTATGTGTTACTTCCTCAAATACCTTCATTTCAAGGTACTTCCAAGGAAACGTACAACCCAGAGACTGTCCAGCCCGGCTAGCCCAAACAGTCTCAGCCGGTTCATTTATAATTCAAAGTTTGGAGGAAGTGCAATTCAGGCTTTTAAGAATTTAACATTGCTTACTCTTTTTCTGTTCCTTCTATTTTGTCCTGCTGACACAGCATCAGTACAGAGCAGGTCTCTGTCCATTCACAGTGTCTTCTTTCCTCTGCAGGTACTTGACTCATGCCAAGTTCAGAGTTTGGCTCAGGGATTTCTTGTTGGATGCCTCTAGCAAATAAATCACATCTGCTTCATTTTGAATGCCTGTTTCCTACATCTACTGTCTCTATATGATGAAATCTACAGCTGTAGACAAAGTCTTCATCCCAGCAAAGTGCATTCCACCAGTGCCAGTGCTAACACAACTTCAAGGAATATGGTAGTTCACCCAAAAAACACAAATTCTATGATATTTTACTTACCCTCATGTCGTTCCAAACTGGTATGCTTTTCTTCTCCATGAAACACAAAAGGAGAATATTTTTAAGAATCTATAGGTTTTTAAGTTCCTTTCCATACAATTACAGTGCATAGTGACCACGTCTGTTAAACTCCCAAAAGGACATAAATGAAAAGTAGATAAGTTCTTCTATTGTGCTCAGGGGAGAAAATATCAGCATAAGGGTTTGGAACTAAATGAGGTGAACTTAAGATTTAAATGCACTCTCTATATTAAAAAAGTTCCTGAGCTTTAGGGGGATTTGGGATCTTTTTGCACTCCACTAAAGCAGAATGTTAATTAAGAGACCAGAGAGGTCAGAACCAGTGAATGACCAGAGACTTCAGGATAAGAGGCAGAGAGAGAAAGAAAAGGAGACAGAACCAGCATTCAATTCAGACCTCTGCCTGAGTGACAGTTTAAAATATATAGTAGTTCATCCAAAAATTCTAATTTCATTATTTCCTAAACCCCATGTCTTTAGTGTAACACAAAATGAGATGGTAGGCAGCTAGTCTGAGCTGTTCTTTTCCATACAATGAAAGCTCAAAAAATGACAAATAAAATAGTCCATATGACTTGTGTACTTCAAAAGACATACAAAAGCTTTGTGTGAGGAACTAAGAGGAATGTAAGCTGTTATTCAATGATAAGCTTCCAAATCTAATTTGCGCTTGTGATAAACTCAAAGATGGCACCATTGGATGTGTTGCACCAAGTTTGATGACATTGGTTCTCGCATGTCACATGACCGGTCACGAAACTGCAAATTTGATTATACTCAACCACAAATTCAATTTAAGAGCCCAGATTGATTTCACTGTGAATTTGGTGACAGTAGGTCAAAAGTTTAAATCGGTCTGTGCTTAACGAAATTCAATGCACCACCCCCAGTGGCCAAAGCTGGAAGTGTTGTGGCATATGTGTGATCTCCAGTTTCCGAGTGAAATATCCACAAAGTGGCCCAAAAAGCTACTTGTAAACAGAGTTGTTTTTAGTTGTAAATTATGTAACACATTCAAGACGAATACATATTTCATTAACCATATGCCCTAACCCAAACCCTAAACCAAACAGTCAGTGGAGTTAAATTTAATCTTAGAGAGAAAATGCAACCTCAAAATCATGCTTATCATTTAATATGTGAACAAAATTATTTCCTGGTTTCCATTGGAATTCGAACAGTGTCACGGAGATTACTCATGCAATGTGCTATTCGCAGTGCCACAGGAAAAAAATAAACACATTTAAACTGATATAAAGTTGTCTGATGGATGATAGCGCTTGTCAGTAACTCAGAATGGCAGAATGGGGTCGGTGTCAGGGTCAGGGCCGTAGCTAACGGGGCGAAAGGTGTTAACAATTCTAGGGGCCCACAACAAATTTTAGACTGTATATCTTAATATGAAAGGGGCCCAGATTATATGCAGTCAGGGGGTCCAGAATTCCCTGCTGCGGGCGGCCCTGGGTACCGGAACATTCGGCAGCAACATGTCGAGTTCCCGTGTGATCATGTTGGAAAGCTACGGTAGAGGGGGAGTACAGCATTAGTGAACAATGACATTCATTTTGTCTTCAGAACACTTGGAATAGAGCACATTAGTCATATTTAATACTTTTTTATAAAATTATTGTGCTTTTTGGAGCTTGAACTTGTAAATCACCATCCACTTACGTTGCACGACAAAGAGCAGCTCGGACATTCTGCCTAACATCTCATTATGTGTTATACAGAAGAAAATAGTTCAAGGTCAAAACAACCCAAGGGCAAGTAAACATTGACAACATTTTCTTTTTGCTTTAACTATTCATTGATAACTCAGCACAGAGCAAACAGTCAATCAACAGGCTACACCTACCAAAACATTAACCTCGGTCAAGAAAAAAAACAATTTTTAAGAGACATGGTCCACTACACAAGAATCCTTTGCTCCAGCCCTGATCTAACAAATACATTTTTCCTGGTAAATGAACCCACCCATCCCAGACAAGTGGACTTACCCAGAACATGCAGGACAGGCAGACCCAGGTACGTGCACGGCCGGCCAACGCGGCAGGAAGGCTGAGAGACACGGAGGGCATCCTTAATTCACAATGACAGCTTGCTCTTCTCTGGATCCCGCACAAGATACCAAACTATTCCACACGGTTCCACAATGCTCTGTAGATCCATGAGGAATGACGCTGAGGAGAGCTTGCATCAACTGCCTCTGCTATCCTCCTTTCCTTTCTCTTATTCCAGGCCCCCTCCCTCCTCGCTCTCTCTCTCTTTTTTTTGGGGTCATGTAGCTGAGCTCCGCAGGAGAGAGGGGGATGTGACTAAGAGCCTCTTTATTTCTCCCCATTGCGCTCCTTCAGTATTCTCCACTTTAGCCCCTCCTCTCCCTCTCTCTTTCTCCCGCTCTCTCTTCATTCTAACTTTCCGTCACATCTTTCACCTCCTCCCTCTCTAACCTCCCCATGATCAGATTTTCTCGTTCTCATCTCAAACTCCTCTCGCTTCAGTAGACCGTGTGTCCTTGCTCCCGCAGTCAAGCATCCCCATAGGAATGTAGGGGAAAGAAAAGATCTCTTTAAATATATCAATTGTTTCTCCTAGAGAGCAATGAGAGAGCAAATGGAGACTGCTGCATCTCAGAAAAGGAAAACACAGTCTGGAAATCTCACATGACTCATCTCGAGTTTCAGAAGATATCTCAATCATTTCTCAAACTGTGCTCATATTTGCCAAGACTCGAAAGTCTGCAATCAATAATGAATACATTTGTCTCTAGGCTCCAAGAAGGGAAAAATCTTAAATGCAATCTGTTTATTACCTGTTATTTCTCCTAGACACCAATGACATTAAATGGAGAGCAAATGGAGAAGTCTCATGCTTATTCTGGGCAAAAGTCTCCAGTTATCTCACACGTGGAGTTTCTCAAGAGTTTCAGAAGAGTGGTTCACTTCAACAATGGTTCACTTTTGCCAAGAGGCCAAAATTATGCAAACTGTATGTTATGCAATGTTACAGTACAAATAACTGATTTCTTAATTAAATGTCTTCATCAAAAGTGTTTAATCAAATAAATAAATATATCTTTAATCAAATAAAATATTATATTTAACCAAAAAATAGCAAGTCCGGCAGAAGCAGTGTAATCCTCTAGGCAATGTTCTGCTGGGAAATCTTGGGTCCTGGCATTCATGTGGATGTTACTTTGACACGTACCACCTACCTAAAGATTGTTGCAGATCACGTACACCCCTACTTGGCAATGGTATTACCTGATGGCAGTGGCCTCTTTCAGCAGGATAATGCACACTGCCATATTGCAAAAATTGTTCAGGAATATTTTGAGGAGCATGACAAAGAGTTCAAGGTGTTTACTTTGCTTCCAAATTTCCCAGATCACAATTTGATTGAGCATCTATGGGATGTGTGACCAACAAGTCCAATCCATGGGGGATCAACCTCATAACTTACAGAATTTATACAATCTGCTGCTAACATCCTGGTGCCAGATATCCACAGGACACCTTCAGAGGTCTTGTGGAGTCCATGCCTCGACAGGTCAGAGCTGTTTTGGCAGCATGAGGGGGGCCTACATGATATTAGGCATTTGGTTTTAATGTTGTGGCTGATCAGTGTATGTACACTTATTCCAGTCTGATTTATTTGCACGGTAGTGCACCTCATAGAGTTTCAGACTTTGGACTCTGTTCAAAACCAGAGAAGAACTGAAGCTGAAACGTGACACGACAGAGACATCGAAGTGACACGTATAGACACGGTTGCTTCAGAAAATGTGCTTTTCATTTTACTTCTGCATTTAAGTTTAGGTTTTGGTTAAGGGTAAGGATGTCTACTTTGTTAAACTCTCAATGGGGTTCTCTTTAATAAGAATGAGCTTTATTGCCAAGTATGCTTAACATACAAGGAATTTGTCTTGGTGACAGAAGCTTCCACTGATACAACAAGACAGGAAAAATAGAATAAAAATAAAAAGTGAATTGAAAATACAAGTATATATATATATACACAATAAGGCATATAAAAATATGTTACATAGAGATGGTGCAAGGGAATGTAATGGCAGATGAGGTATGATATGTTGGATAAATATAAATAGACTAAGCTGTGTATTTCACATAATTATTTCTCAATGGGGCAGTTTTACATTTTCATGTGACTGGTAGCCTGAGGGAAAAAACTATTCTTGTGCATGACGGTTCTGGTGCTCATTGCGCTGTAGCAACGGCAAAAAGGCAACAGTTCAAAGAGGTAGTGGGGTCCAGAGTGATTTTTCCAGCACATTTCCTCACTCTGGAAGTGTACAGTTCTTGAAGTGAGGGCAGGGGCAACCGACAATCCACTCAGCAGTCCGAACTGTCCTTTGTAGTATTCTGATGTCTGATTTCATAGATGAAGACATTTATTTAAGTGCAGAGGACAGACTCAATCACTGCTGAGTAGAACTGTATCAGCAGTGCCTGTGGCAGGTTGAACTTCCTCAACTAGTGAAGGAAGTACAACCTCTGCTTGGCCTTTTTCACAATGGAGTCAATGTGGGTCTCCAACTTCAGGTCATGTGAGATGGTAGAGCCCAGGAACGTGAATGATTCTACTGCTGCCACAGTGTTGTTCACAATGGTGAGTGGGGTCAATGTTGGGGTGTTCCTCCTAAAGTCCACTATTATTTCCACTGTTTTGAGCGTGTTTAGCTCTAGGTTGTTTTGACTGCACTAGATAGCCAGCTGTTCAACCTCCTTCTGTATGCAGACTCATCGTCATCCTGGATGAGGCCGATGGCAGTAGTGGCATCTGCAAACTTCAGGAGCTTGACAGAGGGGTCCATGGCAGTGCAGTCATTTGTGTACAGAGAGAATAGTACTGGGGAAAGCACACATCCCTGGGGGGCACCAGTGCTGATCGTACAGGTGCCAGAAGTGAATTTCCCCAGTCTCACTAACTGCTGATGATCCACTGACAGACAGAGGTGGGAACAGAGAGTTGGTTTTATTTAGTCCAGAGAATAGCTGGGATTATGGTGTTGAAAGCCGAACTTAATTCCACAAAAAAGATCCTTGCATATGTCCCTGCAATCCCATGTTGACTGCATCATCCACAGAACCGTTTGCTCGATAAGCAAATTGAAGGGGGTTCAGTGATGCCCTTAAGGTGGGGCAACACCAGTCTCTCAAATGACTTCATGACCACAGACGTCAGAGCGACTGGACTGTAGTCATTAAATCCTGTTATTTTGGGTTTCTTTGGGACAGGGATGATGTTGGAGAGTTTGAAGCAGGAGGGAACTTCACACTGCTCCAGTGATCTGTTGAAGATCTTTGTGAAGATGGGGGCAGATGGTCAGCACAGGATTTCAGACAAGTGGTTGAAACACCATCTGGCCCTTATGCTTTCCTTGTCTTTTGTTTCCATGATACCCGGCACATGTATTCTTCACAGAAGTGCAGGTTGAGTAGCAAGAGGGAGGAGGAGGGTGGTTGCAAGAGGTGTTGATGTTTGTATGAAGTGAAAGTCAGAGCGGGTGTGGGGTGTGAAACTGGGCTTTTCAAATCTACAGTAAAAACATATCCAGGTTGTAAGACAGTTGTTGATTCCCTACAGTGTTGGGGGATGGTGTCTTGTAGTTAGAAATGTATTTCAGGCCTCTCCACACTGATGCAGGTTTGTTAGCTGAAAACATGTTTTTCAGCTTCTCAGAGTAGCTTCTTTTAGCCATTCTAATCTCTATTGTCAGTGCGTTTCTAGCCTGATTGTACAAGTTTGTATCTCCACCTCTGTAAGCATCCTATTTGGCCTGACAAAGCTGCCAGAGTTTCGCTGTAAACAATGGTTTGTCATTGTTGAACTTTAAAAATGTTTTGTAGGAATGCAAATTTCCTCACAGAAAATTATATATGATGTCACAGTAACTGTGAGCTCATTCAGATTGGTGTCTGAAGCTTCAAAAACACTCCAATCAGTGCAGTCAAAGCAGGATTGTAGTTCCAGCTCTGCTTCATTGTTCCAACTTTTTTCAGTCTTTACTACAGGTTTTTTTCTGCCTGTGGGTCAGAATGTAATGTATGCATGTAATGTACTGTCTGTATTGTCTCAGCTGTTTCTTCTAGATGGTAAATTATTAAATGGAGAGCAAATGGAGGCTTTGTGAAGTCTCTTGCTTCTCCTACAAAAAAGTACCCAGTATGGTAATTCTAAACATAAACATAAACTCTAGTAATTCTCCTGAGCTATTAACAAGCAACTAGCAATACAATGCGCAATACAAAATGTAAATCTTCTTCGATGCCACAGCTAAATTTCATCAAACCTAACCCAGACAGCAAACTGAAGAAAGCTGAGAGCCATAAAGTTAAACTGTTTCACTACACAGTCACAATCCATCAAACCAAAATTGGTCTGCTGGAGAGAAAGATAGTCTGATGTTGGATCTCATTGTGAACTCAATCTCTCTTTCTCTCTCTCTCTGGGTAATGTATGTAATCCTTTGGCATTTCCTTCTTCATCAATCTGAGACAAGACGTTTCCTAGGTGGCAGTCCTGTTTTTACTCACCAGCACATTTGCGGTTCGGGTTGCATTGGTTTCAGCTTCAGACAGCATGACCACAGACTGGATACTGACAGACTGATGCATACTGCGCTAAAAAGGATTGGCTGATTTCTACTCAATTTTCAGTAGACAGGGTGCATTGATCTGCCTAGAAACAAGGTCATTTCGAAATGGTAGCTCTAGCACTGTGGAAAATTTCACGAGAGCACATTCTCTGCTACCTTTTTCGCTGGATTAGGGTAGATCTTGCAAAAGTTTTGCAGCACAAATTAGAGCCCGACTGAGCAGGGATTTTTTAGACCGTTGCCGATTTTAGAGGGGGGAAATTTACAGATTACCGATATTAATTCCTGAGCTGGAATGAAAACAGATCTTTTCTATTTGGATTGTTTACCAATTTTGCACCGATATGAGTGTGCAAAGGTATTCAGAAGGCTGCTTTCTTAAACAAATATTTTTATCAAAGAATATTTGACATTATTATTATACATTGTCAAAAAATTTAGAAATGAACACTGAGAAAATAAAAAATAAATAAAATTACAATAAATAGCTTAAAAAACATTAGTACTGTACTGTTTAGTATCTGTCAAATGCTGACCATTAAAATAATGAATAAATAAAAATAGCTAAATATACATCAGTAGTACAGCAGTATCTGTCAAAAGCTGACTATATTAATACTACCTGTCAATTATTGACAGGTTGTAAAACAAGAAGCATTTACACCTGCCGAGACAAGAGAAAAACAGCTGCAGCGGTATTCCACCATGTTCTGCTATACAAGTTTAGGGGAAACTTTCAACAGTGCAAAACCAGACTTTTAAATATTACATTTTATAAATGCAATGACTGCTATAACTTAGCTATAAGCTCGTTGTCACATGAGAGTAAAAGATGGACAAGCATTGCGTATCACCAAATAAGTAACAGCGTAGCAGGAAATCAACACTCAACACAATCCACCACTGCACCATTGTCTACTGAGCTGCAAAAAGATGCTCTGATGTAAACCTTTCAATCTGCTACATTACAGACAGCACTGACAAACTATAGCTGGATAACAGCAAACAAACATGAGTGACATGGTTGTCAGGGACACGGTTAACATTATATTAGTTATATTGAAAAGGGAAAATGATGGGGTAATTTTTTATTAACATTCCAGTATGTATTTCACAAACTAGTTAGCAACTTACTGAGAAGACACCGCTTAACTCCGACCACTTAAATCCGCCCTGTCTGCAGAGCCACCGTCAGCTCAGAGTCAACTCTGTAAACAATGGAGACGGAGGGCACTCTGCTGGACAAACTACGTAATGACACCAATTCTAAAGCTATGCTTTCTGCATTATATGTTCTGAAAAAAGTTTTTATATCTGTGCATATCGGTAAACATATACACCGATACCGATATATCGGTGAAAGTCTAATATCAGCCGATAACATCTGACAACTGATATATCGGTCAGGCATTAGCACAAATGGTTATGATGTAGATACAGCCTGAAAACAAAGTTGCATCTACAGAGTACAGGGTTGATACAATTATTATTTCTAATTCTAACGTAACATAATATATTATAATATACAAAAGTTAGTTCCGGTCCTCGAATCTGACTGGACGAGAGAAGTTCCATGAGTACTGATGGTATGATGCTGTTTAAAATGGCGGAGGACATTGTGGTTTCTATAGAGATCAACTCTTGTGCACCAGCTACTGCGAAGTAGGGAGAAATGCCCCCACTTGCACGCTATATTTCTACTGAGAAAGCTGATCTTCAGAAAGCTGACCACATCTCTGCTTGGGTGTGGCAACAGGTGATCACACACGCTCTGTCTCTGTTCTCTCTCTCTCTCACTCACACACACACACACACACACACACACACATCCTTGTTTATCCGATAACTTGTTAGAAACAGCACAAGCCATGATACTATTTCTGAAGTGACATTTTTGATCGCATCATTTGTTTTGAACCAGCAATGGCAGATTCTGATCCATCGCATAAGAATGTAGTTCCATGCACAAATGCATTTTTTATGACCGCACTCAGTTTTTCCACATTTTAAAAAATGTACTTGTTCATTGAACTGTTGTATATAAGCAATATCACACTAGCAATCGTGTTACATGGCCCTAAATCAGCACTGCTGTGATTACCTTTGGCAATGCTGATGTAGGGCCATATCGCACCTTATCGCTCGTGTGATATTGCTAAATATAATATAATAAATATAATATAATATAATATAATATAATATAATATAATATAATATAATATAATAAATTATATGACCAAGACTAAAGTTGACCAAAAAGAGACACATACAGTATTTGAAGTATTTGGAAATATTTAAATATTGAAAATATAATTTTCATGTTATTCTACCCCTATACAATATTTCCAAGATTTTAAAGCCTTAAAGCAAATATTATATCCCTATATTATTATATTATTTCAAGTAAATGAACAAATGAATTCTATCCACTAGCAGAGTCGTATATTCCATTTAGTTATTTCTGAGTCTGAGTTATGTCTATAGGTTTTTTATGATCATTACAAAATTGTCTGATCAGGATTATTTGAGATAACCATGATTGTTACACAGGTCTCTGGAATGTGGAGCCATCTGATATATTCTGATGATTTACATTTGGGGATTATGTCATATCAGACCGGTTGTCCGGGTATTGCGGTTAATATTTCCTACTTCTCATATCACTATGCGATCCCTACAAATAAGCTAATGAAATAATTTCAACTCAAATCAATGTTTCATGTCAATTTAATTATTATTAATTATAAACACCATCCAGTTGCCAATGGAAACAGGTGGTGGAATTCAGCTGTTCAACGATTTCCATCTTCTCACATAATAACATAATTTGAACGCAAATCAATGTCCATTTAATTATTTGGTTAGTAGTAGTGAAATAAGATGGACAAAGCTAGATGATTGTTATTGGCTATGCTATAAAATACTCAGAAGTCAAAAATATTAGATGACATGTTACAGTAACTTAAAAACATTGAGATTGGTAAACACTGTCCCCCGAGTAATGTTCCAATACAACTAGGGCTGGCGATATGGCAAAAAAATTAAATATTGATTTTATCAAAATAATGGACAATTCACAATTAGATTTTTTCAACTTTTAAATGTACTCCAACATGATTCAAATTGTATGTTCTTTATTAGATTTTTTTATTGCTCTATTATTTTTTTATAAATGCACCACAGGGGGAAGATATCAACAAAGTGTAAAATAAATTCAAATCTATTATACCCAGATGTTCAGAAATAATTGAAAATGAAAACTGCAAAATAATTATTAGCCATTATTATTCATTTTGTCTATCTAGAAAGTTATCTAGAAATTAAGATCTATAAATTATTACATTTATCTAGAAAGTACTCCTTGTATATCAAACCATTTGTGTGTATATTTATAAACCACTGCAGATAGACACGCGCCCTCTAGCAGTTCACGCTGAGCAGAGAAGCAATATGAAATAATTTATCATTATAATTCAACTAGAAATGTTTGTCAAAATGATCGCTTGCCAAATGTTGGCTATAGATGCAGTACACTTGAAACACCTCACAGGACAAAGCAATAATTAGCGATCTATCTGAATCATCATGGCAAAAGGAGCAGCAGATGTTTAATTCCCATATAGCCTCTCCATGATTTGAAATGAAGCGCCCATAACTGTTACATAACTAAAGTTTTTATGGGTAAAAATAAAAGAAAGGAGGCCATTCATTAACACGTGCACATCGAGGCCAGTTATGGTCTTAAGCTGGTGTATACCTGCATGATGGACGAAGTTGAGCTACAATTACACTGTGTACAATAGTACACTGTCTTTTACATCAGTCTCTGTGTTAACCTGTCACGTTCATTTGGAGCGCCCCACACACGTGCAGCTGATCAGATCGGGAGCAGAATTAAGACAAGTGCTATTAATTATTTTTATCTTCCTTATTCAGCCTTTCGTGGATTTACAATGTATGTAACTTTAGCGTTTACAATATTTATTTTTGCAAAATCTCAATTTCTCAATTAAAAAAAATAAACAATTGTGTCAACGCAAATTGGAATGAATCGGAAAAATCTGAAAAACCGCCCTGCCCTAAATACATCCAAAATAAGCTTAAACAACCCCACCAGAATGCATATCCTAGCATTGTAGCTAGTGACAACACTACGCTCAATAATGTTGTTGTTAATTGTTAAGCAAAAAACCTTACGTAATGCAGCTTTAAATCAAAACTAATTGTGACTGGCCATTTGATGGTCAGTCAGATGGTCACTTCCTGTCTAAGTGGGCGGTTCTTGGTGAGAATAAGCTGCAAAGTGGACCAGACTTTATGGCAACAGTCAAAAGTCTGGATATGAGGGACTAAGGTTGAATTGGCTGACAAAATGAACGTCCACTTTTATAGAGTATGGAAAATTACTGCAAACAAGGAAAAATGGCATCCAATTCCATTGATTTTGAGTTTTAGTATTTCACTTACTGTAGCTCTAAGCACTGTATAACAGTTCACAGTGGCAGACTGACGTCTCTACACCCGCTTATTTCTTGCAGGTTTTGGCAGGCTTAAAGCCAGATGATAAGAGTGAGGGATTAGTCCCAGTTTGATTAACTCAGACACAATGAAAACCATACAGTCCTCATAGCACCTCAAAGCCGAGGCATCAGAAGCCTTAGTTTTATTTTTTCCGTCACGCAGATCAATCCTTTTATGAGTTCCATTCTGGTCAATAGACCAACTAAATGTACACACACTGAACGGCGGCGATGCGTTTTCATTCGCCTCTATTTCAGGAACATGAATCAGATGAGAAGCAGCACAATATAGGAAATAATATCCGGCCAGAGATTCGGCGCATTAGAGGAGATTGGGGTCAAAACATGGAGAAAAGGGATGAGTTGAAGAGCTGAGCTTTTCTATGGAGATAGAAGGGGCTTCTTGAGGATACTGGTAAAGCTAATGAAAGTATATGACAGGCTGAGTGATTTCTCTTTGGTGATTGTAGGGCTGAGCGATATATAGAATATTCAGAATATAGTGGCAATGATTTTGCTGGCAATATGAACTTAAGGAATACTGAGATCATTTGAATGCACTTTTTATTTGGCCATTAAGTTAAAGACTGTGACTTGCAAGTATGAGAGTGTTAAAATGTTTTAAACATGTCTCTGATTTAAACTTCACAGGCAAAATGACAAGTTCGATTCAGTTCAAACTGTACACTTTGAAAGAATCAATTCAAAACTCTTCAGTTTATTTCTTGTTGTCCATGGGAAGAAAATAAATAAATAAAAAAATTAAATATATATATATATATATTATTTTCATAATGTCTTGTTAAATGTTAAAATAGTTTAGTGTATTTTATTATTATTGTTTATTTTATTTTATTATGTTTTATATATTTTATGTTTTTATTGTTATTTGCTACTATTGTAATTTTTCTTGTAATTATCTGTTTTGTATATTAAGGCTTTGTCAATATTGTAATACTGGCAGCCAAAAGTTTGGAATGATGTAAAGATTTTCCTCTAATGGTAAGAAATTGGGACTTTTATTCACCACAGTGGCATTTAACTAATCACAAAGTACAGTCAGGACATTACTAGAACAAAATTACTATTACAATTTGGAAAAAGTTCAGAACTTCTTAAACTACTTTAAAGATTTAAATACTGAAAGATACATTAAAAAAAAATCCTCCACATGCAACAATGACGACTTTGCAGATCCTTGACATTTTAGCTGTCAGTTTGTCCAGATGCTCCGGTGACATTTCACCCAAACTTCCTGTAGCACTTTCCATAGATGTGACTGTCTTGTTGGGCACTTCTCACGCACCTTACAGTCTAGCTGATCCCACAAAAGCTCAATCTGGTTAAGATCCATAACACTCTTTTCCAATTATCTGTTGTCCAATGTCTGTATCTTTGCCCACTCTAATCTTTTCTTTTTCATTTTCAGATTCAAAAGTGGCTTTCTTTGCAATACTTTCCATAAGGCTGCACCCCTGAGTCTTCTCTTTATTGTTGTACATGAAACTGGTGTTTAGCGGGTAGAATTCAATGAAGCTGTCAGCTGAGGACATGTGAGGTGTCCATTTCTCAAACTAGAGACTCTGATGTACTTATCCTCTTGTTTAGTTGTACATCTGGCCTTCCACATCTCTTTCTGTCCTTGTTAGTCAGTTGTCGTTTGTGTTTGAAGACTGTAGTGTACACCTTTAGGTGAAATCTTCAGTTATTTGGCAATTTCAAGCATTGTATAGCCTTCATTCCTCAAAATAATGATTGACTTACAAGTTTGTAGAGAAAGCAGTTTCTTTTTTGCCAGTCTATTGCATACTGTGGCAACTCAAGAACAAACACAAAGTCAATATTAAGCATCATTTAATGAACCATATAGCTTTCAACTGTGTTTGATATAATGGCAAGTGATTTTCTAGTATCAGATTAGCAAGTTATCATGTTTACTCAAGGATAAGGTGTTGGAGTGATGACTGCTGGAAATGGGCCTGTCTAGATTTGATCAAAAATGACTTTTTTTCAAATAGTGATGGTGCCGTTTTTTACATCAGTAATGTCCTGACTATATTTTGTGATCAATTGAATGTCACTTTGGTGAATTAAAGTACCAATTTCCTTCCAAAACAGCAAAATCTGTGCATTATTCCAAACTTCTGTCTGCCATTGTTAATCATGCAAATATAGTACTTTAAAATTGATGGATAGATAGACACAGACAGACAGACAGACAGACAGATGTGATTGTATCACAAAAACCACAAATGAATGTATGCGTAAGGGCAGCAGTGAAGCGCCACCCCTCACCTGTCAATCAACCTTGGTTTAGACCCTATGTAGACCTGTATTTAGGGCTGACCACATGTGATCGGATCAATCGAAACTCATCTTAATGCCAGGTGGAAATGGGGCCATAGAGACAGACTGACTCAGAAAGAGAGAGAGACAGAAAGAGTGAGATTTGCAAATTTTATAGTGCAAATATGAGGACACTACTTGATCTGCCAAGACAGACCAAAACTGCCCACAAGCACTGCACAGCTTTCTCCAGATGAAAAGGCTTTAGCTTGTGTTGTTGTGTGATGGATTCTAAATCACCAGAAGGGAAGAAGAGGTCACAAAACAAAGACACAGATTAACAAAGGTCTGGCCACACTCACAGAACATCACAGTCAATGTCTGCACAGCCAATAACAGTCAGCATGCCACTTAACAGCTTTACACAGTCAGGTAAGGGCTGTGCTGAGGAAATGCTCTGTCAGCATACATAAGCCTAGAGAAGTTATTACATTCACAGGCTCCTGTACTTTTTGTGCAATAGACAATTTTATTGGAACTCAACAAAAACAGACAGAGCAGCCTCTAGTGGCCAAGTTCATTTTGCATTTTTTAGCTTGTGATCTGATTTATTACAATCTCTCATTTTTGCCTCAAGAGAATTTAGTACAAAAGAGCTACATAGCTCATAAGAGTTATAAAAGTGTAAATTGTCACATCATAGGACAAGCAGAATTTTTATTGACAAAAACAGTTATCCTAGTCTTGGTGCAGTGTGGCCTTGAAAAACACACCCAGCATAATCAAATCCATCACTACTCTGCATCAACATGGCTTTGACCTTCAGCCCAGTCCTTTCTTTGAGATGAAACACAGGCATTATTCTTATTGCCTCCATTATGGAAATAAAGCCTCGCTCTGAGCGGATGGCTGCCACTGGATTCTGTGTCAAATGGGGTCATGCACAGACCAGGGAATGTTTTGAGTGAGATGGCCAGATTACTTTTTAGTTTTAGCTAGAGGACAGATTTGAGTATAAAAGGATCAGAGGAAGTAAGGAAGGAAAGAATGGGAGGAGAGAGCTTGGAGGTAGAAATTATGCAATACCGTTTACAGTGTTGTATATGCTTTATGTGATCTACACACAAGAGTGATAAAAAACATGGAGTAATGAGAAAATTCAGAGTGGGACATGTCCCAAACATGTCAACATGAAGAAGCGCTTGTTATCAAGATGATGGTAGGCACAAAGTTAAAGGAATATTCCGGGATAAATACAAATGAAGCTCAATCAACAGCATTTGTGGCATAATATTGATTACCACAACAACAAAAAAAAAGAAAATTGGCTTGTCCCTCCTTTTCTTTAAAAAAAGTTACAGTGAGACACTTTCAATGGAAGTGAATGGGGGCCAATATGTTAACATTAAAATACTCACTGTTTCAAAAGTATTGCCACAAGACATAAACAACATGCATGTTAACATGATTTTAGTGTGATAAAATCACTGTATCTGGTAAAGGATGGGCAAGGAGGTTGGAACTGGCTGAAGAGTAAACCAGGTTTAATGATATAACTCAACTTAAAACAACAAAGCATAAGGACACAGAGACACGGCCATGTGTGTCTCTCTCTCTCTCCTGAACTGGCGTCTCCGGCTCCCCTTTAACTAACTCTCCCACTGATCCGCTGATTCAGCACCAGCCACGTCTCCTCCTCGCTTAATTAGCCTGATAAGGGACCGGGTGTGTATAATCACGACCCGACCCCGCCCTCCGCCCTGCCACATTCCTCCCTCGTTCTCTCAGGCTGGGGAGCCCCCGGCATGACGTACCCCCCCCCCCCTTTCCCTGGGGCGGGGCGTGCCTTTCGCCCCGTCTACCGGCAGGTAATCCCCATCTACCTGGATGAGGGAGGGGACAAGTGGAGGAAAACAGAAATAATAAAAATGGGGGGGTACTTCCTGTTACAGTGTAGTACCCCCCCAAAAAACACTGTAAAATTTAAACGAGAGGGAAAAGGCTAACGCGGAGCGGCAGTGAGAGAGAGATGAAACAAAACGTACTTGCCAGTTCTCCGATACGCCGTAGCTTGTTCCTCGGCCACTCCTCCACCCTCTCCGGGCGGATCGGAGGCAGTTCTCCAGCAACTGGTGAACGGAACTCCCTGCCGCATTCTCGGGGAACAGAAGGGGTCTCCCCCGCCCATGGCAGCGGTTGTCCCGCTCCAGGCGGTCGGCAGCGAGCTCCTCCCTGCTTGCGGTCGGCGGTCTCAGACCCCGCCACGTTTCAGCGGCTGGTAGGGGACTCCTCCGCCCCTGGCAGCGGCCCTGACCGCTCCAGGCGGTCAGTTGGGAGCCCCTTCTCCCCTCACGGTCGGCGGCCATCCTCTGCTTCCAGGCGGCCGGGCTCCTCGTCCTCCGGCAGATGGCCTGCTCCGTTGGGGTTGACGGTAGTGGCAAGAACTCTACTACGGCGTATCCTTCCTCCTTCCCGGATTTCGGCACCAGTGTAACGGAATTTTATGGAAAGGAGGAGGCGAGAACCGGCTTGGCAATATAAATAATAGTTTTAATGATAAATTTAAAAAGACACAAACACACACACATGATGGACATGTCCGTAAACGATCTCTCTCTCCCGCACTATCCTCCGCAGTCTGACTTTATCCCGCTCGGACACTTAATTAGCCTGACAAGGGACCAGGTGTGTAGAATCACAACCTGGCCCCGCCCTCCGCTCTGCCACAGCTACACTTTAGAAAACGAGCTGAAAACTGTTGAAAGTAATAAAATTACTTGATTGCTGTTATATCTGTAAAGCCCACTTAGTACAGTAGCACAACAATACAAAACTGTTATTCAATTTCTTGATTAACTTGTACACAGAATTGTGTCGCTAGCGAGCAGCACGACTTGTAATGAATCGAAAATAATTCCAAATTACCAACTACATTTATTTTCTAAGGCTTCTTTTAGAGTGTTAAATAATGCTTCTTTAGCACTCTGTGGAGGTGAGGGTGTGGTCAAGCGCCCGCCTGGGGAGAAAGCGGTAAGGACATCAACCTGAGATGAATTATTACTAATTACTGTTTCTATGTGCACAGTGAGAGTCGGGGGAGATAAAAGATCACCCAGTCCACCTAAAGAGAGAGAGTGTGGCGCACACCATAGACTGCGTGTCTGTTTTCATAGATATCATAGTGCTGGAGTAATTAATCTCCTGACAACTGAAAGGATCGGCAGAGTGTTTCCAGTGCAACCGCCCGGTGTCACTGGATGAAGCAGTACAGTTGGCGGAGGACCATTTAGCGGGTGCACCCCGCTCTCTCTCTCTGTGATTCCTCTCCTCCCCTCCCCCTGCCCCTTCCCCTCCTTCCTTCCAACCTATCCCGTTCCCCACAGAAAAGAAGGAACAATCCCCCAAGACCGGTGCCCTGGCCCCAAGGGTGTAGTAACCCTCCTGCTTCTCTCTCCCCTGGCTCTACCCATTCTTCCACACAGGTGGGGGATGCTACCGCCACAAGTGTGGGTGTAAACAAACCTCTATTCATTCAAGCTTGGTTCAAAATGGGGAATTTAATACAAATAATCGGGTGAAGGTGAGGTGTGTGCACGGGAATATTTACGATTATCATGCAGTGACCGTCACTATTCTATTTTGGGGTCAAAAGCATAACATTGAGGATGTGGTTAGTTCCCGTCACACCCATCCACTAATTTTGTGTACGGTTTTTCCCGAATTGTTAAAAGGTTTGAGTGTGGATGGGCCCTGTAATACAGTGGGACGGTTTTGGGGTGTGCAATGCGCTGACGGAGAAAGAGGGAGCCGGTTTCCACAGTCCATGTGAGTCACGTTTATTTCAAACAAAACAGAAATCGCTTTTCAGCATAAACGAAACCAAAATACTGCTTTTTAGACTTTATCAGACTGTTTGAAACTTGTGCATTAGTGTTGGTTGTAATTACTTGTAGGACTCATTTATAGACTACTGTAGACTAATTTCAGCTGATTTGCCATAGCCATTCCATTGCTCAACAGACATGACTGGGATTGGTTAGAATAATTCTGCAAAAACAAGTTAGACTTAAATTGTATTGCTACAATCATCAGTTTTCACAATCGTTAATCCCAGCAGCTTTAATCATAATCTCAATTACTTCTTGATTAATCGTGGGACCCTACCATATTGTATGATCTTGGTAATATTTCCCACTCCTAGAAATGATAGATAGATATGACATATGTTAAGTGGACATGTTATATGATTAATAAAAACTGAAGTATTTTTTTTCCTTTGCTGGAGCTCCAATTATTATGTTGTTTGCAATGAAGTGACATCACATGTTGGATATCCTCCAATGTACTCATTCTTGCTTAGTATTACCTAATGACCCTATAACACACACACACACACACACACACACACACACACACACACACACACACACACACACACACACACACACACACACACACACACACACACACACACACACACACACACACACACACACACACACACACAACAATCTGTTCTTCTATTCCATCCATGGAAAACAATGAATACACAACCACTCTGACTTCAGCCTCACGTGTGATTGCACGTTTCCAAGTGGTCGTTCTGAGGAGTGGCCAACACACACACGCATACATCCTCCCAGTAGAATAAAACAAATGTAAACTTCTCTCCACACACAACAAAAACACACAGAGGTCTGAGGGTCTTAATTCTCCTGCAGTTAGATGTCATTCTAACCTATTTCATACCACCACAGAAAGTGCCAAACCAAACTAACAAACCCTACGCTTATCTAACTTATCTTGCTTGATACTCAGGATATCCAGAAAGCTCTGTAATTAGTTTTGTGGAAGTTAGATCATTGTGGTTCTCAGCTTGTCATACTTTGTGTGTTATATAACTTGTGTGTGTTTACACAGAGTATCAAAGGTACCAATGCCGGACCAGATGTTTGTTAAAAGCTTTGAAAGCACTATGACATGTTATCTCATCCCCAGCAACTGTGGGAACTCCATACTTACCTAATTATCTGATATCTAATACATAATATACTGCTATTAATAATAAATACTAGTGTTACTCAATAACATGACTTGTACAACCCTGAGGACCTTCTAAGTGCATTTAATTTGATACAGTCAGTACAATGACTTATATAATGAGAAAACAAGACCATGTGTGTTTAGATGTGGACGGAACGTTGGTTCTGTTCTGTTAACCTATTGAGCTGCCTACATAAGTAGCATTTTAAGGCATTATAGGAATGTTCCTGACACAAATGTTGCTCCAAAAGGATTTTTTTTTTTTTTTTTTGACACGTTAATGGCACAAAAAAAATGAAATAATGATGCTGTTCCCTTTTGTGATGTGTGTCCACTGACAGGTTGTTAATGTTTTGTTCACTGTAATAAACTGTGTGTTGCTCACACAGCTGACATTTCACTTACTGCCCTCTGGAGTAAACAGGTGGTACTACAAGCTTGAATTTCTCAAGAAAGCATTGCGATTAAATTTTAATTTTTTAACGCGTTATTTTTTGTAAAATTTATCGCGCGTTATTAACGCATTAAAACGACAGCCCTACATTTAATATTTAGTTTTTCATCATCATAATTTTTTTTTTGTACCAGCAACATTTTTAGCAGGAAACCTCTAGTTGAATTGACAAGGAATGACTTCTAACATTGACCTCCAAAAAACCTCTCAAAACTCTGCAGTGTGAATGTGTACAATGTGCTGTATATTTAACATGATAAAGGGTGCTATCAGAGGTAGTGTCACTAAAAGGATGTAAAGTCCATCTCAGGACGAATTCTAACTTGGCCAAGTCTGTAAGTGCTATTAATTTACGAGCTGTGAGGATATTAGGTGAATGAGAGTAAAAGGGCTTCATCTTCCCTAATGATAAATGGAAAAGGAAACAGCAAGGACTGCAATCAAAATGCCAATACCCTGAAATGTATTTTATGGCGAAAGACAAATGCTTTCTAATATCACATTATGCTCGCAATCCCTCTTTATGTACTGACAGCTGGGCAGGACATACAGATTCTGTTTCTTAATTACTGCAGGTTCTGTTGGTCTTCTTATGGGTTTAACTACAAAAAGGTAGCTAAGTGTGGCAGTCTCAGATGGTAATACTATCAGATGGTGGTAACAATAGGCTTTGAACATGCAAAATTTAAACATGCTGCTTTGAAATGTATAATTTTTGTATTGTGCCAAAAGGTCAGTGAGTGAGGTTTCGATCTTCTTTTGGTCACACGTCTTCTCGTAATTCAAATTTGCAGGTCAGAGTTCACCAAACAGCTACGAGCTTGCATTTACGGTCTCCCGCATTCTTATGGGAGTTAATGGAGAGCAGAGTAATGGACAGTTCTTGGCCAGAATAAGCTGCACACTGGTCAAGACGTTATGCTGATAGTTGAAAGTCAGACTGTGCGTGACTAATACGTTTGACTAATAACAACCTTTACCAATTTGTCTAAGTTATCAATAGGCTAAGGCAGAGTGCCGTCATTATAATGATGGTTAGTAATATCCGCTTCTGTAGTACAATCACTCATAAATACATTGGACCCTTTTATCTGGCTCTCTATTGCATCTGCCATTCTCTATACATGCCTGGTGTCTCTGTGAATGGTTGATTTGTGGCCAGCCCGGCAGATACAAGCAGAAAGACATTTCTGGCTTTGCTCCAAACAGCCTGGTATCATAATATAAAAGTAGAGTGCAGACCATACATGGAGCATCTCACCCCATCCAACAAAATTCACTATTGTACCAAAATCCTTCAATGTCAAGCATTCTGCAGGGTGCCAGGATAAGCATTTGGTTGAATGGTGGCCCTGAGCCAGTGTGGAATGTACAATGGTGTTTTCAATGTAGATATTGAGTGCTGTATTCATGCTAAGGACTCATTTGACATGTATTGATTACCATCCAGAACATGTAATACTGACCAGATTCTGTAGCAAAGAGGGCAAACTTTGTACCAACATGGCGATCCAACGTGGCACAGGAGATGACACAGGCACAAAGATGAAACATTTTTGCTGAGAATAATAAAAAATGTGTTGAATGGTGATCAGACCTTTTGAAGCTCCAAAAAGGAGATACAGTCATCTTAAACATAATCAATAAGACTCTAGTGGTTAAATCAATGTCTTCTGAAGCAATCCAGTTGGTTTTGGGTGAGAAAAGACCAGAAATGTCACTCCTATTTCAATGTTCACCTTGACAGCAGTCACCTTGGCGATCATGAACTCAACCTTGATTAGTCTTCCTATAGTGCCACCTAGTGCTCTGTGCATACTGTCAAGCACTAGGAAGTGTAATCAAACTTGAAACCATGATTGTGCCTAGAGACTGCGAAGGCAAGATGTACAGTGAAAAAAAAGTATTATATTGTGGTCTGTTCTCACCCAAAACCATTTGGATCTCTTCAGAAGACTTTGATTAAACTACTGGAGTCATATGGATTACCTTTATACTGACTTTATCTCCTTTTAGAGCTTGGAAGGCCTGATCACCATTCACTTGCATTGTATGGACCTACAGAGCTGAGATATTCTTCTGAAAATCTGCGTTTATGTTCAGCAGAAGACCGGAAGTCACACATCTAAGATGGCATGATGGTGAGTAAATGATGAGAGAATTTTCATTTTTGGGTGAACTAAGTCTTTAAACCAATGACACATTTATAGTTACCTGAACAGCACATATTTTACACATCTGTTAAACACATCTGTTTAATAGAACAAATAACTTCCACACCCCCTTGAAGACTGAGGTTTGTTAGTGCGACAGCAATGCTCAAGGCGAATTCCGACTACTCCAACAAACACAGTCGGGTTTTACGTTTGAATGTTTGAAATGTTGGAGTTTGTTGATGTTTGTTGGGGCAGTGTGAGGGGCCGCCAAATCAAATTTCTTTGCCGTGTCACACTAGTCATTCAGCATCTCGCAGCATCGATACTGCAGTTTAGAAACACGTCTTGAGACACCAGCGTTCTGTTCTATTATTTATTGCACTGCATCTACTTTTCTTAGTGAAAAAACACACTATAAGGGGACCTTCAGACGAATGCGTTCTTGCTTTAGAAAAAAGCTAGACACAGCGCAACAAAAGGAATAGAATGCAGATGTCTCGAGCATCTTAAAAAGCGCTGTTTATATGCAAGATGGTGAAAACATAGTGAGAAACACCACAGTGGTCAAAGACGTCTGACTAGCGCATGTTTACACCAAAAAAAAAAAAAAAACAGGTACAAAAATAGAAAGTATAAGTATGCTTAACAGGGCCTTACACTTGCAGTGCCTCCATATTAAAAACATACTTTACGCAAGTACACTAATGCAGATCAATTTGGGCACAGCAGCACTGTGCTTTCTGGATTAATGTTGTTTAAAACAACACAGTTGTTTTGTCTAAAGTGATAGCAAATACATATGCGTGTCAGAATATCACATCTGTGCATTAGGCCTTGCCTTTCTGGCAGGATATCCTTCTTTTATGGAGCTCTGAGCAGCAACTAAATGTCAAATTGAAGCCAACGTAAAATACGCAGGAACGGTCTATTCATGCACATTAGCACATATAATGAAAATCAATTGAGTGATTGTAAAACCACACCACCAGCTCAAGTTGAAACTTTACAACCTGCAATTTTTAATATGTACCCCAGCCCCCTGATATTAAAGGGCCTCCACTCAAACAGAGTGTTATGGTTGTAAACATGTATGTGTCCTCTCCTACTGACTGACATTGTGCGTGAAGACATCTCATGTTCTTTAGGTGTTCCAGTAGCTCTACTGGTAGAGAATGGTGCTGGCAATGTTGAACGTCATGGGTTCGATTCCCAGGAACACATGTAATGATAAAATGCAGAGCTGGAATGCCATGTAAGTCACTGGATAAACGTGACTCCATTTACATAAATGTAAACAATATGTCATCCAGTTAAACACAAAGACCAAGTAAATGCAGAACTCTGAAGAATGTAAAACAAGAATAAAGAATGACAATGTTTAAAAAAAAAGAGGTCTGGTAAAGATTCTGCTCCAAACAGTTACCCTATAGTACATTTTCAGGATGTGGATGTGGGCTTACCTTTGTGGTCTTGGACAGTCTGAGCGGAAAGAGGCAAAAGAACAGGAACTTCCCCCAGTTGAGAAGAGCCGCAAAGCACCAGTTTAGACGGGCCATCCTAGTCTGCACCTCGTAGCTCCCTCTTATCCGATAACCCAGCACACACAATTATATTCCCGTTACAGATAAAGGAACCCAGCGTCCAAATCCAATGTCAAACTAGAGACACAGTCGCTCTTCATTCAGTCACTCAGCATTTCTCAAAGCAGATGTTCCTGAAACTACAGACTGGCTCAGGTTGACTGTACCCCTGATGTGAGAGGCATACAGAGGGTTGCTGCTTCACACTAAGGGGATGCTGCAGTGCACTTACAGCAATGAGAAGAGGAGGAGGAGGGTGGGGGGTGGTAGAGGAGGGAATGGAGTGGGGGTGGGGGTGCCAGAACTGCACAGTGATCATCATCGGCAGAGAAAAAGTAGGGATTGGTGCATGAGACCTAGGTGCAAAATTATTACTCGAAAAAGACAAATACAAGTAAATTTGGCTCTGGAGAAATTTACTTATTGGCCATTTGGCAAGTAACTTCATTAGGAATGGCAACATTGCATGGTTAAATTGTGAGGACAAATCATAAGAACGATAATCTGACCCTGACCTCACCTTAAAGCTCAACACTACAAGGGATATGATGAGTTTTTAAAGCTAAAGCGGAGGCTGCTTCAGCTAAAGGGACAAGCTTCATCATTCAGATTTCAGTTGATGTGAGTTAAGAACATTCAAAAAATTAAGAAATATTACCCATTTATATTATATATACTATTATACTATTTATACTGAGCCCAACAACATGCTATTCTGAAATCAGTTATTGCGAGTTATAGGAATATTCCAGGTTAAATTCAAGATAAGCTAAATCGACAGCATTTGTGTCATAATATTGATCACCACAAACATGTATTTTGACTCATCTATCCTTTACTTTTATTTTTTTAGCCCATTTTCTCACCATTTGGAATACGCAATTCACACTAGGTCCTCGTGGTGGCGCAGTTATTCACCTCAATGAAAAACCTGTGTGGCGGAGGACACGTCTCAGTTGTCTCTGCTTCTGAGACAGTCAATCCGTGCATCTTATCACATGGCTTGCTGTGCATGACACCACTGAGACTCACAGCATGTGGAGGCTCATACTACTCTCCGCGATCTACACACTTACCACGTGCCCCATTGAGAGTGAGAACCACTAATCATGACCACGAGGAGGTTACCCCTTGTGACTCTACCCTCCCTTGCAACTGGGCCAATTTGGTTGCTTAGGAGACCTGGCTGGAGTCACTCAGCACACCCTGTATTCAAACTCACAACTCCAGGGGTGGTAGTAGGTGTCAATACTCGCTGAGCTACCTAGGCCCTGATCCCTCCTTTTAAAAAAAAAAAAAAAAAGCAAAATCTGGGATTCAGTGAGGCACTTACAATGGAAGTGAATGGGGCCAATCCATAGACGTTAAAATAATCATTGCTTCAAAAGAACAGCCATAAGACACGAACAATATGTGTGTAAACATGATTTTAGTGTGATTACATTTTTCTGTGTGAAGTTACGGCCAATTCTACCACGTTTTTGCAATGATGATGTAATGCCAAGAAACCCTAAAACAACTGGAATAATGGTGATTTAAACAACTTTACAGCTCAAATGATACATGAGTTTTAACAGAAGAATTTTGGTAAGTGCTTTTTATAAAATTATAAGCTTCACATTTCTGTCTTTAAGCCCTCCAAAAATTGTCCTCATTCACTTCCATTGTAAGTGCCTCGCTGTAACCTCCATTTATTGGCAGATGTTTTTCTAAATAATCAGACATCAGCATATCTTCTATAATGTAAGCTAAATAACATTGTCATAGGGGCATAAATATATTTTAAATGTAATATATTTATATATTTTCATAAATCTATAAATAAAAGACAATTTGAATTGATTAATGGAAATTAATCAAACATGCTAAAACCAGTTTTGCTACTTATCTTTAACTGTTCAAATATCTGTCTTAATAGTGTCATACTAACAAATCAAGAGACAAGAAAGGATCATGAAACTAGTCTCAAGAAATCTTGACGATCCAATAAAACAAACACATAAAAATCATTACGATGTTCACGATGTTACTTAATTTTATATCCCCAATACGTCACCCAACTGTAGTGGACATATAATTTTGATTCAAGATGCCATAGCACTATATCCATGGGTACAATTAAAAATTACATATAAAATCGACCACATGAAATGGAGTACAGTACCCCAGGGAGATTCTCTAAAGACTGGATGGAGTAACGTAATTAAGACTGACTACGTCTAACAAATTGTAAAATGGGCTTGCTCTAGTTCCTGTGGGACATTTCTGCCTGTCAGAGTAAAAGATCCCATTAGGAATATTAAGAAAAACGGATTACACAATCATAACAGACCGACATACATATTTGGAAAACATTTATAGTATTTTAAACCAAAAAAAATTATTACATTTCTTTAAAAATGTAAAACCAAGTAAAAGGTATTAAAATATGTGAGTGTACACAACTTAATCATTAATATAAAAAAAAAATTCAAACATATTTTTCAAGGTAAAAACATCATGAATTTGAGTTATAAATATCAAGAAGTTATCTTAGGATTCCTCTGTTTGTCTCGAATTTTTCATAAAAATGTAATGTTTTCTCTTGTTGAGATTTTAATTGGTTAATACCTGACGCCCCACCTACAGTATTTAAGAGGTGCTCGCTGCTCAGCATGGCTGCTGCCCTAGAAAACCAGTTCTTTTGTTTGCTGTGTGTTGGAGGATTGCTTTAAGATTCATTTTTTATTTTGGAAAAGGATGGTGAGTTTGTTCTTTGTATTTGTTACAACAGCTTAAACAAAGAGTAGGTAAGTAAACGGATCAGGAAGATTTACTATTTTTGTGTTTGTTATTTATAACAGGAGTTAAAGTTTATTATCTCTGTTTATTATTGAAGTTAGCTAGCTCACCCGGCCCTTTTTGTTATGTTTTGCATATGTTTATCTTTCATTGTTGATTATATTTTTGTTTGTAAATAAACATAATCTTTTTCCCTGGCCATTGCACTGTTTAGCTCTTTTTGAGCAGCTTTCCTATCGTTGGTCCCAATTTGGGTCATTACATTAATTTAACAAGTTTAACTCATTAATATGTGTTAATCACGATTAATGCATTTACCGTTATTGCAGCATAAACACTGGTGTGAATGGTGGAACCTTTTGTAATGTGTCCGCCAGAGTCATTACACTAATGCACACAATATAAGCTTAACATAATGCGGTGGTCCCATAGACATGCTCTTCTATGATGGAGCCGCAGAGGTTATCTCTGGGCATATAAAAATCTCTAACAGTTCTTCTGATGATGGAGGAAGAACCTCTTAACACTATTTGATGTACAAAACAAGCACAAATGGGACCGTGTGATAGAAATTAAGTATGTAAGGCACGTTTTAATTACCACAGAAGCACAACAAATCTTAACTATCACAAATGCAGAATGAGACGTTTTTGTTTGCAAGCGCTTTTCATGGTTCAGAGCGGTGCGCATTGCTGTCGTTGAAGCTCTGGCACTAATCAAGAACGCAGCTTCACGATTGCTGTAGCAAAGAGTACAGCCACAGTCTACCGGCAACGTAATATTGTGGAGGATGAGAGTTTAAGAGATTTAATTCCCATTGCAATGAATATGCTACCTATGTGGGGACTAGTTCTTTCAATTAGTCAAACTCCCGCTTAGACTTTGGGAAACGTTTAATGTTATTCGAATTGGTGCTGTTTTAGTGCATTTCTTATGAAAGGCTTTGTTTGGAAAATGTTAATAAAGCATTATATTGCTATATGTTTTCTTTTTTAAGATGGAAATTTTTTTATTTCAACAAGAAACGTGTGTATATATAGTGTCAGATTTCAGCACTTTTAAATTATGCGATTAATCACGATTAACTACAAACTAATATGACTAATCTCATTTAAAAATTGTAATTGACTGACAGCACTAGTAAATAACAAAAAATTCAAACTTCACACAGTCATAAGTTGCATTGGGTCTTTTGTCACATGACAACAGAATGGCTAACTGCATTTGAAAATTTGACTTTGAAATTAACAAAATGTTTCAAATATTTATAATATTTTAAAACTGAATTTTTCATTGCTTGTTTGTTTAAAGAAATAATATTTCCAATCAATGTATGCCAGCATTTCTTTTATCCAAGAACTGAATACTGTCTCCGCATGTTTACACCACATTTGACCCCAGAAAAAACTAAATGAAAAATATTGCGCATTTGGTTTTAATGTCTTAAATATTAATAGGCTATTCCACCATACAAAACACATTGAAGTCTGTAAAAACACTTTTTATCTTCAGTAAAATTGAACCTGTTTAATTTAGCCTGTGTTGTATTTTCTTATAACGTTGCTAGTTTTGTTTAAGGTTTTAAAACCTAGTTTTGTTCATGTCTCCATACAGAACCCCTAGAAAAAAATATTACAGCAGAGACAATAGAGGAGGGACAGTTTTTGGAAAGGATGTTGATAGGACTGTGACTAAATTCAGTGTTGGCTTTGGACAGGACTGGCTGCGGGAGATAGAGACAGTCTGGATGTATGCCACACTAGTGCAGCCAACATAATCTTCGCAATGCAGTACTCAAACTGTACACAATAGGGTAATTTTGTCGAACTGGTAGTGTTGATTTTGGATGTCACACAAAAGAATCAGGAACATATTTGGAAAGACAAAACGAAACATCAGTCAAATCTTTGGCCTAGAGGTTTGTGCATGTCCTCAAGACATTTTGACCCTCGGTTTTTATGTGGGAGATGCAGGTTCTAATCTGTCCCATGTTGTGCTGGCTGCAAATGTAATTTTTTTATACAGTACATTAAACTTCAAACAATAAATCAGAAACTATCGAGCATATAAGAACAGTTGTATCAAGATAAGACATGCTTAATGCACTCCTGTTATGCACTAAATTATTAACTGTCAGAAAATGTTTTATTGATAAGAGCAATTTTGTGCATTTGTATAAACAGTAAACTAAACCAGTGGCTCTCAAATGGTGGGTCGCTACCCAAAAAGGTCACAGGTCTGTTCTGTTGGGGATGCGGACAACAGGCAAAATACAAATAATGCAACTGACCATATATCCATACTAGAGGCAGACTGATATATCAGATTTACAGATTAATTTATGCTGACAGTTGCTTTGTGGAACCATCGGATTTTGGCAAACATGTCAATAGTTGAAGATAGTTTTTTCTTAATTTCAAAATAAGAGTCCCTCGTGTGTTTTGGGTTTTTCATACTTAAAATTACCAATTCACGCACTAAACATTTTTTTTCTGGTTAGTATTGGGATTTTTGATTGATCAAAAAACTGCATCTGGGATTGTATTCATTTTGAACTCTTTGTTATCTCTTTTTTGACATTGTATAAATTGATTTTAAAAATGATCGGCCAATTAATCGGTTCTCGGCCTCACACACCACCTTAGTTATTGGTATCGGCAAAATACACTTTCGGTCGACCTCTAATCCATACTTAGCAAAATAATAGAAATAAATAATAACAATAAGAATAATAAAAAGAATAAAAAAATGATCCCCATATCTTTTGTTAAAGGCTGTACATTCAATCAAACTAAAGTAATTTGGCGCAAATTCGTCTGCAACTTAGAAGCTAGCCATGGACAAGAAGTGTGACATGAAATCCTCAAAAAGGACAACAAAACTTTGCATTGTAAAGAAATATCTGAACCAGGCTACATTAAATACAAGTTCACTTGCAATGAGGATAAACATGGTTTGATCCGACCACAAATATCAATGTATGTTGTTATTTTAGTATGATTAATAAGTCTAATATTGTGTTGGCTCACCACCTGATGTTCAATGTAAAATCTGGGTCCTGAAGGAAAACCACTTGCCTAACAGCCCATTCTATTACATGTGAGAGTAATATAATTTTTCAATAGCCTTCACAGCACCATAAAACATGTTCCCGTGTCTATGACATCATGTCTCAACCTCATTTTCTACTCTTTCTCCCAAAACTCCTTTCTATGTTCTAATATAATAAAAAAAATGGCAAACCCCCAAAAATGTACATTAACTCAACATGAATCCAGCCACTCCCTGCAGATTCACATATTGAATTTGTTCCATACAAAAAGTAGCTAAACAAATTTCCATCAGCGGTTTCTCTGGAGAGATATCAATCAGTTGCCAAGCCTTTGGTCAGTATCTGTGTGTATCGGTCATAAAATCATAGAGAATGTGCTTCTGCCTGCTTTATGAGGGGGAAATGAGAGTGGACCGAACTGTGAACAAAATCAAATCAGGGAAATCTGCAAACGTGTGGAGTGATAACCCCGGCCTGGGTGGATCTCGAAAGTGTCCTGTTTTCCAGGAAACACATCACAGTTGCATCCAAAAAAGTAAAAGAAATGGCAATTCTGACACCTCTATTATCATTATGGACAATGGCACATTACAATATCTGCTGCTAAGTGTATATGCCTTGAGCAGAGATGGGAGGGTGACTTTTACAGTGTCAGGTCATTTTTATATGTATAGTGCTTTTCCCAATACATGCATAATTTTAAAGCAGCTTTACAGAAACCACGGAAACCTCAGGTTCTTATTCTTTATATTTCGTGAGGAAATGAGGATGAGCTTATTAATAAAAACACTGTGTTTTCTGTGGTTTGAAACTGACCCTCCACTGTTGTTGATTCCGTCAAGCATTTATACCGGCATCTGTACTTCAGCAAACACAAAGAGAGAACAATCCCACTGAGTAAATTACCTTAGGAATTACTAAATAACACTTTGTCAACAGCACACTTTTATCATGTATATAGTTGCCAAACAATTTCCAGTATCCAATGGAGGGTTAAATCCTAAACGAATACATGTTTGCTTCAGAATCAAAAGAAATGCTTATGTTCATCTAAATAGAAGCTTCATTTTTGTGTTGAAAAAATTATGCAAAATAAAACAGATCAAACAGGGAAGTGGTGGTGGCGTAATGGGCTAAAGCACATAATTATCAATCAGAAGGTTGCTGGTTCGATCCCCACAGCCACCACCATTGTGTCCTTGAGCAAGGCACTTAACTCCAGCTTGCTCCAGGGGGATTGTCCCTGTAATAAGTGCACTGTAAGTCGCTTTGGATAAAAGCGTCTGCCAAATGCATAAATGTAAATATTATTTTAAGTAATTATTTCTTTAGTCATTGCAATAAAAATTACAGTTCTACCATTAGACTACTTTGGACATCATTTTGAATAAATTCTGTTACCATTACATAAAATTAGTCATATAGAATTTATGTTTAGATATAGAATAGCTCTGTAGGTCCTTTCAATGCAAGTGAATGGTGACCAGACTTTGAAGCTATAAAAAACAAATAAAAGGCAGCATAAAAGTAATCCATATGACTCCAGTTGTAAAATCTATGTCTTCAGAAGTGATATAACAGGCATGGGTGCGAAACAGATCAATAGTTAAGTCCTTTTTTACTATAAATCTCCAATTTCACTTTCACATTCTGATTTTTTTTAATATTGATATATTTCCCACCCAAAGTGATTGCAGAGCTGAGATATTCTTCTAAAAATCTTCATTTGTGTTCAGCAGAAGAAAGTCATACACATCTGTGATGTGAGGTGAGTAAATGATGAGAGAATTATCATTCTTGGGTGAACTATTTAATATCACAAATGTCTTAAAGCCTCCTATAAACAGCTTAAGAGAAAATCATTCCATAATGTATTAAGTGAGCAAGCCGTACGACTTATACAAGTCGTCTGAAGCCATATAGTTTTGTGTGAGGAACAGACTAAATTTAAGTCATTATTCACTAATAATCTCCAAAAAAAAAGAGGTTAACCGCTGTGACCAGATCATTGAATTGAACCATGAGAAATGGATCAGTTAGTTTTGAAAATTAATCATTCAGACTGGGTTTTTTAAACTACATCAACTGATTCTTTGAAAAGATCAGACCTTAAAAGCATGATTTGTTTTTGTTAAAATACATAATTCATGTCATTACATGAATTTCTATACATGTTACTTTCTGAACCTGGCCTTGAAGGCATAAAACATGACTGAATAAAAACACTGAGCCTGGAATGGTCTGTGCATGTAGAGAAACACACAGTGTTGGGTATGAAAAGGCAGTTCAGCTAGGCATGGAGAGGAGAAGCTTCCAGTTTGATGTAAGAAAATTCCAGAACCATGTTTGTACCTCAAAACCAGAGCTTTTCTGGGAAATCAGTAGAGAGAGACAGGGCTTAGTGTTCATTGTCTTGTGTTCATTGTTTAGTACAGAGAAAGGAAAATGGAAAATGATTTTGAAACGTGTCCAAGTAACCAAAATGAATTAAAGGCTCAATATACCTGACAGTCTTTCACCAAATTACAATGCAGTACTATTGCAAATGCAGTTCTGCACTGGATTTACCACAGTAAATATAGTATAAAGAACCTCTAAAGGGGTAAATAAAAAAATAGATAAAAAAAACATTACAATTCATTACAATTCTCATTAGAATAACGTGCCTTTTACTTAAAAAAATCCATAATTATCAATGTTAATTCTCATTATTATAGATTGTCAAGTATTATTTAACTGTATAAAAAACAATAATACAGCATACACTAAAATACAATATATACTTTGATTTATATCTACATAGATTAAAGGGAGTACAACAAATAATACCATAATGTATAAATACTTTACATTCAATTTAAAATATACATAATTATTTTTTGACCCATTGCAGTAATGATTTTTTGCTCATGGTAATGAAAAGTGGTGAGGAAAATGTGTGTAATTGTCACAATACAATAATTATTTAAGCATAATTAATTTACTTGAAGCAAAATGTGTTAGTTTGTTTTCTTTTCATTTTTTTTTCTACTGATTGAAATAAATTTGACCTAAAAAATTGTGGTAGATTCACTCTTTTGTATTAGCTTGTCTTACAACACATTTACACAATATATTAGCATTTTTTGAGACAGAAACTGGTCCATCCAAATACCTAGTTCCTCTTACTTTGCAATTGAGAGAAACAAATCAAGCAGAGCCATATTTTGACACATTAGTCTCAGAATACAAACAGCTCTGTCAATATGGAAATGCAATACCTGCCATAAAAAATGTAACCGCAGATGTAGAATTAAACAGTCTCATGCTGCAGTGCGGGCAGCTGGAATTTATATGTGTCCTTACTCAGAAGCAAATACTGATACCGAACCAAACAATATCATTCTTAGAGATGTCGAAAGAACAATACCAAGTTGATGCTAAAATAAAAAAGACTGCACGATACCAGTGTTTATGCATTTCGGGTTGTTCCGAGCACAGATGCCCACACACTTTCTGACTGACGGAAGACCATATTTAAATACTCACATAAATACTTGTACTTTAAATACAAGTCCCAGAGTGACTATTAAACCTCAAAAGGATCCCATTTAAATAAATAAATATACTGTCTGCATGTGCTGCACACTTTACAGTGAAAGAGCGAAGTCGCTCATGTGCTAAAACATGGAATTAAGAAAATCATGTGTGCTCTGCATGTTGTAATTAGGGCTGCAACTAACAGTCATTTTGATGATCGATTAATCTAACGATTGTTAGAACAATTGTTCGACTTTCCGGTGATTATTGCAATGATTAATCATTAGCTCTTAACTGACTTTTCAGCTTGTGCCCAGACTTAAAACTCTGGATTTAACATGCTTACTAACAATAAATTGAACTAAACCATCTTTTAAAAATACCTCTAAATGACATTCACTGAATTAAAAGGAAAAAAATACTTTTTATTAAGTTTCAGTAAAACATTCACTGAAAAAAAGTATATTGTTATCAATTGTTTTTGTCTTGTTTTCCATTTAAAATGGTCTAAAAATCCTTAAACCAATATACATTTACTTGATAAGACATGCAACATATTTAGACTTGCTTTAAGAGAATTTATCTTAAATACAGTGCATTTTGTATATAAGTGTATTTTCCACTTGGTTATACTTCTGTGAGTGCAGTAAAGACAAAATATACTTATATTCAAGGTCTGTTCTATAAAAGCAAGTCTAAATATCTTCTATGCTGCTTCTCAGGTGAATGCATCTTTTTTAAAAGGATTTTTAGATATTTTAAAATATTTGTATTTTTAATATTATATTCAACATTCTCGGATAACAATTTTTTCTTCTGCTGCTAAAGAAAATGTAAAGGCGTTTTAGATATTTATATCGGAAAACAAGCCAAAACATAAACAAATCAAAAACATATTTTGTTCCAGTGTATAATGGGGTGAAGACTTCCTCTCTCACCTTTCTGTTCACTTCAATCCATCTTTAACTAAAAAAAACAAACAAACTCTCTCGTATTAATAATGCTGCGTATTGCCAATTTTCTTCACGATAAGAAATGCACAGTGACACATATATTATGATTCAATAAGTCGTGAGCCATCACGTTATAATCTTGCTGCATTATAATGAGGGATGAGCGTCCCTGTGACAGAGCGTGCATCAGCCGGATGCAGTTTCAATCTCTCCCCCTTAGATCGGGACATTCGCGCAACTCATGCAAGAGGCGCTGACCGCACTGAGAAAAGCCAGTTTCGGAGTTTATAGTTATTAAAGTGTTAAAAGACACGTGACACTCAAGTTTTGCTTCAGTGGAACAGCAACTCCAGCTCTCCTTATTTTACAATGAGAGAGCTTCAGTATTTACTTATTTTGTATTATTCAGACTTTGCAATCTACATCACCTGAAGCTGTTTGGAAAGTTTAGTGCATCTGGACCGTGAGCTGTTTTCTTCTTCTCCTCAGTCAGGTGCGAACTGCAGTGCTGCTCTCACATGCCATCATTACAGTTTCTTATGATCTCATTGTAACAGGTAAAGGTGGGCAAGGAGGAGGTGGGAATCGGCTTAACAGACAACGTAAAGTTTAATCAGAAACTTAACTTAAAACAACATAAAGACAAACAAACACACACAATGCGGCCACGTGCGTCTCTCGCTAGAAAACTGGTTCCTCCGGCTCGTTTTTATCCCCCTCCTGGGTGATTAGCCCGATTCAAGGCCGGCCATGTGTCCTCATGGCCTGGCCCCGCCCTCCTCCTCATCACACTCATGTTATGCTAAATGAGATCAAACGACTATTCAACAAAAAGAAATATTGACAACAATTTTTGTTGTCAACGTTGTCGATAATGTCGACTAACCCTTTCAGCCCTAGTTGTAATAGATGACAGACAGAGTGCACATTTATTGTTAAGCATGTAGTGCCTGTAGACTATGTTTATATAAATAAATCGCAGAATTTTACTTTAATAATCACACTGGGGCATTTAAACAACTGATTTTACAGAGATGTGAAGCTACTATCAAAAACACACACAAACTAAAAAGCCTTCATGTCAAAATAAAAGTTTAATTCTGTTCAAATAAAAACTGTTTAATTAAATGTAATATTCACAAAACTGTCATTTTAATTTTTAACAAATCCATGATCATTTCAGACTGATCTTAACAGTTTGAGCTGCCCATTTCAGGAAAAATATTTTGTGAATTTGGCACAATGTAATGCAGACTTAGCAAAGAGTCTGTTGAAGGATGAGACAGTTATTGAAGCTATTATTGCAGCAAAAGTGATTTGCTAATTACTAATACTATCAATGCGGGCCTCATTTTCAGAGCCTCTATTTACTAAACTTGAAACTCAGTTTAGTGGATACTAGTATAAAGACAAAGCAAAGCAATTTCACTATCGTATAGGTGCAAACCTCATAATAACTTCAATGATTAATGAAATCAATTACCCTTCACGTCCTTCTATTGATCTTAAAGCCATTACGAGGATTGAAAAAAATGTCTACGAATGGAGACACATGGCACGCACGCAGCTGCCTAATTAATTAAAAATCTCATTCCATCTAAGAACAGCCCTTGAATACTGGCCTCAATTTATAAAATATAGCAAATTAAGCAACCCAGAGCATGTCTCCACTGGAACGTACAGTATGTATGGATATATAGAACATAAATAATGCTGACATTCACACTTGTTCAAAGTAGACATTCACACATAGAAAGTAGAGGGATATCACAATTAGCAATGCACCAAAATGAAACAGATTTCCCCATTAATTTTGATTCCCATTCACAAGCTCTCAATTTGATTTGATTCCGATCTTGAGTTATATGGGTAAAAGACAGTTTCTGGCAAAGACAATTTTGCTTACGTACACTAATCAGCCACAACATTAAAACCACCTGCCTAATATTGTTTAGGTTCCCCTCATGCCACCAAAACAGCGCCAACCCGTATCTCAAAATAGCATTCTGAGATGCCATTCTTCTCACCACAATTGTACATTTGAGTGGTTATCTGAGTTACCATAGACTTTGTCAGTTCGAACCACTCTGGCCATTCTCTGTTGACCTCTCTCATCAACAAGGCATTTCCGTCCACACAACTACCGCTAACTGGATGTTTTTGTTTTTGGCACCATTTGGATTAAACTCTAGAGACTGTTGTGTGTGAAAATCACAGGAGATCAGCAGTTACAGAAATACTCAAACCAGCCCATCTAGCACCATGTATCACTATTTGTTTTTGCTCACCTGTAACTGAGAAAAATGTTGTGTTGATACGACAATCAAAATTTATAGCATTACAAAAATAAACCATATCCAAAAACATCTGAGAGTGTCTAAAAGCCTTTCCATACAAGTAAAACATAATAATTGTACATAAGACCTAATTAAAAAAGAAAATACAACAATGACTAAAAGCATGCTCTCTCTGCAAAGCATGCAGGCATGAGTATTGAGATCTCATTCAGTTTCATTCTGGTTCACCTGAGCCATCATTGAGTCTGTGTCACCTACTTGGCGCCATCTACTGGTGGCCATATGTAATTACAGTGAATGTTCATCTCTTCCCATATTTGGAAGACTTCCACCTCTGGTTGCAGCGATCTGAATCATAATGCGATTAGTTCAGTGTTCCATGATGCTGCACAACATACAACATCATTTCCAATGAAGTTATTTGATCTAGGAAAGCTAACGTGTTTTAAGCCAGATAGCACATTATGTGCTTTGTGCACATAATGCATTATGCTTTCTGTGGATTATCTAATGATCTATGCATCCGATTACGTTATGTTTTGGCTTGTTTTAAATATAAATCACCTCCTCTAAGTAATGGTATCTGTTATTTTATGTTCTGTTTATATTTCGTGAAGTTATAAGCGAAAACGCAGCATATAAGCAACTCCTGTTTGCATGTAACATGCATGTTAATGACATATACTTAGCTATTACTCGCTATTATTCTACTCTTTGAGAGCTTTACAACAATATATGGCACATTGCTATTTGATCAGTTTAAATTTTTTTACCGATTACAATAACATATGAATGCAAAATTATTCATAAATGATCAAAATGGAACACTTCTGATTAGCCTGTAAATTTTAATGTAAATTTCAGTGAATGTACTTGATCCGTTTATGTCATATTACCTACATGCATTGTAAATTAGAGCATTTAAGCTTTCAAATAAATCCTATTTGTGTTGGTCAAGACTGTAGTTATTAATAGTTTGATTTTTTTCTTTCTGCCCGAGCTTAACGGGTTAAATATCATAAAACCTGTATATTTTCAGCTGCACGCAGCTTTTTCTCCATGTCAAAGTTTATGTTATTGTATATGTTATAGCTGTGGATTCTTTTTGCCTTTTGAGACCAACTTTTTTAGCCTATTTTCTATTTGTCTTTCAATGGCCAAAATTCTGATGCATCACACTATTCCCTAACCAGTCGTATCAGATAGAGGAGGAGAGAAAAACAGGAGCACGGAGGAGGATAGGAGGGGGTAGCAGGAATAGACAAAGTATCCTGGACTGCACCGGTCTCACAATGAAGCTTTAATTGGGCTACCTTTGTCTCCAAATTGAGCATTTTTGTGTGGCCTTTTAAGAAGCAGCACAAAGGAGGAGAAATGGAAGAAAAGAAAAGACAAGGAGGTAGGAAAACAAGGAAGAATATACTCTCCACTTCTCTTCTCTTACAGGATATTTGGTGCCAGTGTCTTATCAAAGTGTTGAGATGACTCACAGTGTCTTCTTCCTCCACAAACAAAGCCCATTTAAGCCTGCTATTGAAAGGGAGCTAATCAGAAAAAGTGTGGGAACTCAACCACATAGCCTAATGTACAAGCAGTGTTCTCATGCACCGCAGTCCAGCAGAATCTTTAGAACAACAGTAAAAGAAATCTGAGTTGTGAGTTTGCAGTCTGAATTAAAAGTGTTGTACAATGATGTAGTCCAATTCACAAACGAGTGACTCTCATGATAAAGTTCATTTTAATGAAACTCACAAATTCTCAAGTTATCGGTTTGAATCAATGTAATGAATTATCAATTAATTCAAATCTCACATACAAACTGGCACATTAACGAACACATTGTGCTGTATTTCTTTTTTAATATGTTTAAATAATTTTATAAGTTTTAATTTAAAAATTAATTTGATTAATTAAACAAAAATGTCTTTATTATAAAATGTATTTATAATCTTTTTGTTTAGTATGTACTTAGAACCAGGGTGTGAATGAAAGGGAATAGGGAATATGGAACGTATATAAGGAGCATTTGAAACATTTATGAAAACACAAATATTTATAAGTTACAAGTTCGCTAAAGTGCATATATTCATCTACCACTACATAGAGACTTAAAGGGATAGAAACAGTACGCTGCTCAAATGCTTTCTGTTAGGATCAGTATCTAACCGTACATTGAAACTTAAAGGGATAGTTCACCCAAAAATAATATGTCATCCCAGAAGTGTTTGACTTACTTTCTTATAAAGAACAAAAACGAAGAATAGCTCTGCTCTTTAGGTCCTTTCAATGCATGTGAATGGTGACCAGACATTTTGAAGCTCCAAAAATCACATAAAGGCAGCATAAATGTAATCCATTTTACTCCAGTGGTTAAATCCATGTCTTCATAAATGAGATGATAGGTGTGGGTGAGAGACAGATCAAATGTAATTATTTTTTTACTATAAATCTCCACTTTCACTTTTACTCATACATTCTGAAATCTTCAGAAGACATATATTAAACATACATTGATTTTTAGAGCTTCAAAGGTCTGGTCTGGTCACCATTGACATGCTTTGAAATTACCTACAGACCTGAGATATTGTTCTAAAAATCTTAATTTGTGTTCAGCAGAAGAAAGAAAGTCATACACATCTGAGATGGCATGAGGGTGAGTAAATGATGAGAGAATTTTCTTTTTGGGTGAACTATCCATTTATATACAGTAACACCTGAGAATTTTACAATAAATTATTCATCAGAAGTAAATCACAAAAAACTTCTGAATGTTGGTTTTTAACACAAGGCTAACTGTGCTAGGGAAGCCAAAAAACAACATCAAATACAACAACAAAAAACAATTCGGGTTGCGCAAAATGACACTAAACATTTTAAAAACACTTTAAAAAGTTAACGCTCCTCAAAGTCAATGTTTACTTCACACATTGGTTAGGACCAATAAATTGGCACTCACCTGCTGCATAAACCAAATTTGTTAACACTGATGCCAGGCATATAGTTACTTAAAAGCAAGGTTGGGTCATTTTTAAATGCCCATGTGGCTGTTGTGACAGGTTTTGGTCTTTCATTTTAATGCAGGGTGTTTGTAACCAGCTCCCGAGGATTTCCTCACAGGGATAATGCTTGAACTAGAGCGGTATAACGGGGTCACGCATGCTCGACCTCCAGACCGCCATGTAATCATCTACGTCTTTAATGAAGGCTGTTTTCACACATCCTCTCCATTAAGAACAAGGAGACGAAGCAATGAAAGCCATTGAGCCAGTAAGCCCCTCTCATCCCTCATTCAAACACTGTACATTGTTAAGTGAGGTCTGGGTGTTCTCCATGGGAATTTGCTAAGTGTCAGAAGATGCTGACAAATCCTTGCATAAAATACTTGAGGCTTCAGTACGAACAAAATCGTAAAACACAGGCTCTAGCAATTTAGAAAAGCGCTAATTGTTTTTTTTTTTTTTTTTTTTTTTTTTTTACAAAAAGTAAACTTGATGTGCATTAAAAAGATGACTTTATTTGAAGATACGTTTTGTGCAAGTTTATGTTTTAAGCTTTAGTTCTGTGTAAATGCTGCAACAGAGCATCTTTCCTGTTGTCATGACATTCACTGCACATTTTGTTATTTGTTGGCTGTACACGAAAATCAACAAACAACGTGACACTGTCGTTGTAGTTTAAAGGTGACTGTAGATGATAAATAGATGCATGGAAGTTGAAATGATCTAGTGTACAAACCAAAGTTTGAAAAGTGTTTGTTCATTAAACGGACAGTTCACCCAAAAATGAAAATTTTCTCATCATTTACTCACCCTCATGCCATCCCAGATGTACATGACTTTCTTTCTTCTGCAAAACACAAATGAAGATTTTTGGAATAAATTCTCAGCTCTGTTGGTCCATACAATGCAAGTGAATAGTGACCAGACATTTGAAGCTCCAAAAATCACATAAAGGCAGCATAAACATAACCTATACAACTCCAGTGGTAAAATCCATGTCTTCAGAAGATATATGATAAGTGTGGGTGAGAAACAGATCAATATTTAAGTCCTCTTTTACTATAAATCTCCACTTTCACTTTAACGTTCACATTTTAAGTAGAAAGTGAAAGTGTAGATTTAAGGTAAGGACTTAAATATTCATCCGTTTCTCACCCACACCTTTCACATCGCTTTCCTTCTTTTCTGGAGTTGTTAGGCAGAATTACAGCCTCAGTCACAACTGACTTTCACTGTATAGAAAAAGATGCAATGAAAGTGAATGGTGACTGAGATTACTGCCTATTAATTCTTGAAATGTTCCACAAAGAAAGAAAGTTTGGAATGACATGAGGGTGATAAATAATGATGCAACTTTCATTTTTGGGTGAACTATTTCTTTAAGGTTTGATGATTAATATCAATATAACGTTGCCTTGCCAGCTCTGTAAAAACACACTGCTCATAAAAGATCCAAGCTCATTTATTGTACTTCCGTGAAAGCAGTTCTCTCTCTCTATCTCACTCATTTTAATTCCACTATGTTCATAACTACTGTGTCATCTAAATTGATGAATAGCTGTAGGACATGCATGGCTGCCAAGGGACTATTTTATGTAAGAGATAGCTAATCCCATTACTCTCCTAACTGGAACACAGCAGAGTGCCACACTGCCACAGGCTCAGAGTTTTTGGCCCATGACTGCAGCATTTAAGAGGAGAGAGAGGCTCCAAAATAACCTTCATGGGTGACTTTGAGTCACTCACAGAAATATCACATGTTATTCAATGAGAAGGCGAAACAAATGGGTTGATGACAAATAATTATGTCATTCAGAGATGTTGACAAGGAGAAATCTCCTTTTAAAAAGAAAATTTTGTATGAAATGCATGTGCCATGTTCTTAGAAATGGCCTTTTTGTATTTTTGTGGGTTTACAAATGTTTTTGAGAAATGTTTAGATATTGAGAAGAGGAATATTTAAGTCATTGTCAGGATGAGTTGCATTTAATAGATCTGGACAAAAAATGCACGTCACGTCAATGACCCCAAAACATTTCAGTGTCAACTGTCTAGTCTCACAACAGAGGAGGCGTGTCATGCCTCACCCAAAAGCAATTTCAAAGGTCAAAGTTTTGGCCAGTTGCTCAGCAATACCGTCCAGTGAGCATATAAAAGAGAGTTATTTTGATCCACACTCAGTGTCCACAAACCCAGCACTTTAGAGGTAGAACCTCAAGCAGCACCCAGCAAAGGAGACATGCCTCACTTGTGCAGACACGCTTCACTTGTGGGCACCTGAGGGTTAAATAGACTCTTTGAATGACCTACAGGCACTGTGACCAAGAATTTGAGACATTCAAAGCACAAAGCCATCAAGAAACACCAAAACAGTTGTGCCGAAGGCAGGCCACAGCACCGTCAAAGCCTCTGGCTTTCAAGGATCAGTCATCAGACCCTTTATTATGGTCTGTGGTTGTAACCTTTGCCAGTGAACTCTTGTACATTGTATGCTTATCTCCATGGATCAACATGACTGGTGGCAATTGATGTTAATGGCCAAAATAAGTTTAAGTTCCTGACCCCAATCAATGTCTTTCTTTCATCTCTCAAAATGTGAAGCAATTACATATTTTCCCTATATTGTGTAAAAGAAATAAAAATAATACCAATTTTGATACCACAGCAAAAATATGCTAATGTGATAAGGTGCTACTGAACACATATTAGTTTAGTTATTTGTAATCATTTAATAAATTTTATAATTATTATAATTTTTCAGAACTTCATGCTTTAACATTTTCTTTCATTTAATCATCAAAATGTCTTAATTCTTAAAACGTGTAACAAGTGAAAATATAACTTTTCAACAGGTTATTGCATTTTTTGCCAAACTTTTATTTAACAGCAGTCTTTGCTTAATTATTATTATTACAGTGAATATTACATTTTACTAAACAGTTGTAATGTATTTCTGTCACAATTTATTCCATTTCAGGCAAATAGCTTTTATTATGAATCGTGCTTTTATTTTGACGTGTGTTTTTTGCCGGAAGCTTCACTTTGCCGGATAAACGGTTGGTATCATGGCCCAGTCTGAAGGATTGGAACGCACCTTGTGAACATTGAAGACTTTTAAATCACGTCTGAAATCTCATCACTTTACACTGGCCTTTGAGATTGACAAATGAAATGTATGACACAGTTCTGAAGTGTTTCTATTTTACATCACTGGTGTTTGTCTATGTGGTCATTTTAAATGTTGTTATGTTTTACATTGTATTACTGTGAAGCTCTTTGGTCAACTTTGTTGTTTGAAATGTTATATAAATAAGGTTGAGTTGAGATTAAAGTGCAAATGCTAATGATTTATTTACATAAATATATAGTCTATATGTAATGCAGGTTTTACTGTTGGATTTATACAGTACGCAGCTCATAAACTAAGAATGCAGCCTTTAGCAGTTTAATATATCACACTAGGAAATGTCATGATTTTAATTTGATTAATTAAAAGGAGTAACTAATAAAGCCTGTGAGCATTTTAAAGCTGTCATGTGTCAGTCATATTGCACGCTTGAGTACCGATTGAGTCGGTGCTCGGTACTACCAGTGCTGCAGAAACACTGGTATCATTATACATTATTAGATATGATACTGAAAAGAAACAGATCTGTATTTAAAACAAATATTAAATATTTATTAGATGTTTAAATTTAAAGAAATGTGGCTTGCATAAGATGAAGTCTATAAACATGACTAAGCGGTGTGTGCATGGATTCAGGAGAGAGATTATTTTGACTATTCATTTATTTTAAATGGCCAGAAGTATTTTTGAAATATTTGAAATATTTTTGTGGATGTATTTAATATTAAGAATATCTTTATTGAAAAGACATTATATCTTTATATAGGATACGCTATAATTTGCTTGTTATGATTGCTGATAATTCCCCCACATGGGAAACATTTCTTTATTGCTTTTTATCACTTATTTTGGTTGAGACAAGTCCTTATTTTTTAGTCCCTGGTTAAAATATTGTATCCTGTAGCAGCTTTATATACAGAGACAACTCTCAACCATTTGGTGAAGCCAGTGGTGTGGAAATTACACACTTCACCTTTAAGTTACTTTCTTAAACACCTAAACATCTACAAAAATTCAACACACCATATACTTCATTTAGGACTGTAATACTGGTTGATTGCAATGTTAACAAAATTACAACTACACAGCAAGCGAGTAATGCAACAACACTAGATGCACGCTTCCATTAAAAAGTATGAAACTGTCAACAATGAAAGTGCACACTGTCGGCTCATGAAGGAGTGCAGGACTTTTCAGCAATAGCAGAAAAGCAAAAGAAAGTTCATGTTTTAAATGCATTCCACAAAGAATAATATTCTGTTAGAAATATTAGTGTAATCCAATGACAGGAATTTAAAAAATAACGTATTATGTTACTGTACTTTGTAATTGAGAAAAAGTAATCAGATTACACTACCAGCGTAATCCCAACACTAAGTACATCAACATGTTACTTTGTCACTTTAAAGCATGTTACTCAAAACACTGTGCACTACTTTAAAGTACTTTCAAAGAAAGAACAAACAACTCTGAAGTATAAATAAAACTAAACCAAACAAAAACACAAAAAGAAAAGAAACAAATCAAACTCAACCAAACCAAAACAACAAAACAAAAAACTAAAAGAAAGCAAACCAAAACAAAAACAATTCAAAACAAGCAAAAACAAAACAAACCCAACCAAAAACAATAAAAGAAAGAAAGAAAAGAAATTCTTAAAAAATACAAATATTAAATAAAAAAATTAAAAAACAAGCAACAACAAATCAAACCACAAAAAAAAAAAAAAAAGACAAAAACAAATCCCTGGTTTAATATGGAATTGAGCAATTTAAATCGGTTCCTGAAAAATCCTCTCCCATTCAAGTCAGAACTTAATTTGAACACCTTGGCAACCTCAAGCTCACAAAGCATGCGCCCACACTCAGCCCTACCCCAAACAAATGCATTTAGACATTACAGGAAAACTGCTGCGGAAAGGCTCATTCCCCTCCTAGAAAGGAGACATAAACAAAACGAGCCCAGAGGCCTGTTGCAATCTGTAAGAGGCATTGGATAAAACAGGGACATCGTCACTGGTTAGCAGTTTATTGAAGCCCTATTTTGTGGCACACCTTACGACAAGTTGGGACTTGGAACTGTGTCTTTTTCACTTTAAATCTTGTTTTTCTAAACCCAGATTCACAGTCAGACAACCGCTGAAAAATGTAGCCAGGGGGGCTATGATTTAAATGTGTGTTTTGTAACATTATGGGTCAAATTGGAAAAACATTACAAGTATCATTTCCTTGAAAGTATCCTGAAATGAGACTTAAATCCTAATCTAAACTGTTGAAATGCAAAATACAATTAAAAAAGTTTAAGGTTAAAACACCAGACAACCTCTGCAGATTTCCGCAACATTGGAACGCATTGTCATAAAAATCTAAATGAACATACCTATATCCTACATATATTTAATCCAAAATTATGAGACTGCATTGCGAATTTTGAATTTGTATTATTAAACTGGAAATAAACAAATACACAGAAAAGTGTGCCGTACTCTTAGCTCTGATAAACACATTTTACCATATTTAAATCCACTGCTGAATTCAGAATATTTCCCCCCAAAATCACAGTAGAAAAGAAAAGCAGACAAACAACTAAACTTAGTAATAAACATCAAAATACAATGACATTTCTTGACATTTTTCAATAAACACGTTCTCTGAGACAATACGGAATTAAGTAATGATTTCAAGCAGGGCTACACAATTAATCAAAATAAAATCGAAACCACAAAATGACATTGTGTGATTATAAAAACGCAAATTGCAATTGCGATTTAATAAATTAAATATATTGTCTGCATGCACTGCTTGCATTAAAGTTTATGTGCACTAATTTGTCCTGACTTTGTGTTAGTGCATTATTAGTGTTTTCAAAGCGTTTCTGTGATCCAGAACTCCATCTCGTGCACAGAGAAAGTTCAAATACAAATACAAATAGTATATTTTGCAAAATAAAAGCTCAACGGTTTAGAACTCATTGGTTTAAGTGGATCCCTTGCAAGTTAGGATTTTATTATAATAAAAAATTATCAATATAATATTATATTATTACAATGATATAATATTCAAGTTGACTGAGTCATCAAAATGACTACAAATGACAAAAACATGTACAATGTGAATACAAAAAGGACAGTTTTTTTCCTTTCCTTTTCACTGTTTATTTTTATTTTGATGTGACTTAAGTGAAAAAGGTCCAAGTTTAGTTATTTTTAGGAGGACTCAAGTGTGAACCCTCAAAGAGTAGCCTTTGAGGCAATAGAACGTGAGAAAAACATTACCAAAATTTGGTCAAAAGGAATCACTATTTAGTTTCTTTATATCACAGTTCAAATCACAATTGCAATATTTTTCTAAATAATTGCAATATAACTTTTTGTCTAAATCATGCATCCCTAATTTCAAATATTGATCACCTTTTTTTAAAAAATAGCATCTCTGCTAGTATTCCTTACTAGTCTTATGTCTGGAGCTAGAGTGGTAAACAAGCAACTCACCATCCAAAGTGACATTGCACGGCCTTCTACGACGCTTGTCCCGTGAGACTAACAGCTGTATTTTAAGAACCTCCAGGTGTTAATCAATTCCAAACTCAGTTTTATCATACAGATATCATCATACAGATCAAATGATCTCAGCCCTTTAAGGTTTATACAGTCGTGGTCCAGCGTATATGTGTATTCCAGCCCTTCTCAGCAGTGCACACTGAGAGCCAGAGCCTGGAAGGCTGACCTTTGTTCCAACATATTTCCTGAGCTGCATTGTTATCCATGGAAAGGAAGCACATGTATTCTAGCACATATTTTTCTGAGCAATGCGATCACTGAACAACATACAGTTTTGTTTTTACTTTCTTTTACGTCTGTCTGAGGTAAAAGTTTAATCCAGTTGAGAAGATTCTTAATATTTGTGTAGATCATTGACAGAAGTTTCCAAGCCATCTGACCAGAGGGCTTTGTCATGGCATTATTAGAATAGGAGGCCTCAGTTATTTACAAGTTCTTCATAACAAAGACTAATGAGCATGTTAGACTCTAAAAGGTTAGAGGAAACTGAATTAGCTGCTGTCACGACACATCACTCCGGTCTATAAAACGGCCTGGTTGTTGAGTGTATAGATTTTTAAAAGATGGGCTTTTATCCCAACTGATGTAGTTGGTTAACATTAGCTACATACAAAAACATCAAAATAAACTTTGCTGTTGGCTTGACCAAGCTTTGCATGAATATTTAAAACAGTTGTTAAGTTCAGAAGTAGTACACACACATCAAGAAAAGTCTAGAAATTTAAACGCTTATAACTTGACAAAAAATACAGAAGGTCAAGTGTTTGGTATCATTTAAAGAAAACTTTAAAAAAAAATTAATAATATATATTATGAAAATATTTGAGACTCTCGGTCTAAGAAACTGCTTAAAATTTTTTTAAAAAAAAACACACTTGAGCCAAAAAGTAACTTTTTTCTTATTTTTCTGATTTTACGATATATATCTCAGGGTGTAAAGAAGGTAGCTCAGAAAAACTGATTTTGTTTTGTTCCTAATCATGTCACCTGTAAATGTAATTTTGTGTTAATACGACAAAGTTATAGAAAGTTATAGAATTACTAAAATTATTGATCCTAGTGTACGAAAGTGTCTCAAAGTGCTCAAAAAACTCTACAAAAAATAAAACATAATAAATGTACATAAGAACCAATTACACATGCAAGTACAACAATTACTGAAGGTATGCTCTCTCTGCAAAGCATGCAGGCATGAGTATTGAGAGCTCATTCAGTTCTATTCTGTGTCATCTGAGCCATCATTGAGTCAGTGTCATGTATTTGTCACCATCTCCTGGTGGCCATATATAATTAGAGTGAATGATCCTCTCTGCCCATATTTGGATGACTTCCAATTCTGGTTGCAGCAATCTGAATCCTAATACGATTGGTTCAGCTTTCCATAACGTACTACATAATTTCCAATGAAGCCATCTGATCTAGGAAAGCTAACGTGTTTTTAACCAGATAGCACATTATGTGCTTTGTGCACATATTTTTGCCTGTGAGTAAAACAAATGGGATGGTTGTACTCTACATTTTCCAATGGCATATGACACATGACTATTATATCAGTTTGATGTTTTAACCGATTACAATAATATGTGAAATGCAAAATTATTAATATCAAATTATTATTATCAAAACGGAACCCTTCTGATTTGTCTGAAAATTTCAAAGCACTTGTTCAGTTTTGGTCATCATGCCCACATATATTGTGAAGTAGAGATTGAGTAGAATAGAGATGTTTTTATTATTTTATTAAGAACTTTGACTCGTTAATGATATTATATAATAAGAGTGAAAGTTTGTCACTGACTGTAAACCTCCCTGCCCTGGGTGACATAACACACACCTGCATCTCGACAAAATGGGAGTTGAAGATTTCCACACGAGTTTCCAAGTTAGATGTCCGATATAAAGTGTCATTCTGTTGCACTTTCCCCAGTTGAAAGGTGGATATTCAAACTCTCCAATTTCAATGGAATGCTTCTTGAACCACAGCAACAACGATACGAAGCATTGCGGCTTTCCACACAAGAGCGAACATTTGGGGACACACGCACACCAGGCATGTGGCAGTGGACTCAACGCACGCGCATATACAGCAGGCGACAGAGAAGATTGTAGCTAAATGGAACAGAATGCATCATTTTCAAAACTGAACTTCAACTTAACGCACACATTAAAATCCTGATAGTTATGGCATCTCCTGTTAACCCTACCGCGATTTGAAAATAGACTGTTCAGACAGTCACAAAAAAAACTGGTGTGCACTTAATAAGATTACTACGGTAACCTGAAGGAAGAACAGACAGACGTGCCTTGTGCACATCTTTCATTGAGTTGGGCAGCGAATCTTCAAATAATGATAAAATATGATGCATTATAAATATATATATATATATATATATATATATAAATAGAAGTATAAATACAGGGGCCTTAACCCCACCAGTTCAGTTTAGTTCCTGTGGATACATATCTGCATTTTTCTGAGATGGCATCATGAGGCTGCAAGCATCCGGCAGATGCATTTTGCTATGTCTGCGGCCAATTTATCAAGACTCAACGACTTGATTAGAGATCTTGGTCTCACCATGTCCAATGCTGAGCTTTTGATGTCTAGGACAAACAGTGGAACTTGTTGGATGAAAGTGTGCAATTCGCAGATCAGAGAAAGTGTCACCAACCTTTTTACAGCTTCTTTACCATTAAAGATGGGCTCTGCTTCTGCCACAATGTGACCAGTCTGTTCGAGGCAATCGGCATCGCCTGTAACCAGAATGAGTGCCGCTTCTTCATTGACAGCTCATCCAGGAGCCTCAAAGCTGTGCTGCTCCATAATGGTAACAAGTACCCATCTCTTCCCCTGGGTCACTCGGTACACCTCAAAGAGCATTACAACAGCATCAAGATCTTGCTGGACGCCTTGAAGTATGATGAGTACGGCTGGGAGGTCATAGGAGACTTTTGCCAAAATTGTGGCATTCCTGGTGGGTCTCCAAGGCGGTTTTACCAAGTTCCCCTACCACAGGCGGGACTGGCCACAACAGACCGAGTTATCTGTGGGGAGGAACAACGTCAAGTGGGAGCCACTGGTGGACCCCCGGAAGGTGCTGATGCCACAACTGCACATCAAATTGGGCCTTATGAAACAATTTGTCAGAGCTCTAGATAAGGAGTCAGCAGCCTTCAAGTACCTTCAAGACTTCTTCCCTAAACTGTCTGAGGCAATGGTCAAAGCCGGTGTCTCCGTCGGACCACAGATAATGAAGATCCTAGAGTGCAATTAATTCCCCAAGAAGCTCACTAGTAAGGAGAAAGCAGCTTGGAACAGCTTTGTCGCAGTGGTTCGGGCTTCCTGGGCAATCACAAGGCCGAAAACTATGTGGAGCTGGTTGAGACTCTGGTGAAGAACTATGGCACAATGGGCTGTAGGATGTCCCTCAAAGTCCATATCCTTGATGCTTGATAAATCTTAATAAATTCAAGGAGAACATGGGAGCGTAGGAGGAGCAATGTGAGAGCTTCCATCAGGATACAATGGACTTTGAACGCCGCTACCAAGGACAGTACAACGAGAACATGATGCAAGACAACATTTGGGGGCTGATTTGTGAAAGTGATTTACAGTATAATCGTAAATATCGAAAAACCACTCACTTCTAAATCTTTTGTAGTCATTTTTGTATTACTTTATTATAAATACATGTTAATTTTGGATTCATATGATGTTTTTTTCTGACATTATGTTAACGAAATGACACAAATTTGCCCGATTTCTCATTGGAAATAGGTACATTTCAAAATATCACTGTCCTGGTGTAATGAATAGATGATACACTGGAACAACAAAACACAATGCAGCAGCCATAGACATTTGTCAGACATGTTATTATACATAAAGTTATAAAAATGTTATTGACTCTCGAGTACTCGACAAGCATTCATGTAACTAGTCAGAGTACTCCTGTAGACAAAATGCCCATCACTAGTAGATGCATTGTCCTTTGATTTGGGCCGATGAAGGCTTTTGCTAGTGGTTAATTCATTTACTAGTTTAGTTTAAGAGAGTGTCATCCCTTCTTTGACCAAGTTGACATAGGTATCATTAATTGAGGAGCATCACAGTCCAGCTGGAAACTTAAGCCAGGAAAATTTGGTGGCAGTTAAGTTTAAGGAGAGTGTGTGCAAGGACCAAGCCTGCATGCGTTAGCTTTTCACTTTCACTGCTATGAGCAGAATTAGCACAGGGGTGAATCTGTCATTAGCGAAAGCCACACAAAATGTAAAGGCCAGACAGGTCACAACCCCTTAATCAACAGGGGTGAACCTCTTTACTGAATCCCCTGGGCATCTCCACAGCATCTCCTATTGTGTGCCTTAAATGAAAATGAATTGTGAGTCTGTGAGGGAATTTTTCCAGGGAGGCTGAAATGTAAATCGATATTGATCAAACTATACAAGAACTGTAGGTGGTTTAATTATCAGATAATTTGTGTGGACATTTACGCTCGAGATGATCTCTCTCTGATCTCTCCCAGATATCTTAAAATAGTCGATGGCGAAACATACTGAGGCAAAACTCGATATTTCGAAATTTGCAACATTGTTTTCTGTCCACGTCATCATAAATTAAATGAAGAGTCAACTCTATCACTTGATTTTACCCCTACTGCGATTTTTTTCCTACACTGTATACAGGGTTCACACAAGGCCCTTGAAGTGCTTGAATTTACCTTTTAGAAATGTAAGCACTGTAATACCTGGAAAATTGCCTTGTTTTGTTGAAAAGTGCTTCAGATTAAAACAGAACATTTCTTCAGTGTAATGTGTGTCCAGCAAAGATGAGATCGCACACTCCACTTTCATTAAATATATGTTATTATACCCTTCTGTTCTTTACAGTCAAATAAAAAATTAAAATAAATATTGAAATCACAAATAGCATGGGTGCGCTAAAAAAAACTAAACTTCTTTCTCTTAAATAAACTGGGACACTGTGCGAGTCTGTGAGATGCACACTGAACTCTTAAAGTGACTGGTAACCTTTTTAGCTTGCAATACAAATGAATGTAAACTCAATAATGCTATTAACTGTATATTGTACACATTATTTCAAACACTGATAGCTTATATACTTATATATATATATATATATATATATATATATATAAGTATATAAGCTAAGTCATGAGATTATATTAATTTATAGATTGTAGAATATATATATTTTTAAAGAGTTAAAATGTTATTATAATGTTGACAAAAAAGTATTAAAAATAAATATACACTTTCACATACATTTACAGGAGAGGTTCTGTTTTGTGATGTTTTCTTACAGAGAAAGGTACGTGAGCCACTCTTATTATTTAAATTTGTCACATTAATATTTTGTATTAAAGAACTTTAAATTAATGTGAAATTATAATGTGCATTTTGCGCAAACATTTTTCAAAATATAAACAACATTTTCTGTCATACTTTGCCATTTAAGTTTTATTATATCGACTCAAGATTATATTGAATAGTGAACCTCACATTGTATATTGAATAGTGAAATAACCATATCATCTCATCCCTATAATCTTTCTTATCACAAACCTAACACTTGTGAATACAGTAAACTGTCTTTGACTTTTTTTAAGCGACTTCAATCATTTGGATTTACAAATGATTTAGGCAAAATCTGTTTTAAACTGTTGTATTAATGACAAACACACTTTATGATGTATTAAAAGACCAAAAGCCTCTTGGTTTATAAGGTTACCTCTGATTTTGCATTCCTTTTGCAGTGGTGGTTTTCAATTGTGTCAATCGTCTCTTCTAGCTTTTAACGCAAGGACATGTTTTTTAGGCCACATTTTAGACAACGCAAATGATTCTGCGTCATTTGAATATCCATTCTGATTGATACGTTTATTAATGAGCTGAGCATTTATGCTCTCGGTCATCTTCGACATTTGGGCAGTGAAACCTGGCTGAGCTGCCATAAATAAAAGACAAAATACATGCACATTAGTAGGTAGAATTATTAAAACAACAGTTAATATGATCAATTTAGAGGTTGTCCATTTTAAGGAGGTTCAGCCTCCTTGTGAACAGGTAACAGCTTGGAGACAGAGATAGAAAAAGGCTAGATATAAGGGAAGGGCCCTTCCATTCTATTCACAGACAGGTATTAAATAACACATCTGTGGGCAGACTTGTCACAGGACATTCTGTGAACATGTCCTCCATTAAAGGGGGTAGATTTACCGTCCCCTTGAGCGTGAACTATGTTTTCATTTGGTGAAAGCTGTGTGACATAGTGCCCTGAGGAGAGAAGATTAAGCACCTGCCTTGACGAGTGAAATTCATCTGCACACACACACACACACACACACACACACACACACACACACACACACACACAAACTCATTTGACAAAGCCAACTTACTCTTATTGTAACTTGGGTAAGGGTTATTTTTCTGCCTTTAACTCCTATGGGTTTCAAGCAACGTCCACCAAATTTGGCACAGACCTTTAGGCTACTCTTAAATTTGATTTAGATATATATATATATATATATATATTTACCAATCAGCCACAACATTAAAACCACCTGCCTAATATTGTGTAGGTCCCCCTCGTGTTCCCAAAACAGCTCCAACCCGCATCTCAGAATCCTATTCGGAGATTCTATTCTTCTAATCACAATTGCACAGAGTGGTTTTCTGAGTTACCATAGACTTTGTCAGTTCGAACCAGTCTGGCCATTCTCTGTCGACCTCTCTCATCAACAAAGCGTTCCGGTCCGCAGAACTGCCGCTCGGATGATTTTTGTTTTTTTGCACCATTCTGAGTAAATTCTAGAGACTGTTGTGTGTGAAAATCAGAATACTCAAACCAGCCCGTCTGGCACCAACAATCATCCATGTGATTATCTAATCAGTCAATCATGTGGCAGCAGTGCAGTGAGCGTCTGGACTTTGAGTGGTGTTTTCCTTCTCAATCAAGCTCGAGATGAAGTGCTGCTCTCCCACGTCATCATTAGCATTTCAAATGATCTCATCTTGCATTAAATGAGATCAAATGACTATTCGACAATGGAAAGTTTTGTCGACAATTTATTATTGTCGATAGCGTCGACTAAACGTTTCAGCCCTAGTGCCAATAAAATTACACACTTTATCTTTAAGGATAGTAAGAGTTACCAAAACAAAACAATGCCTAAAATATACACACACAAACACATGAACGCGTATTGTTTTACTACTCACAGTGGGAAACACACCGCAGATTGTGCGACAATTACACCTTGCACTTTCAGTCAACGCTAAACCCCATATGGCCAGCAGCCATATCTGAGGGTTGAGCCTAGTCAGTACCTGGATGGGAGACATCATGGGGAAAACTAAGGATGCTGCTGGAAGAGGTATTAGGGAGGCCAGCAGAGGTTGCTCACCCTGAGGTCTGTGTGGGTCCAAAGGGTCCCCAGTATAGTGATGGGCACACTATATTGTAAAAAGGCACCGTCCTTCAGATGAGCTGTTAAACCGAGGTCCTGACTCTCTGTGGTCATTAAAAATCCCAAGGTAGTTCTCGTAAATAGTAGGGGTGTAACCCTGGTGTCCTTGCCAAATTCCCCCATTGGCCCTTCTCAATCATGGCTTCCTAATAATCCCCATCCATTAATTGGCTCTATAACGCTACTCTCTCCTCTCCACCAATAGCTGGTGTGTGGATGCCGTCGTATCATCCAGGTGGATGCTGCACACTGGAGGTGGTTGAGGAGGGTCACCTCTCCACTGTGTGGTTAACAGTGGACAGGTCTACATTACATTATTTACATGTGAGAGTGATAAAAAAACATGAAGAATTGTGTTTTTTTTTTTGTCTAATAATCACAATAAATACGATCAAGTACCTCTCATGTTTAAAGTATTTAATTGACAATATTTTCCAAAAATTGTTTTAATGGAATTTAATATACAAACCATTTTTGTTGAATTTCCAAGAATACAATAAATGTATTGTGACTAACACCAATTTTTTGGTCACACTGTCCAACCTTTATTCAGTGACTGAAGATGTATGCATCTATGATGGTGTGGTGTAGTGGTCTAAAGTGGCACATGACTGGTAATCTGGTAATCAGAAGGTCGCTGGTTCGATCCCCACAGTCACCACCATTGTGTCCTTGAGCAAGGCACTTAACTCCAGGTTGCTCCGGGGGGATTGTCCCTGTAATAAGGGCTCTGTAAGTCACTTTGGATAAAATGCCAAATACATAAAATGTAAATGTAAATGTATGAGGTTCTGTCAATTCGTTGTCTCCAAAATCAAATGATGTCATTAGATGATATGTACACTCTGTAGAAATCCAAAACAACTCTAAACTGCTTTTTATTAGTGAATTATTCACAAAGCTTGGACAACAGCTAGAGCACAGAAACTTCACTCCTTCCTTACTCTGTTACATCAGTTGGAGACTAAATAGACTGTAAATGTGGCCCTGGATAGAGCATCCAAGTCAGTTTACAATTTAGACATTATCTGAAATCACCCACACTGGCTCTTAAATCTTGACTAAGTGCTTGCTTGACCACTACACAATGGTAATTGCCTTGCTTTGTTATAACAATATCTCCACCTTGTGGCCAGGGACTATTGTCTTACTGTCCTGCATTTGGTCAAGCAGATCCTTGAACAGGCATTATTGACACATTGGTGTGGAAGGGTACCAATTCATTTTTTGTGACACAGGTCTGCATAGTATGACTGGCTCCAATCACAATTGGAAAGATCTAACCATCTACCAAATTAAACACTTAAAATATGCAAGCAAGCACACTGAAACCTTGACAACCACATAGCTAAAACACCTCTCAGAACACCGGCCTGGTAACGGCCTGGCAACACCTCAGAACACCCTTGCATCATGTCAGTAAGATTTGCATGAGCAAGCACCACAAAATTAAATCTAGTTTTTAAAGGGGACAGTTCACCCAGAAGATGTGGGGCAGAATGTTAGCCTCAGTCACTATTCAATTTCATTGTATGGGAAAAAAAATGAAAGTGAATTGTGACCGACTTAGTACCCAGCATGCCAACATCTCCTTTTGGCCTGTTTCCACCTGGTATTAAAGGAATACTTCACCCAAAAATGATGTGTAAAACGATGACCCAGATGTGTATGACTTTCTTTCTTCAGCAGAACACAAACAAAGATGCAATGCAAGTGAATGGTGACCAGATTTTTGAAGCTCCAAAAATCACATAAAGGCAGCATAAAAGTGACAATATGACTCCAGTAGTTAAATCCATGCCTTCAGAAGTGATATGATAGGTGTAGGTGAGAAACAGATCAATATTTAAGTATTTGTTTTTTCTAAATGTCCACTTTCACTTTACTTTAAGATGCATTTCAGGTGATCTGATCACTAGTGGTCAAAGCTAAATACAGGTCTAAAACATGGTCTACATTTTTTGTGGTTAGATCACAAAAATCACATATGGAGGTAGTCATAAACACATATGACCACATCACATTTGAGGTGTAAACTCAAATCCGTCCTGAATGTGTCCTGGACAGCAGTGAAGCACCACCCTTCACCTGTCAATCAAACGCTGCGCTAAAACAAGTCTTTTAAACCTTGCCGGTTACGAGCAGATTTAAAATGAAATACCCGATCTGAACATACTCTAGTACGAGATCTACACGGATCATCTTCAGTGTGTCTGATATCAACATGCAGGGACGCAAATGAGAAGCACACACATTTGAAGTCCCGCTTAAACAGATACTCCACTTATATAAGGGATCATATTTCTCTAAATGTTGCATTTTTAGCTGAGATTAAATTTCAACTGTATCTGGGAGAAAAAGTGTGCCGGATTTGATTGTGCTTTACTTGTCTTTTCTGACTTTTTCAAAGTTTATTATCATGCAGTATCACTGTCATAGATTCTGATGTATGTCGTCAACAGAGTCAAAACGGAAACCCTTGCCTCGAAATCCGAGCACAAGTGGTCACAGGAGACGCATTTAAGCAACTAGGTGTAAACAGCGATGTGTCTCACCTGATCACATGTGAGAGGATCACACGATCTTAATAACAGGTGTAAATGGGCTCTTTGAGTTCCACTGATGAAAGAAAGTCATGCGGTATTAAAACAGCATGAGGGTGAGTGAATGATGACAATTTTGTTATTTTGGGGAGAACTATTACTTTAATTCTGCTGCTGCTGATTTGTCAGTAGTTTCCAGTCTACAGTCAACTGGATTAAGGAGGTGCACAGTTGACTGAGCGGTGAAGTTATTTGTGTGGTCAGAGTGCGGTATGGGGGTGTAGTGACTGACTTCTGCCTGATGTCATTCACTGATCACACAACAAACAGCATATAATCACCAGCTTTCACCGGCTGCTTCACCATCAGTCCTCACCTCAACGTCATCAGCTACTGCCTGGCAGGCACACACACACACACACACACACACACAGCAGTCGAGTGTTTCAAACCACACAAGTAGTATTTCTTAGCCTTGTTCATGCATTAGAAAGAACAAAAGTGAGGTATGCTACAACTTTTTAAAGAAATAGTTTACACAAAAGTTAAAAATCTGTTTACTAACCTTCATCCATATGACTTTCACGAGTAGGCCAGAATGCTTTCATATTATTTGCGAAACATGAACCATACAGAATCATGTAACTACACAGAAATTTTTAATGATTAAAAAAAATGAGTATATAAATTTTTCTAACCCCATCGGCAAACAGTTTTTCCTGTTTTGAGCGTAAACCTCACTAAACTTGGTTACATTTATGCTCAAAACAAGAAAAAATGTGTCAAAAGTGTGAGAAAAATAAACTTAAAAGGAATATTCTGGGTTTAAAACAAGTTAAGCTCAATCAACAACATTTGTGGCATAAATGTTGATTGCCACAAAAAAAAATCTCAAGTTGTACCTTCGAGGTTACAGTGAGACACTTACAATGGAAGTGAATGGGACCAATGTTTGGAGGGTTTAAAGCCAGAAATATGAAGCTTATAATTTTATAAAAGCACTTGTACTATTTGAGCTGTAAAGTTGTTTAAATCATAATTTTTTACAGTCATATTAGGTTTCAAGGGTTTGATGACTAGTGCACAACCGATATATCTCCAAAGCCAATAAATCGGCTGATTTTCTGACTTTATTAAATATCGTATCGGCTGATCAAGTTTCCTGTTTGGCCGACTTGTTTCTTGAGGGCGCTGAGAATCGCCTCCTTACATATGAATCGACTGAGTCACGTAAACAACCATTCATGGCTCATTTTGTTGTTATGTGCCATCGTGTTACTACAATAATAGACAGCAGCACAGTCTCATTTAAACGGTCCGCATATCAGAGGCAGACGCGTTTAAGCTCATAATGTTAAAGCACTTGCCTGTTTCATTCATTCCTCCTCCTTTCCATTGTTCCCTTTACAATCAATAAAACTAATATCATATACCATCTCCAAATATGCAGATATCTCATTTAAACAGATGTAATTCACGAACCTCACGTAAATACAGCGTTTTCTTTTCGTCGAGCGCTCATCTGATATCTTCCTCTGAAGTGCGTATTCCATCAGCCAGAATCAAAACTTCAGAATCAGGATCAAAAGTTCCTCTGATTCACAAATCATGATGGTCAGTCCGTGACAATCCAAACAGGCAATTCAGGCTGTTTAAACTGTTAGGAGATTGCTGCTTGCACTGTATCAGAGACTATTTATCAGAGATGGGCCACTAATATTAAAATGAATGGGAGAAATTCGAACGTCCAACCAAGAGGATATAGCACCCAACTGTCAATGGATGTAGAAAGGAAGTCCTGCCTTAATGGTAATAAGTAGGGATGGAACGATACCATTTTTTCACTCCCGATCCAATTCCGATAACTGAATTATCACTCCCAATCCGATACAAGTGTTGTTTTTTCTTTAATTCACGTGGAACTGATTGAGAGTACTCTTTGCGTAAATAAACAAAAACCTCTAAAAATACATTCTTTTATTATAAAATATGAAAACAAAAATAACTTACATAAGAGCATGTGCAAACTTTATGTTTAACTAGTCTGCAGGATGCAGCAGCAAAAATAACAGTAATTCCAGTGAAAGTCTTCAATAGACAAGAAGCCTGTTCTCTTTATGCATTTTAACTTTTATCTGGACTTTTCAGTGGTTTCAGATCTCTCTCTCTCGCTCTCTCTTTCTCTCTCTCTGTGTGTTATTTATTTCATTGTATTTTTATTAGTTTATTAATCCACTTTTCAATCACACAATAATTTTTTAAACCCAATTTGTTTTTAATGTAATTTCTAAGAATAATACTAATCATTTTACTAGACATTGGTAAAACATTTCAGCTGTAATTTCTTAAGGCTTTTATTTTGAAAGTCTGGCGCTGAGCACTCCAGGAAAACTGTGTTTGAGTGTTTATTTGTAGGCTAATTAACAGTAGTGTAATAAGCTTCTCATTCAATGTCTGGTAAAATGCTTGTCCAGTGCCGTTCTCAATGCATATGCTATAGGTGGACCGAACTATCGATCATCTACATCTGAGATGAAGTTTTCCACATATTCCGCTGAACAGCACATCATGAGCCTCTGTGCATGTGTGTGTGTTGGCAGAGCGGCACTCGTTCTGTAAAGCGTGGTGCCAGAGACTACTTAGCTTTGCATGATGACTGTATATTTATTATTAAACACAGCAATTTATTGGATGACTGTAAGAGCTTGTATGAAATGCATGAGTTATATGGACTACTTTAATGGTGATTTGAAGGTTTTTCCTCATTTGAAGGAAAGACATTGCAGATCCAGCCACGAGCGCACGAGTGCATCTTCCAAGTAAAAGAGCTTCATGTGTGCTATAATTAAATGACTTTTTCACTATGCACTGTATGTACAATTGGTTTTATTCTGTATTTTTTTGGAAAATGCGATTGCTAATGTGGATATCCATAGATGCTGGACTACTGTGTGTAAGTTTTTTTTCTTCTTCCTAATATATTAACAATTTTTTCATGTGCAAATAAATAACAAAAATTTGATGACTAAACAGAAATCTGTAGAACCTGCTATCTACTATTTAAAATACAGTATTGTTTTTTTAGATTCTTTTTACAAAGTTTAATGTTTGTGTGTAATTTAGTAAATATAGTGCTAAATAAGAGTTTGTTATTTTTTTTTTTAGCAATTTTATGTTTATGTTATTTAATATTAAATTGTGTGATATATTCTTTCGGCCACCCTTCTCTCTGGATATTGGCGTTGGCCGTTAAAAAACCCATATCAGTCGACCACTATTGTTGACATTACATCGTTATGGCAAGAAATTGTGAAATTTGCTATGTTCACATTTCAAGAATAATCAAAATACATTTATTAGAACGGTCCAAACGTATTTCCGGATCCTTGAAAACAAAGTCGCTTTTTCAAGGTAAGTCAGTCCAATCAGTGGTCCTTCTCGTTACGCTCTTCTATGTTAACAAGCGCCATGAGAGTGCTCCTATCTACCTGAATGGGGAAAGACCGGAGTCTCCAAAATGGTTGGTCAAGATTATGATAAAAGAACCTATTTCAAATAAGCAGTCAAATTTGATTGGTCCGAGACACGTGGCGCCGGCTTCACTCAAGCTTCCCGGCCACGACACATGCTCCAATATCCGGCATCGCATCTAACTCACACTGGGAGTGGGGTCCGGCAACACATCTATCTCGCACTGGACCCTCACCATTCCATTTCTGGACCTGCGAAGACGCCAGCAGGTAGAGTCACCAGTCTCCCGATGAGATATGTGCTCGGTGTTTAAAGGCAGCAGTGAGGAGGCTGTATTTTTTCCGTTGACTGTTGGCTGCTGTTGGGGATTGCAATTTTTTCCATTCATTTCAATAGAAGTGGCCAATCTCTGCTAAAAGGTTTTGACAAGCAGGAGATGTTCACGGAACAGTGACGTTACTTGACGTCACCAACAAACAGTCCTTTAAATGGTATATAACTTCAAACAGAAAAGGTTAGTAAGTGATTTTATCACACTAAAATCATGTTAACATGCATACTGTTTATGTCTTGTGGCAATACTATTGAAACAGTTTATGGATTGGTCCCACATGTTTGGATATTTTTAGTGGAAAACAAGACAGAAATACTCATTTAGAAAATCATTTTGCAGAGCAGTGTTTGTGACACAGGCCTCCTTGCAAAATCAGAAGTCTCATCTGCTCCACCTGAATTACTATCAGCCACAGGAAATGAATCTGCCCCTCTGAACTTTATCATATGTTTGAAAACGGCAACCACTCAGAGACCCAGAGCATCTGCATTGAAGGTTCAATATTCAAGGTCAATAATTCTGAACACAGTAATCATCCAGATAACAGAGAGTGCTGATAGCACTGACCTTCATCAGACAATGCATATCCTACAGAGCCTACATGAAACAATAAATCATGATGAGCAGGGGCTTTATATGCCTAAATAGGTTAAGAAAAATCTTGCATATCTACTGATCGTGCAAATGTACAAAATTAGCATATAAAACACAATGCATGTCATTCTTTAAATCAAATACTTATATTAAGTAAATTCATTAAAAAATCCCTTTCCAAATTCAACTGAATTAAATGAATGAAAAGGCAGATTCAGTCTGGGCATCACACTACTTTTTGGCTGTTGACTAGGCCTTGTTGTTGCAGCATGGTGGGTCTGATAAGCCTTTTCTGACACCCCTGAAAGTGTTGGATCAAAGTCGTGTGCATATACACACACATGAATATGTGCTATAAAACAACACAAATGCTCTTTGTCGGATATCAATGCCATGGCCATGTCTGCGTCAAAACATTTGCTTTCTTCATAGTTCATATCTTTGTCATCTGCAGATGTTCTGTTTTAGAAAATCGGAGATACTGCATAGGGACAAGAGATGAGCAAAAATACCAACAACAATGACTGAATCTGAAAACACAATAATTGTATGATTTAACTTATCAACATCAAACATTTCACAAATCAAAATTGCAAAACAACCACACAAACATGTTAACAGATGGCCTCATTTTTAATTCAATGATTAGTTATGCTGTCCTTTTCAACAGTACCTGCATTATGATTCATAAGACAATTTGAATCAACAATGGCTTTACACTGTGACTTTCAATCCGAAGCAGCAACAGCGCTCAACACTATTTGAAACACTTTTTATGTGCATTTTTTTAAAGGAATAGTACTTCCAAAAATGACAATTCTGTCACAATTTACCCTCATGTCATTCCAAATTTGTATGACTTTGTATGAAAAAATTTACAATTAGAACTTTTTAGGTTGAAACGAAAGTACTCTTATAGCACTAATGAATGCGCAAAAGACAATGCATGTGAACTGCTCTAAAAGCACTAAAACATATGTCCATGAGCCCCGTGCATTAACAGAACAGTGCGTCACCCATCTATTCAGAAGCGCACACAGACCATGTTTATCGGTCTTTAACTGCAGCCTTTTGCAGCTTATTAATCACATATGGCCATATCGCAATTTTTATGTTATTTTGATTCATTGTGCAGCCCTGAAGGATTGAGTCTACAGGTGCTCTTATGAAACTTAATAACTAAATAAAAAGCACATGAAAATGATTGTGGTATTCACAATATTGCTTTACCTTATATCTTCAGCAAAATCAACGTGATTATATCTTAAATCAACAAAACCTATCGTATGTCTTTAGAAGACTTGGAATATGAGGTGCATGGACAGGGCTGGATTGGGAAGCGAAATCAGCCCTGGATTTTACATGGCAACTGGCCCAAAAGGGGGGGGCATATCTGTATATCGCAGCGCCGTTTTGTGGTTCGTTCTGCATAACCGGCGGCTCATTTTTGCTTATAAAAGCCAATGCGTCACGTTTCGCAGCGGACCACCGGCCCGCTCGGTTCTCCCACTGGCCAGTCTGCCCCTGATTGGCCTCAAAGTGCATCGGCCCACTGGGAAAATACCCGGTATGCCAGATTGCCAGTCCAGACCTGTGCATGGACTACTTTTAGGATACTATTGGGTCCTTTTTATAAACTTCAAAGCCAATGCAATCTGTCACAGACAGCATTAAAGAGCATCAATACAACATTTATTGTTTGAATTTCATGAGAAACTTGCATAATTTGAAAGCTCAGACTAAAATTGTGTTTCTCCAAAAACACAAATGATGGAGCGTGACACATGTGGATGTGGTACAATATGTATACTGTATAATACAGAGTCTATATGCAACTTGGAACAAAAGAAAACTATGTTTGTGATTTCTGACATTGACAGTACTTTTTTTCAATAAACTTCAGTATATTTGGGCGGTGGGGGTTCCAATGTTCCACTTACTCCAATGCTCATAGAATTATAAATACAAAAGAGCATGATCTGATGCCTTCAACACAGAAGGCTATTTTGAGCACATAAATGCCCATTATTATACAGTAATGTCCTTTAGGATTTCACAACTGACCAAAGGACAAGACATTGCTTTGTAAACAAATGGTGCAATGTGAATGTGAGATATCCCCAGAAGCTTAGTGCTATTGGAGAATATAGAAGCTCCAGATCATGTTACATACAGAGCAGCATGCTCAATCTATAAAGAGAGATCACAACATGACACATGTGTTATAATTACAGAGGTGTGGCACACTTGTGCTGTCCTATCATATCACATGTAACTTGATTCAGTTTGGCATCTAAGCCGTAATGAATGTGGATAATCCTTGTTTAGTCTCCAAGCACACCACCCGAGCAAGTCCACACCCTAGCACAGTGATGAAAAACAAGGCAGTCTCACTGGAGTCTTTGGCGACGGCAGTCTCAGTACTGATGTCCCTACCAATATTTCACCCAAAAATAAAAATTTGGTCATCATTTACTCACTGTCATTATATTTCAAACCCATATGACTTACTTTATTTAGTGGACCACAAAAAGAGATATAGAAGGACATAGTATGACTATTTTTCATTGTATGAAAAGTGAATGGTGACTGAATCATAAAGGTTTGTAATGACATGAGGTGAATAAATCATGTAAGAATTTTCATTAATTTGATACAAATATCCTTCAAATCTATATCACTATAAAATGATATTTTCCTAAAAATGAATGGCAACATATTTGGACAGCGGGACCATGTTGTGACATTTTAAATACCATCAAGCTATAGAAAGTCAGATTTTTTTTTAATCAAATTTTTTATGTTTCCAGGAGTGTTGGTTATTCATGTTTTGAGAAGTTACAGACATTGCATCAGAAATTAACATAAGTAATGGCCAGCAATATCCAATCTGAGATCAGTTGGTTTAAATTCATTTAAATTATGCACTGCATATAGCGAAGACAAAATACAACGCTCACGCATGTGTGTGTGAGGTCGCACAAGGTTAAGTCTTCTGATTGGCTACAAAAAGTATCTAAGCACTGTCACAGAGTGACATTTCATTTCTCAGGACAACCATTTCAGTGATGTCTGTCAGGTAAATGGGACATTATAAGCAGCCATGCATTAAGTAGACACCGTATCTTTATGAATTTTTGCATAAGATTGTATTTCCAATCATTGGTATTTTTCACAGTCCACAAGGACATTGTGCATACATACTTCCTCTTCCATGGAATGTGGAAGTGTGCAAGCCTATCCTTTAAAAACAGTTTGTGCAAGTCACTACAATTATCTGCCTTGGCTTGTTACAAACTTTGGCGTGAATTGGGGAGGAAAAAATTGGGGCTTTCTTCCTGTGAGTATTCAGAGTAAATGCAGCATGTCAGACCAAGGGATACATTACAATCCCTCAGAAAAACAACCCTCTACCAAAGTTAAAAGCATAGGAGCCCAACCTGGATGGCTATGCCCCACAAATTTCCTCTTACAAATCCTCACTCTGGCTACATAAGTTCTAGGGATTGCTCACAATGTCCAACTAGTCTACCAGTAACTGACTGGGTAATTAGCAAGGTTGACTAGCTGATCTAGATTTTTCCTTATTTTTCATTTAGTTTCAACATTTTAGCAACAATGCTTTAATTATCTTGCTGGCAGCATGCTGTGCTTTAGTTTGCACGGTTTATGATTTTCGCTTTTTTTTTATGAAATTAATAGTTTTCAAAATAAAAAGTCAAAAAAACATTTTGTGGTAATTAACAATACCATAAATTCTGTCGATTAAGCTTAACTTTTTATGTATTGAACCTGAAAATTCCTTTAATCTTAATAAACTTATGTAAACAACTCCAAGACACACATCTGATCAGGTTCTGGTTAAACCAAGACCCAAAATTATACTGGGCTTCCGAAAGACCGCTATGGGGAATTAGTCAATTTGGACAAATATGTGCTGGTCGTTGTGTGCGATCACCAACATCAACAATGCGGCAAATCAATCCAATTGTGATGCACAATCAGGGCTCCAGACTGCGACAAAAATGGTCGCAAATGAAACCAAAATCATCGATTGCGACTAGAATTTTAAATCTAGTCGCCACAACAGTCGGGTTGTGTGCGTTCATATTCTGTTTCTTCAGATATCATCTTGAGAGTTATTGAATACCTCTTTAGAGCGCACACCAGTTTGTCTCATGCAGCTTTTCACCTGTTCTGTTGTGGTGACGAATAGGGCTGGGAATCGATTCCAAAAAGAACTGATTCCTCAATTCCGAGTCGAAACTCCAGCTTTTGAGTTGATTCCTTCCAGGGAAACGGTTGATATTTTTGGACTGAGATTATTTCCCCGACCACTGAAATACTACATGTTTTAGAAGCCTAAAACCACTAATACAATTTACAAAATGATAATAAATTGACTGCATCTTAATGATCATCAATCTGACTCTGAATCAAATCCGCTCTGTGTGTAATCACACAAGCTCTACAATCAAGTTGAGTCAGCTTCCCAGTTCAAATCAATAAATCGGTATAATAAAGTTGAAATGATCAATGTGCTGCACTTATAAAAGCGAGAATCTAACCCTTCTCTACTAGTTTTTGACATTTTTACAGTGTTTTAAAACCTTTTGCATATACTTATTTTTTAATTAGACAACATTTTACACAACTGTACATTAAAATTATTACAATTAAAATTATTTAAATAAGCGTAAATATATATATATATATATATATATATATATTATTTTTTATTTTATTTTTTTCATTTTTTTTTATTGTATGAAATAAACCAGGACAACAATGTGGATTATTTTTAATAAAACTGAAGTGTTTTGAAAGTGTATTTTTGGACATTTTATTCAGTGTACAAGAGTGGTAACAAATAATTTTAATATAGGCCTTTCGTTAGTTCTTGGAAATACATACGCATCTATTGTGCATCAGGGTGTTCCACAGGGGTCAGTGTTGGGTCCCACTCTATTCAGCATTTATATGCTTCCCCTTGGGCAGATTATTGGGAAGTATGACCTTGGTTATCACTGCTATGCTGATGATACACAAATCTACATTAGTACTGGCCCTGATATTATCTGCACTTTAACTGTGCTGACAGAGTGTCTGGATGAAATTAGTACCTGGATGCATCATTTTCTGAAGCCGAACTGTTCCAAAACTGAGCTCATGCTTCTTGGTACATTGGCTGCTTAACGTAAAGTAGGCCTAAATCTCAAATTGATGGTTGACAACAGCCTTGTTCCTCTCTCCTCCCAAGTGTCATCTTTGATGCACAAATTAAAAGTATTTCCAAAACAGCCTTTTATCACCTTAGAAATATTGCCAGACTTAGACCCTTCCTCTCTCTGGCTGATTCAGAAAGGCTTATCCATGCCTTTATCACCTCTAGGCTGGATTACTGCAATTACCACTTTTTTGGCCTACCAGCAATAGGCTTCAGTATATTCAGATCTCTGCTGCTCGTGTTCTTACACATTCACGCTCGTATTGATTTTAAAACTCTAATTTTAATGTATTAAGCAGTTCATGGTATTGCACCAGAGTATCTTTGCAGTCTTGTTGTGCCCTACACTCCCTCCTGTTCTCTTTATTCTGCCAGTTCATTTGCACTTCAGCAGCCCTCCTGCAAACTTAAATCTATGGGGGAAAGAGCTTTTTCTTTCAGAGGCCCTAAGCTATGGAATGCTTCTTCCTTTTACTATTAGAAATGCCCCAACCTTGGATTGTTTTAAGAAGTTACTTAAGACTAATATATTTAAGGTAGCCTTTTAATATTTATTAATATTAGTTTTATGTGTGGTTGCTGCTGTATGTTAGTAATTTTGTGTTTAGTGTCTTTAAATTTGTTGCTATGGTGGCTGCTGTTGTATATTATGTGTTTATTCAATCTTGTAGTACTTCGAGTGCAAGAAAAGCGCATTATAAATAAAAGGTATTATTATTATCTTTTCAAATTTATCTCATGGGATTGGTATGTGCATACAGGCCCTGATTTCATTTTAGAATCAAACTATTAATAGTAAATGTCATTCATGCTATTATAAACAGTGCAAAGAACGCTTAGTAGTGATCTATTTATTATGAGATTTAACTTTGCCGCAATGAAAGTCTGGAATCAACTCTCGGAATCGATTCCAACGATTCCAAAACTCCATCAGAATCAATTCCCAAATTTCTGGAATCTAACAGTCCTAATGACGAGCTCGCTGCACCGCACGCAACAACAAACCCAGTGTGAGAGAGTCGTGAAGAAATGACTCTTTTGAACCAGGTCTATTTCATGAATCACCTGAACAGAACTGAGGCCCTGCGTCCAAATATCCATACTTTCCTACTATATTGTATACCAAAAACAGTATGCCAGTGGAGTACTATGTCCGAATCCATAGTATTCATAAGACAGTAAGTGAGAAATGTCCGGATGACCTACTACTAAATCTAAAGTGTGTTTAACTAAACTTGAGTGTATTATTTTCACTGTTGTTGTTGTAACGTCATTTTTTTTCATGGATGTTAGTATGTCAGAATTCTATCCATACTGCCTCTCGCATGCCTAAAGAGCATACTGTTTTACAGGCTGAGAAGAGCATTTCTCATCAAATACAGTAAATACTGTGACATTACGTGGTTTTGGGTGCAGGTAGGGTTTGTACTCAGGAGCTCAGGTTAGCAGTTTGAATCAGAATCACTTTATCTGTGAATCATATATATATATATATATTCATATTCATTCAAGCTTTTGACACTTAGGACAATTGGGGGACTTGTACACAACTATTATGCAAGGTACAAATATTCTTCTATATTTTATGTAATTATCTGTAATGTAGATTCTGAAGACCAGTACTAAATTAAACTGGTAACTCTTTAAATCTTTTATCTCTTATATTTGTATAATTTAAGAAAGGGGTGTGAACATTTATGAGACAAAAGGGAATGCAAACTAGTCTTCTCAACTAATATGTATATATACATATGTATATATGTTTATTAAATCTCTGATTAATGGGTTATCAGCTGTCTTCCTTTTCTTTCAATCTAAACTGAGCAATTCTGTAATTTTGAGACAAAAAAAAAACAGTCATTTGGCACCCTAATGTTTCAGTCTAGGAACCAATGGCTCCAAAGTCATTTTTTTTGTCTGGAGCCCTGGCCATATAAGAGCACTGCACCCTGTCCATCGCCCAAAAGCCCTTTTAGAAGCCACAAAAGCAGAGGAGCAAGACTTTGTAGGAGTTCCTGGTTGCCAAGTGCGATTGACACAAATCTTTGGCAAGTATTAGAAAGCTGACAAGAAAATCTCTTCGTCAGAATGTGTCAACAAAAATCAGGCATAAAAGCCATTCATCACCACACAAAGAGACAGTGCCGGATGGAAGCGACTGCGTAGAATTCACATTTTGTCCATTCCATGCAACAATGCTTGAGCCAAAAGAGGTGTTTAAGTTGGACAAGCCTTGTTACACTCTACAAAGAGAGCATGCATGCATAACTCTGGGAAAAAAATACATTTCCCTTAACCCTTAATCTATCATGTGGACTGTCATTTCATCCTCAAAGCGATGCCCGTGCTGCATTAAAGTAGCTTTAAGTGACTGTATTAAAGTCTTTTGTCCTCCATTATCTTCTGTTGACAGTGTCTTTGTGAAAGGCGTTTCTGCATCAGTGAGTCGGTAATGTCCTGAAAGCCTGCCTGTGAAAGAAATATCTGACCATACCACTCATGGGTCTTCTGCAGCACGTAGTGCCTCACATATACTTCACAAATCTCAAACTGATCTGGAACATACCATTGCACAATAATAGAATAAATAATTGAGATTTCAGTTACGGTTGATGCAATTTACTAATCGTGAATAGTGTTGAGTACCGCGTTCAATTTAAGTCCACTCCCAGAGAGTTAAAATGTTAGGGATGGGGAATACTGGATTTTCCCAAAAATTTACAATTATTTTTCTGCACTTTTAATTTGGCTATTAAGTTTCTAACAGAGAACGTCATTAGACGTGTTTCGGTTTCCATCCTTGTGTCGCAACTCGGGAGTATGAGAGAATAAAGAAATACATGTTTAAAAGTGTCTTTTAACTTTAACTACATTAACAAAAAGCTATTAGAGACTGTTCACACAAGTGAGTTCTTGCGGCTAAAGAAAATAGTGAGACGTGGCAAAATGGTCAAAGACGTCGATCTAGTGCATGTAAAAACTATTGAAAAACGCAAAAACGTGTTTGGTGCGAATGCAGAGAAGTAACAAACCGGGATGGGGGGGCGTGAGATGGGTGTGAAATACGGGAATCTCCCGGGAAAAAAACGGGAGTGTTGACAGGTATGCACAAAACTGCAAACGGAAGGCGCCACGGGGCATTTTTCATATTTTAAGATATTTAAGCTAAAAAAGTCGTCATTTTTATATGTGAAGCCCTTTTTTACAATACAAATAATTTTAAATAAACAATAAAAAAAAAAAGCGAAAAGCACCATTGGTAATTTGGAATAATTTTTGATCATCTCTATTTTGTGCCGTTCACTTGCAATGTAGATGGTGTAAAAACAGTGAGCGATGCAACAAAACTAGAATACTCCCAGAATACTTATAATCAACAAAGATACCTTTTAAATTAGAGATTTATTCTGCAGCATGGACATATTGAATGATTTAACATGTTTTTTGTCATAATTGTGCAGCCATATTGGGACAATTTATTTTCTTCTATTAATTAAAGTGATAACGTGTAAATCCCTTTCTCAGATTTCAGTGGATTGTCAATCCATTGACCTATAATTTTCCTTGAGTCAAGCCAAGCATGAGCATTGGGAAATTGGAAAAATGATATCCTCGATCTGAACCCAGTCTTACTCAACGCACAGTCCTTTGAGTTGGCATTCCTCGCACTTACACCACTCTACTGACAGCTTAAACATCACACTCTGATTTGTAACACTAGCAGATGTATTTTGTCAACCTGTAATCTAAAAGTAATCTACAGCTTAAAGGATTTTAAAGGCAATTTAATGAAACACTATCAGATGCCAATTATTATTAGCTTTGATTTTAAAACACATTTACACGTTTGTGATTTGAATTTCCCTTTAGAGAAATCACTTGTGAGAAAACCTAATGGAATGCAGTTTGGTTTAGCCCTATATGCAAAGACAGACACCCTCAGTAGTCATTCTGATCTTCAGTCCAAACAAACTTTTTTTCTCTCAATAACGTGCCAAGTGAAGCAAGTTAAACTATCTCCAAGAACTTTCATTGGGATTCTCACAGGTGTGTGTGACTGCTATTGAAAAAAATCAGCCAAAAGGTAGCACAGACCAAAGTTTCATGTTGCTCCAAACCTATGTAACAGTTAGAGACTGACAGACTGATCTCACAGTGAAATCAAAAACAGTAGGTTGACATTTCTATAGCTAAAATTGATCTGTGCTTACCGAAAGGCCAAACGCTGCCCCCAGTGGACAAAGCGATAACTGTTGTTAAGCGTATTGGAATGTGAGAGCTCCATTTTCTGGGTGAAATGTCCATGTAGGGGTGCCAAAACAGAGTTGTGAACTGAGCTGTTTTCAGCTGTACAGTGATGAGGAATGCATATTTATTAACTGTACCCCCAAAGCCAAACCTAATCATCAGTGGAGTAAAAATGTTATGCAACAGAGAAAAATGCAACCTCTGAATCCTGCTAGTCACTGATTATGCGAGCGTGACTACTTCCTGGTTTCAATGCTGGATCTGAACCTGAGTCTCCCATGCTGTGGATGCAACACGCTTCGGGTAGCAGCACAGAGGAATGTAAACACACTGGAGCATTAGATGGAGCTTATCAGTAAGTCGGCATATTGTGGCCGATCCTAGGGTACCGGAACTCTCACAACACCCCAACTTCCTGCGTGATCATGTTGCGACTGATAGCCTCAGTCACCATTCACTTTCACTGCATATTCTTTCCATATAATGAAAGTGAATGGTGACTGAGGCTATCAGTCGCAACATGATCACGCAGGAAGTTGGCATGTTGTTCCGTTACATTTCCTTTTGTGTTCCACGGAATAAAGTCATTCCGGTTTGTACTGGCATTAGGGTAAGTAAATGATAACATAATTTAGTTTATTGTGTGAACTCTCCCTTTAACTTAGAATAAATAGTAATATGGGAGGTTAAATACCAAGTATGAATAGACACAATGAGCGAAAGGAAAAAAACTGTATTTGTTCGTAGTGCACTCAAAAAGGTCTGCCAGGGGTCAGGTATAGTTCCTGAAGCACTGATACTTTTATTAAAGCATGGAGGTAATGGTGCAGAGGTCAGCTGCAGGAGTTACCGTGGAGACTGTTCACAGAGAACACACTGTTTTCTGCTGGACAGCGGGGCACTGGAATGTGGGGAGGGATTGTGGGCAACTTTCACTGCAGCACATCAGATAATTACATATTTCAGGTGTGTGTGTGCGGGGGGTGTCTGCCGGCGGTCTGTCACAACAAAAACGAGGCGGTACTGTGCTATTCTGCCACAACACATACACAGGACACACCAGACATACACAGGAAAGTGCCACTTAATGAGTGACCGCACAACAATGACTTGCAAAATGGATATTGGTATATGTATTGCACTCCTTACATCCAGTAAATCAAGAACAAACCTTTAAAAAAAAATCTTGACCTTAAAGGAATAGTTTACCCAAAAATGAAAATGTACCAATCATTATCATTTACTAACCCTCATGTCATGACTTTCACCTGTAGAACACAAAAATATGCATTTTAAAGGATGTCCTGTTCCTTGATTTCAATACAATGGCTTAAAATATTGTCATAAATGTAGTCAATATGGACCATACATCATATTTGAAGTCCTCTGAATGCATAAGAAAGGTTTGGGTGAGAAACAAACTGAAATGAAAGTTATTTCACAGTGAAAATCTGTAAAATAACTTTAACCATAGCTCCAGACATGAACATGAGAGAATGTTTATTTTCGAGTGAACTATTCCTTTAAAGGTGCAGTCAGCAATATTAGCTATTTCACTAACTTATGCTAGACTAAGAAAGATTTCTGATTGGCTGAACAATACCATTCCTGTAAGGAATATATAATTCAGTAAGGATATTTTCTGTGTGCTATCCTTTTAAAACAATTGTTGATAGTTGGAAATAGGTTATATGAAAGCAGCATAGATTTTGGAGACGTAAATTCTTCAGATTCTATTTAGAAAAACAAACTCCTAATCGACTTAAATCAACTAGACTCAAACTGTTCAAAGTTCAAATTATGGAATAAATTTCACAGTTTGGAATGAGTCCCATCTGTTCTCTGATTTTGGAACAGCCTGTCAAAATAGAACGTTTTTGATCAGACAAGTAAATCATATTTTACATGGACTTTATTCAAACAGATACATTTAAAGGACCAGTATCAAATTTTGAATTCAAAAGCTGAAAATGTTTTAAGAAAAACACACCTGACACTGAATACAGGGTTCTGTTCTGCATTTATCTTCAACAGGGTTTTTCTCATTATTCAAATACCGTTTAGCACAGGTAAGGAAAGTGTAGACACTTTTATCGTATGCCTCAAAACATTGTTTCACAGGAGTGCATCTGAAAGAGAGCCAATCTTTAACACATCATAATGCACATGACAAACATACGACACTTTTTCCTATCTGTGAGGCATTAGTCATCAGATACCTGTTATAAAATACTCCAGTATTTAAGTACAGTACTTAAGCAATCTTCTATCAAGCTATAGTCCATCATGATTAATAAAGTAATAGTTCAACCAAAAATTGTTTCTCACCCACACCTATCATTGATTTAACCACTGGAGTCATATGGATTACTTTTATGCTGACCTATGTGATTTTTGGAGCTTTAAAATGTTGGCACCCATTCACTTGCATTGTACGGACCAAAAGAGCTGAGAAATTCTTCAAAACATCTTTTGTGTTCTGCTAGAGAAAGAAAGTCATGCATCCTGGATGGCATAAGGGTGAGTGAATGATGGGAGATTTTTACTTTTTGGGTGAACTATTCCTTTAAGCTAACTAAGTTCTGGTCTTTTGGTAGTAGCTAGATTATACAAATTCACAAGGGCAGGTACAGTCTTTTCCTAAATGGCTCCTAAACTTTGGAAAAGCCATCCTGGCAATTAGGGCTTATGAAAGCCCATAAAGTTTCAGTTATGAAATTTGGCTGCCGATTAATTGTCAAACAAATAATTGTGAATTATTTATGATGATATATTGCCTGTTTTATGTCTTTCACAATTATGACGAATTGTCTGTTATTAGTGCTTTCATGATTATGATGTTTAATTTTTAAACAAATTGTCATACTTAAGAAGATAATCAGAGCCATAGCCTAGCGGATGGCGCTCATGTGGGGCTGAGGTCCTTTCCCGATCCCATTCCCAATCTTCTCCCTCTCATTTCCTGTCACCTCTCTACTTTCCCTATCCCAGTAAAAAGCCAAAAAGGCCATAAAAGTAAATTATTCATATTTAACTTCATATAATAAAATAGGTATACATTATTTTCTTTAAGGCTTTAAACACTTGGAAAATATTGCACAGGGGTAGAATGACGTGAAAAATATTATTTGAATAATCAAAATATTTCCTAATACTTAAAGGGATAGTTCATCCAAAAAAAAATCTTAACACAAAGGGACAAATTGTGTCAAGTGAAAACTGGTTTGTTTATATAAAAACAGGTGCACCACAGCAATAGTGACAAAAGAACACAAAACAGAGAACAGAACTTACTAATGTCTGAAGAGTCTGTAGACGAAGAATTGATGCATTTCTATGCCCAGCCTTATTTTTATTATATTGTTTATGTTTTTGGACCAGTGCCGGTTTACAGTGGACCGAGATACACGTGCAATGCCGAAAATATAAAACAAGCGATCGATAGAATGTACCGACACTCATCACTGCTGGTTAAGGCAAAAACTCTGATTAACATAGAAAATATATCTTTTATCGCGTGTCATTTGCCATCAGGTTAGGACACTGTGTCACTGGGGGGGCTCCAGGAACAGGGTTGAGAACTACTGGGCTAGACTAAACCCTAATAGTATGTAGTAATCGGCCCGAGCTCGAAAGCATACCAGCACCTGCGGCTCAGACTCTGCATCTGCAGGTGTAATCTGGGCAGAGTGCTGGCCGCTGCCGGCTGCAGCACGTATGTTTTAGTTATGGTATTAAAAAACTGGGCTGATTCCGGCTCAACACAGATGGGCCAGCTCAGGCCACTTGGTCTGGGCCTCTTCTGGCAAAGATTCGGCTCGGATTGATCTTTATAAGGCCGCATTATGTCTGCATTTAAATGAACATCATTCACCACCTGTAATGTCTGATCATTTGTAAACCACATATTTAATGTCCTGAATTTGTGATACAATATGACTATTTGTTTGTATATAAAATATAAATTATACAAGATGTACAAATATATATTAATAGTAAGAAGTTCATGGCGAATAGATGAGACATGACCTCAAATTCTCTGACTGAACTAGAAAGAAATAATCATCCAGTAAATGAACAAGTTGGTAAGTAGTAAATGTAAGCTGAAGGCCATACATTTCAGCATGACTTTACCATGTAAATACCATGTTTAATACCATGTTTTTTGCTTCAGGAGGTGTAATATGGAATAACTGGATGCATCTATGGAACGGAAGTCAGGGAAAGTGAATTGGTGCCACTTTGTGTTGGTACAACAAGGCGATGTTCTTTAGCCGACCACAGGCTTCTAGTGGTTGCGTACCCCTGCAAAATGATTTTAGACAAGCTGGAGTAGACCCAGTGACTGTTCTGTATGCCAGCATCAGAGCCTTGAATTTAATACGTGCATCAACCGGCAGCCAGTGAAGAGAGACAAGGAGTGGTGTAACATGTGCTCTCTTTGGTTTATTAAAGACCAGACATGCTTCTGCATTCTGGATCATTTCCAGGGGTCTAATTGAACATACAGGGAGGCCTGCAATGAGAGCATTACAGTAGTTCAGTCTAGTTATTACAAGTGACTGAACAAGAAGCTGTGTGGCATGTTCAGAGAGTAAAGGTCTTATTTTCCTGATATTGTAGAGTGTAAATCTAGATGATCTTGAGGCCTTTGAGATGTGGTCTGTGAAATTTAGTTCGTTATTGATGGTTACCCCTAGATTTCGGACTGTTTTGAAGGTAGTTGAAACCAGCTGCACGGTAATGTTGTGTTCAACATCAGGGTTGGCTGGAAATACAAGGAGTTCGGTCTTGGTTGGGTTAAGTTGCAGGTGGTGTTCCTTCATCCAGGCCGAGATGTCTGCCAGACAGGCAGTGTTATTAATTCTCATAACATGCTACAAATTGAAAGACAATATGGTCATGGCTGATGTAGTGTGCTGGTTTTATTTAACAATCAACAGAAAAATGTTATCATTGAAGCCGTGAAGAAGTAGCAGACGTTAACCTTTAGACACACGTGGAAACTGACTGTGGAAATAAGACGTGAACTTCATCCTGCTTAGTCTACTCTGACTGATCTAGAAAGAAGAATCCCGTCAGTGAACAAGTTGGTAAGTTGCAAACATGTATGTAAAAGGCAGTAAAAGTCAGCATGAATTTACCATGCAAATACCATGTTTTACACCATGTTTTTTGTTTCAGGAGGTGTGAAATTGAATAACCGGGGGCATTTCAACAGAGGACACTGAATCAGATCATGGGGAAGCTTTGGCAGCTTCTTTGCTAAATGTGAACTGGCCTGAAAGAGTTTTGTACTAAGTTAATGTACTGTACATATACAGTTGAAGTCAGAAGTTTACATACACCTTAGCCAAATACATTTAAACTCAGTTTTTCACAATTCCTGACATTTAATCATAGAAAACATTCCCTGTCTTAGGTCAGTTAGGATCACTATTTTATTTTAAGAATGTGAAATGTCAGAATAACAGTAGAGAGAAATATATATTTTAGCTTTTATTTCTTTCATCACATTCCCAGTGGGTCAGAAGTTCACATACACTTTGTTAGAATTTGGTAGCACTGCCTTTAAATTGTTTAACTTGGGTCAAACGTTTTGAGTAGCCTTCCACAAGCTTCTCACAATAAGTTGCTGGAATTTTGGCCCATTCCTCCAGACAGAACTGGTGTAACGGAGTCAGATTTGAAGGCCTCCTTGCTCGCACATGCTTTTTCAGTTCTGCCCACAAATATTCTATCAGATTGAGGTCAGGGCTTTGTGATGGTCACTCCAATACCTTGACTTTGTTGTCCTTAAGGCATTTTGCCACAACTTTGGAGGTATGCTTGGTGTCATTGAACATTTGAAAGACCCATTTGTGACCGAGCTTTAACCTCATGGCTGATGTCTTGAGATGTTGCTTCAATATATCCACGTAATGTTCCTTCCTCATTACACCACCCACATGCTTCACAGTTGGGATGGTGTACTTCGGCTTTCAAACCTCACTCTTTTTCCTCAAAACATCACGATGGACATTCTGGCCAATCAGGTTAAAAGAAAGTAATCAGACCAGAGAACATTTCTCCACAAAGTAAGATATTTGTCCCCATGTGCACTTGCAAACTGTAGTCTGGCTTTCTTATGGCAGTTTTGGAGCAGTGGCTTCTTCCTCACTGAGCAGCCTTTCAGGTTATGTCAATATAGGACTCATTTTACTGTGGATATAGATACTTGTCTATCTGTTTCCTCCATTATCTTCAAAAGGTCCTTTGCTGTTGTTCTGGGATTGATTTGCACTTTTCGCACCAAAGTACATTAATCTCTAGGAGTCCGAATGCTTCTCCGTCCTGAGCGGTATGATGGCTGCGTGGTCCCATGGTGTTTATACTTGCATACTATTATTTGTACAGATGATCGTGGTACCTTCAGGCATTTGGAAATTGCTCCCAGGGATGAACCAGACTTGTGGAGGTCAACAATTTATTTTTCTGAGGCCTTGGCTGATTTAATTTAATTTTCCCATGATGTCAAGTAAAGAGTCACTGAGTTTGAAGGTAGGCCTTACAATACATCCACATGTACACCTTAATTTCAGTACACCTCCAATCAGAAGCTAATTGGCTAATTGTATAAAGGTTTGACATCATTTTCTGGAATTTTCCAAGCTCTTAAAGGCACAGTTAACTTAGTCTATGTAAACTTCTGACCCACTGGAATTGTGTTATAGTCAATTAAAAGTGAAACAATGTTTGTAAACAATTGTTGGAAAAATTATTTGTGTCATGTACAAAGTAGATGTCCTAAACAACTGCCAAAACTATAGTTTGTTAATATGAAATCTGTGGAGTGGTTAAAAAATTTGTTTTAATGGCTTCAACTTAAGTGTACAGTATGTAAACTTCTGACATAAACTGTAGATAATCTAACAGAAACTGTAGAACCTGAAGCCATAAAAAAAGCTTCAACTGAGCTTGATAGTACATCTAAGCCAGCAGGCCTCAAGTCTGGTGTACACAAAAACATGTTTTTTGTTTGGTCCTTGATAATTGTTGTCAGTGAGAGAGCACAATAAGACCCAAGTGGAATCTTGGGTACAAGCCAAGGCAGACTGTGCGTCATCAAATGTCTTTTATTTAAGACTTCGATATATAGCGGGCCTGGGTAGCTCAGCAAGTATTGACACTGACTACCACCACGAGTTCAAATCCAGGGTGTGCTGAGTGACTCCAGCCAGGTCTCTTAAGCAGTCAAATTGGCCCAGTTGCTAGGGAGGGTAGAGTCACATGGGGTAACCTCCTCGTGGTCATGATTCATGGTTCTCGCTCTCAATAGGGTGCATGGTAAATTGTGCGTGGATCGTGGAGAGTAGCATGAGCCTCCACATGCTGGAAGTCTCCACGGTGTCATGCACAATGAGGCACGTGACAAGATGCACAGATTGACTGTTTTAGAAGCGGAGACAACTGAGACTTGTTCCTCCGCCACCCGGATTGAGATGAGTAACCACGTCACCGCGAGGACCTACTAAGTATTGGGAATTGTGCATTCCAAATTGGAGAGAAAAGGGGATAACATTTGTTTTTAAAAAAAGACTTTTGAGATATAAAAATAATAGTTGGTCATTTTAAGTCTGCGACAATTCTGACATCCTCTGACACTCAAAACTGAAAAATCGTGGCAAATATCGCATTGTGGGTACCCAGCATTAAGGAGATCATGCTGAGAAAGTGCACTGACAGGTCTCCTTTGATCTGCTAAGTCTAGGTGTAGCTAGGGGCCAGGGGAGTATTTTCTGAAGATGGGTCTAAAAATAAGAGAAGACATTGATCTTGAGGAACAAACATGACTCACCACAACGAGAGCCAGGAAAAAAGGGGCAGAGACTGGCTGAAAATTACTTTTTAACAGGCACATGTACCTACACCTGACTGGCCATGTTTTTCACTCAGGAACCCTTGGTGTCCCGCACAATCACTCTGCGATAGTACAAAAGCCAGGGCACTCATGTGAAGAATAGCTGAACGGTGTTGTTGGGGAGAGAAGCTCGGCCCTTTTGAAGCTCTGTGCCGCCATCAGACAGGAATATTGCAAGTGAGCACTGAGATAAGGCCAAAACATTGAGCTGATTCTGTGACAGGAGGGAATGTGTTTCAGCTGGGTGCTGACAGATCATCCAGAATATACCAATGGGAGAAGAATGGGGTAATGGGGTATAAAAACAGCAGAAATTGTGAGATTCTGTCATTATCTGAAATTTTGTCATGCTTTATTCACCCATATGTCATGCCAAACCCGTATGCTGTTATGTTTTCTGTGGAACACAAAGGAGAATTTTTGTAGAATCTTTACAGGGCTCTTTTCCATTCAACGACCATTTGTCCTCATACTGTCAAGCTCCATAACAGATAAAAAAACATAAAACCATTCAACCACAAAAGCACCATTAGTAGTCCTTACCACTTGTGATCTATATTCAGCCTGATCTCATGAAAATTATGTGATTATATTGTTGTATTTTTTCAAAATGATATCACGTGGTTCTTTACGCATATTGCGACAGTTCTGAGGTGAAATGTCCTCTAGATGTGGGTAAAAAAAAATCTATTTCCCGCAGCATCGCAATCTTCATTTGAACAACCTTGATATCATTTCTTAAATCCCAAGATCGATCTTTTACTCTATGTGCAACCCTCAACTAAAATGAGAGGAAATCACTCACATTTGCAACTAAATATTGCGCTATACGACAAAAATGAGTGCATTTGGCAACTGCCAGGAACATGTTCAGATTTCTCTCACCATTAATTGTGTAGTATAGTGGCAGAGTATTCAGCAGCAAGATCCTTTCACTGCATGTTGAGAGTAGAAGTTGTTCCATGGAATGCATATCCAAAGACGAGATCCACGCAACTGATTTGTCATTGAATAACGGCACTTTTAATACCCTATATGTCCTTTACAGTCAGTTGTTGATAAAAACAACAAAAAATAAATATTTAAATCTAATTAGGCATAGAACAGATAAGATAAAGCCATTCGTAGTCTCTCTCGTTAACATGTGCTCATTTAAACACTGAATGCCGAGTTTTCTTAAAGAGACAGTACCGTTTTTTAGCATGTGTTCAACAAATCAATGTAAATACCAAGAAATGGTACAAATTCTGCAATTAAAAAAACATGTAACAAAATAAAATATATGCAATATAATATCACATTTATTGATTAAATACTTTGATTTGTTAATTTTTAAAAAGCTAAAATGTGACCAAAATAATGAAAAATTAATCAATTATAATAAGTAAAATTTATAGTTTCAAATTGTACCTAGTTAGCCATCTGTTTCTTTAGTCATTAAAAAAAATGTGGAGAGGTGGCAAGACGCCATCAATATTTACAATTACATTGATAGCCTTGATACTATAATTCTACATTAATATAAAAATTGCTTATTACAATATTTAAAGTGGTATTTTATTTAAGTGCAATCACTTACATGAAAACTAATACAATATTTACAGTAATCGCCTCATAGATGCAGTAACAGATTTGAAGCAGTGGGTGGCATTATTGCACCCACTCTTTATACTTTATACGTTGACTCTGCAATGTATAAAAATGGGTTATGGACACATACTTAAATTTTCTCTAAAGTTTTTGTGCAAAACTGGTGCGTTTTGCACCGCTTCTCCCATTAATGGAAAATGCCTGTACAAACGAGAAGCAGCAAAATTGCAAGCAAAGCCTGCCGCCCACCGCGTCCCGTTTAAATCCACCTTAACCAAAATATACCCATATGAATCTATATCAAAAACTTGTGAATCGAAATCTAATTGGGAAATCTGTATCAATTCAGTGCCTAATGTCCACAGTGTGGTGCTAAATGAGTTACATTTTCTCCCAAACAGATGATGTTAAGATTAATGTTCTATCGAGTCTTAAATAAAAAACAACATACCTACATTCCTACCCTAAACCTTAAAGGAGACCTATTATGCCCCTTTTTACAAGATGTCTCAGGTTTCCCCAGAATGTGTCAGTGAAGTTTCAGCTCAAAATACCCCACGGATCATTTATTATACCATGTTGTAAATGTCTCTTTTTGGGTGGAATCAAAAACACGCCGTATGAGCTGCTGCCCTCCGCCCCCTTTCAGGAAAAGGGATGTCTTTACAGCTTGTGAACAGCGTAAAAAAAAAAAAGTCTGCTCTCACGGATTTTTCACAAGTGACAAAATTGGCAACAAAGTTATTGATATTTAGTTAAAAATGTACATACTGTTGCTAGATAATGTTTAAAAAACCTTTATATAAAAAGAAGAGGCTCGCCAAGGATGGTCACTACAGAATAATACATATACTATAGCAACAACAAATCAGAACCATATGACTGACAGCATAAATACCGGAGTTCAACCATATAAGTATGAACCAGAGTCGGACACTGATGAAGGAGAGACTCCGACAGAAGTCACAACTGTGAGAATGAACCAGGATGTTTCTGAATGGTTAATTGAAACTACACAGCCGTGGTGAGTCAGTCTGTCAACTAACATGGTTTTTGGTCATGGTACTGATATGTTGTGCAGATGTGCTGGCCTTTGCAAGTAAACATTCCACTTTTAGTACAACACTCTTATGTTCACTGAAGGCGTACATAGTTTTCAAAAAGACAATCACCTTACTGTATTGTGCGTAATAAAGGTGTGGTTTTGAATTATACAGCTATTATATATAAGCTAAAAAAATAAGACATCACTCTGGTCTCCGTGAATACAATCAGAGACTATGGTAACTTTAGCTGGAACATGAACAGTTGGTGCTGATCCATGCTTGAGAATAGAACATTTTGAAAATCCTGCTTTATTTTGACACTCATTCAAAAAGCAGTCCGGTGTAAAATTATGTGCACAAACAAACACACTTTTTTTTAATATTTTCAGGCACATTTCCTTCAAAAACAAAACTTGTCCCCTGCGTCTTCAGTAGCGCTGATGCCGGGAGTGCATGAAGACACTTATGTTCACTTTTAAAGCCAAACAATGAAGCGGAGACATTATTCTTCTCACTTTATCTGCTCCAGCGTGGGGAAAAAAAATGGCAGAATGTGTGTAGATCACTCAGGGGAGGGTCTCTATGATAATAGGGTGGAGTCCGTCACCAGTCGTGGGCGTGGTCTGGTCTAAAGTGACATCACTTTAGAGCAGAAATGAAAACCTTTCAATTTGACACACTGTTTTTGATTAATAGAAATATAAGAAAGAGGAGTCGGTGGACTTTTAACATTTATAGAGCGGTTGTGTACACACACTGCCGACTCACATTTATGTACAAACACCATGTAAAAGTGAATTTTGCATAATAGGTCACATTTAAACATAAACCTAACCGGCAGAACAAGTAAGTGTGAGCTGAAAAAACAATATAAAAAGAAAATGTGGGCTGAAAAATTTAATTGCTGAAGAAACCATGAAATTTGTGGTGCATCTATGACACTTTTGGCTCACGTGTCAACTCGTGAGCTCTTCTGAACTCATACCTGGTCGAACAAAAAACTCTATCATTTGAGCTACTGTGCAACTTGATTGCGTTTGAATAAGCTTGTTAAAGTAGTTGGTTATATAATGCAAATGTAAAAGGTCACCTTACAAGTTATGGATGTGCTAGAGTAAAAGTGTTTGGATGTCATAAGACACCATCGTGTGAGGAACAGGACAAAAAGTGCTTATGACCTGACAATCTGCCAATGAATTGTGTGAAAGTGAATGAAAGTCACAGCTGTTCATTGCACCCAAAAAAAATGCAGTGATACATACAAACAAAAATCACATTGTGAACAAGAATCATTTTGGAAAAATGTATGTATAGTAATGTGATTCTAGGAGATGTTATCTATATTCTAAGTCTTCTGAAGTCATACGATGACTGAAATTTAAGTCGATATTTACATTAAAATACTTGTAACTTTTTTTTTATGCTTTTGAAGCTCAACATCTGTGGTCACGTTGTTGTAAGCAGAGCTTCTTTTGCTTTCCACAGAAAAAAATAACAGCATGAGTAAATAATGATAGAATTTGACTATTTATTTAAAGGTGATGTGTGTATTTCTGCTCCACTTGAAAAAAATAAGCAATGGTATACAAAGTGTTTGAAACTTTTTTTTTTTTTTTTTTTTGGCACTTTAAAGCCGAAGTATGTAATTTCTGTGATGCGTCCCTCATCTGCTGTTGTTTAAACAATCAGACAGGCCCTCCACCAACCCGCACCATTGGTTGAGTAATGTTTTTAGGGCGGGCCACAGAGACGCAGTGTTTACAGTTTATGCACAGCTTACTTATAGTTGTCTCTGCATATTAATCTGGGATAGAACAAAGTATTTTAACACTGAAAAAGTAACATACATCAGCCTTAACACATCAGAGAGAGAAAAAAACTGCATACATAAACTACTGTCGACAGGAACCACATTAAGACATCAAGGATGAGGGGCAAAAAAATATTCCTTAGAAGTTCACAATGCTTGGCATTTTTTTCTTGCAATGCAAATTGAAAAAATGTTTATTAGTCAAGAGTAAGCATCTTTCCATAACCCCAAAACAGCCCCAAGATTTATCAACTTAAATCAAGACCACAACAAATAAAATCCCACATTTTTGCCCTGACAAGTTTGAAAGAGGAAATTTTGGGCGTGCCTTGTTGTGTCCCATTAAGGGAGCGGTGCTCTATTACGCTGTCTAGGTTAAGTGCCCTTGTGCAGTTATATTTAATGCGTTATAGTTTTATTAAAAGTTAAAATAATAACAAAGCAGGTCATGTTAATAACTACAAACTCTGAAACTGGCATTAATGTTTATGTATATCCACTGATGGCACAGATTTTGCTCTTTATGGAAAGTAATTGGTACTTTTAGTCACCAAAGTGGCTTTCAACTAATCACAATGTTCTGTATAGTCAGGAGGACATTAATAACTTGAAGAATTACTATCTGGGCCTTCCATATCTCTTTCTGTTCTGTTAGAGCCAGTTGTTATTTGTCTTTGAAGACTGTAGTGTACACATTTGTATGAAATCTTCAGTTGTATGGGAATTTCAAGCATTGAGCCTTCATTCCTCAAAACAATGATTGACTGACATGTTTCTAGAGAAAGCTGTTTCTTTTTTCTGACCTAATATTGACCTTGAGACATGCCAGTCTATTGCATACTGTGGCAACTCAAAAACAAACACAAAGACAATGTTAAGGTTCATTTAACGAACCAAATAGCTTTCAAATGTGTTTGCCATAATGCTAAGTGATTTTCTAGTACCAAATTAGCAATTTAGCATGATTACTCAAGGATAAGGTGTTGGAGTGATGACTGCTGGAAATGGGGCCTGTCTAGATTTGATGTTTCAAATTGTGATGGTGCTGTTTTTTACATCAGTAATGTCCTGACTGTACTTTGTGATCAGTTGCCACTTTACTTAAAGAACCAATTTCCTTCTGAAACAGCAAAATATGTACATTATTCCAAACTTTTGGCTGCCAGTATATGTTGCTTCTCAAGTAAATGTATCTTGTGTTAAGGATTTTTATACGAATTGAAATGGAAAACAAGACAAAAACACTTGATATTAATAGGATTTTTTTCAGTGAATGTCATTTAGAGGTATTTTTAAAAGATGGTTTTGTCCTCTTTATTGTTAGTAAGCATGTTTAATACAACCTTTTAAGTTGGGGCACAGGCTGAATAATCGGTTAAAAGCTAATGATTAACCATTGCAATAATCACCGAATAGTCGAATAATCGTTCTAATAATCGTTAGATTAGTCGAATATCAAAGTAATTGTTAATTGCAGCTCTAATCTTGAGCAATCTCTACAAGGCTTTATAGGCGTGTGGATTTTCGATATAGTATTTAAGTTACATTTACTTAAAAAACGTATCTGTTGAATTAGAATGATGCAATTTGGTTTAAACCGCAGGAAACATGGCTCTACAATAGACTATGCTGTGAAATGTACTTGAAATGAACTGGGTGCCTGTGTTTAAGGACAAGAGCCTATACTTTGCAAACAGAGAAAAGTGGCTCTTCATCTGCTTTCCAATGTGGACACTATGACAGCAGGTACTGGGGATAAAGGACATTACCTGTATTTAAGAGAACAGCAAGACTGTACTGTCATTCAGGTTTAACTATTTAAATTACTTAAAGAAAATTGTTTACCCTAAAATTTAAATTGTTATAACTTACTCACACTCATGCATTACACACCAAAGAAGAAACAGTTTTTATGTCCATTTTTGGTGGTTGACAGACTGATCACTACGTCCTGACACTGTTTGGAAAAAAATTATTTCAAACCATTGGAAAAATAACAACATACGAGTATATAATAACTAATCAAGAGTGAAACTGTGAAATTAATAAACTTGGAATATATATTAAATGCATTTGAAAATCAAGTGTAACTAACAAATAATGATAACGGTAGTTCCCTACAAGATTGATATTGCCTTTATGACAAACAAAATGGCCTGTAAATTGATACATTTGAGTTGGCAATACATGTAAAGTCTAATATATCAAGCAAAAATATTTTTAGTTTAAAACACTCAAAAAGCTGATGCAAATAGTTGCCTCAATTATTTTTTGAGTAAAACCAGCACAATATTTAAGGGACCATCTTGAAGTCCACAAATTGCGCTAAAACGTGAGTGCCGCCCAAGCATTCATTCAATTGGCATATTCTAACTTAAAAACACTGTTGTTGTTGTGGTTTTAAATATATACACTCACCTAAAGGATTATTAGGAACACCTGTTCAATTTCTCATTAATGCAATTATCTAATCAACCAATCACATGGCAGTTGCTTCAATGCATTTAGGGGTGTGGTCCTGGTCAAGACAATCTCCTGAACTCCAAACTGAGTGTCAGAATGGGAAAGAAAGGTGATTTAAGCAATTTTGAGCGTGGCATGGTTGTTGGTGCCAGACGGGCCGGTCTGAGTATTTCACAATCTGCTCAGTTACTGGGATTTTCACGCACAACCATTTCTAGGGTTTACAAAGAATGGTGTGAAAAGGGAAAAACATCCAGAATGCGGCAGTCCAGTGGGCGAAAATGCCTTGTTGATGCTAGAGGTCAGAGGAGAATGGGCCGACTGATTCAAGCTGATAGAAGAGCAACTTTGCCTGAAATAACCACTCGTTACAACCGAGGTATGCAGCAAAGCATTTGTGAAGCCACAACACGCACAACCTTGAGGCGGATGGGCTACAACAGCAGAAGACCCCACCGGGTACCACTCATCTCCACTACAAATAGGAAAAAGAGGCTACAATTTGCAAGAGCTCACCAAAATTGGACAGTTGAAGACTGGAAAAATGTTGCCTGGTCTGATGAGTCTCGATTTCTGTTGAGACATTCAGATGGTAGAGTCAGAATTTGGCATAAACAGAATGAGAACATGGATCCATCATGCCTTGTTACCACTGTGGAGGCTGGTGGTGGTGGTGTAATGGTGTGGGGGATGTTTTCTTGGCACACTTTAGGCCCCTTAGTGCCAATTGGGCATTGTTTAAATGCCACGGCCTACCTGAGCATTGTTTCTGACCATGTCCATCCCTTTATGGCCACCATGAACCCATCCTCTGATGGCTACTTCCAGCAGGATAATGCACCATGTCACAAAGCTTGAATCATTTCAAATTGGTTTCTTGAACATGACAATGAGTTCACTGTACTAAAATGGCCCCCACAGTCACCAGATCTCAACCCAATAGAGCATCTTTGGGATGTGGTGGAACGGGAGCTTTGTGCCCTGGATGTGCATCCCACAAATCTCCATCAACTGCAAGATGCTATCCTATGGGCCAACATTTCTAAAGAATGCTTTCAGTACCTTGTTGAATCAATGCCACGTAGAATTAAGGCAGTTCTGAAGGCGAAAGGGGGTCAAACACAGTATTAGTATGGTGTTCCTAATAATCCTTTAGGTGAGTGTACATATATATAATTATAAAGGTTCCGGTTGCTACCAATGGATAGATTTTCCAAGTATATCTAAATATATGGATACAGTATTCAATTATTTTATAAAAAATAAAAAAAAACACCACTAATGTAATGAAAATTATGTATTTTTTGTTTTTACATTACAAGGGTTAAGGTAGGCTGCCAGTGGTGTGAATGACTAACTTTTATTATTATTATTATTATTATTATTATTATTATTATTATTATTTAAAAAAAAAAAAATTGAATACTGTATATGTGTAATGCCACATCCTGGGAAAATCTCACCTAGAGTAAATCAGTATATCCAATAGCCTTCTACAAGATTTACAATGTGATTATAATATATTTTTAAAATTTCAGCAATTCTTTTTTCTAAAACACTGAACTCATAATTGTGAGTGCTGGCTTCAAATGTAGAAAGTCAGGCAACACATCTTCAGAATGAGAACATGCTTTTTTAATAACAGTTTTTGTCATGTTAGAATATGCAAGTCAATTGAATGACGCTTGGATACCGCCATTTTAGCGCAGTTTGTGGAATGTTTAGACGGTCCCTTACACACCGCAGATGAACATCGTACCTAAAACTATTCCTACCTAACATCTAACATCGCACTTAAACCTTTTCCCGCTCACTGTTTTTGCTCTCTGTGTTATAAAGTGTCCATTTACTGTTTTACTGAGTGACAAACCACTCACAATTTTCAGCAATTGAGAATTTTGAAATAATCGCACAAGTGGGCAGAGAACCAGTCCAGAGGAAAGAACTAGGTTTTCTCCACACATCCAATCAGGTGAGATGCTATGCTACCCTTTCCATTTCAATTTCGACTAAATTGCTGTTGTGTTTTCTGACTTATTTTCATCCTAAAGCTTCTGAAAGCAGCAATTTTCAGCTTTTGGATGAACTCCTTGATTCGCCATTATGACAATGCCACCAGCCATACTGCTCATTCTGTGTGTGATTTCCTGCAAGACAGGAATGTCAGTGTTCTTCCATGGCCAGCGAAGAGCCCGGACCTCAATCCCATTGAGCACATCTGGGACCTGTTGGATCGGAGGGTGAGGGCTAAGGCCATTCCCCCCAGAAATGTCCAGGAAATTGCAAGTGCCTTGGTGGAAGAGTGGGGTAACATCTCACAGCAAGAACTGGCAAATCTGGTGCAGTCCATGAGGAGGAGATGCTCTGCAGTACATAATACAGCTGGTGGCCACACCAGATACTGACTGTTACTTTTAATCTAGCCCAGCGTAGAACATGCATGTTCTTTTATATTGAAGCACCTTGAGTTTGTGTGCGTGTGAAGCTGTAAAGTTGTGCTTTCTTCTGTTTGATCCAAATTAAGAACTTGTACCACAGGTGCCAAAACCCAGGAAAAGGAGGAAGTGGAAGACGGCGATTCCCACACATGAATGTCCTTTTATTGAACTCAAAAACGTGTTCCTTTACAGTGCAACATTACAGCTTCACATGCACACAAGCTCAAGGTGCTTCAGTATAAAAGAACAATGACAGTGGCCAACACACATGCAGTGCCCAAGGACACTTCGGCATGTGGAGTCGTGTGGGTCAATTTTGGAGGGATGTACTGTTCTTGATAATGTCACTGTTGTGCCATACTTTCTCCACTTGTCGATGACTGTCTTCACTGTGCGCCATGGTATATCTAATGCCTTGGTAAAAATTTTGTAATGCCTTTCAACAATGAGATTTGTGGACCATTGCAACCAAGAAGAAGTCAGAAAAATCCTACAAGAACAGCTGAGATTTATTTGGAGTCATTTCAGGTGAAGACAGGTGTGTACTATTTCACATGAGCTTGATGACTGGTTGATACTGAACACAGCCACATACCCAATTACAAAAGGGTATGCACACTTACGCAGTTAAGTTATTCTACGTTTTTTTTTTTCTCTGAAAAGTATCACTTTGGATTTCAGTGGCATTGCATAGGTTGTAGTTTTTACATTAAAGGGGCAAAAAGTCTGATATGATTGATCTTTGTTTCATTTTTTACATCGCAAAAACCAGCTGTTTTAATAGGGGTGTGTAGACTTTTTATATCCACTGTATCTCTAGACTTGATCTGCCTCTAGGCTTCAGAAGTTTGGGTTATGGCTGATATTCATGGTCAAAATGACACTGAAACAGAAAATTAAATCTTCTAACAAATGCACATTCCTCTCATAAACTGAATTCCAAAGGTTCTTCTTCAGATGAAAGCAAGGCTTTCATGTTTTTTAACATGGATTTTAAACATACAGTTTAGCCAAAAAAAAAAAAAAGAATCGGTTATTATTCCCTCACCCTCTTAAAAACACCATAAAAGTAGTCAATATGTCAAAAATGTGGCCTTTAATTATGTGGCATGATTACTATTTCTACTAGAGATTTCCGCTGAAGCCCAAGATGTTTTGCTTCACAGATTAAGCAACGTTCAGTAGCCTGATGGACACAGTAGTCATCTGATGAAAGATAAATCTCACCATCTCTAACTGAAGAGTATAAATGCCCCACACACAAACTATATAAATGCATACATCCTATAGACCACCCTTCACAAGCAAGTGGAGAAGGGTAATCAGAGGGTTCATCCCAGCCCAGCAAGTCTCTGATTATCATAAAGAAGACATTTATGTAATTATGTAAACATATGATTCGTCTAAGCCTCAGACGACATGCCTACGGACCGCCCACGGTCTGTTCACTGACCATCTGCTGTATATTGCACGCAAAAACAGCAAGCACTTGCTGAAATCGACAGTTTCATTGTAAATTTCTGTACAACCGTTTACGTTATTTCTAAATTGCATGTAACAATAAGTCAAACTATGGTATGTTTGGTCGCTTTACATTGTGTTGTGAAACCGACACTTACCTGCCAAAATTCTTTGAAACCAGCAAACTTTTTTTTTAAATATATTTTATATATTTGTATATATTATATATGATCTGTTTTTGCTATAATGTGAATCACTTTGGTCAACGTGTTGTTTTAAATGTGCTTTAGAAATAAAATTGATTGATTGATTGATTGATTGATTGATTGAAACTTTGACTTCTGTGAAATTGGTATGATATCAATTAAGGCTGCACGATTGGTTGAGTTAAGATTGAAATCGCAATATGGTCTTGCACGATTACGAAAGTTTGAAACTGGACTGCAATCAGTGCTCAAGTCAGCGCGTCATTCAGCACTCTTTAAGCAAGTGGCGCCCTCTAGCGTTCTGGACAGCATTTTCCATTATCCATTACACCCATCCCTTAAACGTGTTTTGTTCTTGGTAACTTTTGATGTGGTTGAAATATCCATGAAATGGTCCAACATATGCATATTATAAATTTGTGATGTTCTATTATGTACAATACAAACGTGTAAAATGTGAGTTTTGTTGTTTTAACTGAAAAAATTTCCTTTTTTTCACATCAATCATCATGCACTGATATTGTAATTTTTAAATATATTTTATGATCTTTTTATATTCTTTTTATCTTTTACTGTGGCTCGCTTTAAAAATTTGGCCCATCATGTGTTCAACAGATCCAATCCATGTTCAATGGAAATTGTTTATTGTAAGAACAGAGAAAAGGCTTTTGTAGCTCTTTAAACATAATTCCTGAGCAAAACAGTGATCTGATGACAAAATAAGGTAAGTGGCAAAATATCAATATTTGCATCGGTATCTGGCCAAAAGTTTTTTGTTAAAATTGGTCTCTGCCAAATATTTTAATATCTGTGCATCCCTAACAAGATGTCAAGAAATTATGAAATGTCAAGCATGCAACTGCAGTGAGGAGACATTTCAAACTCAAAAAGAAATGAGCAAATACAAATTGGTAAAAGCCTATCAGAAAGATTTACGATACATTTGAGTCCGATTGATCACATCTATAATAATTATTTCGTTAAATTACATGTGCAGAATTAGCCAAATGCAGTAAAATAAATGGCAAGGGCAAGCCTCAATAGTATTTCAAGAAGAGAATATCTGTAAAAGAACGAGCATTTTAGCTTATCCATAATAGGGCTGGGACATTATTTGGTCGATTCAATATCCATTCTGAAAAACAATGGATCGATCTTTGTGTACTGGGTCTGATTAACGTGAATCCTTTTATTACTAGCTTCTCGTCTAGATATCTCTCTCTCAGCATTTCCTGCACTGCTGTTTAGCAACGGTGCTGTGCTGATCAGGGGTGCATTAATCCACAGGTTTACGTGGTCTGCAACCCAGGGGTCCACAACTCCCAGGCAGCCTGACATCCTTCTTCCAAGCTGGTGTTTGCAAGTGGAGCGCATCTAATGTGTACAGCGGTAGAAGTGGATGTAAACACGGACACTGAGTGCAACAGAAAAATTTGTCTGTGTCTGTGTAGAACATGCATGGATTGACAGTCTCAGATGTGGAGGCAACTAAGATTCATCCTCTGCCACCCGAATTGAGGCGAATTGTAACACTGCCCCCAGTGGCAAAAGCAGTAGGAACTCATAGCTCATTGTGGCTGTATCGTATAGATAACCGATATTGTAACAACAAAAAAAGTTTACATTTTTAACCCTTTAACCTGAAACTGCTAGCTAATTCATTAAAAGCTTCTCATCTGAAAAATATGTGTCATTTAAAAGCTTGGAATTTGGACTTGCTGCTATTTAAGGTTTGGCTGATGTAACATGAAACAGAAATGTGCCTATAAAACAAATGTATACTGATTTGAATGATAAATAAAAATGCACTTGCATAAATTGTAGGGAGCCCATTTATATGAGTGTTTATGGTAATCCTGATGACTCACTAACAGAGAGAGAATAATGAACTTCAAACAGCTGTAATAATGCAATAAACCAGAATGAGGTGATAAACAGCATGTAAGGAACATTAAAACAACAAAACACACAATACAAACCCTAAACCTTATACACATGATGTAGGCCTAATATTTATTATAGCAGCCAGACTGTGTGTGCAGGGGTGGTTTTATGTATTATGGTAATAAAAACAAATGAATAGCATCAACTACACTGCAATTAATGCTTGACAACTATGTCTGATCTCTTTGGAATAATCAATATTTTTTTTTCATAGTCTAATATAGATTATCAGTATGTTCATGTATTTGTATTGATTACTGTTCATATCCTTTGGTGTTGAAATGCAAATGACAGGTTTTGAAGTGTATTTCCACTCATTATTAATAAGAAGTAACAAAAGGCAGTAAACCATAATAAATTATTACTGAAAATATAGACGTAATTCTTGTAATTATTGTCATTATAATAATATTTTCAAGGTTATAGGCTAATAATAAGTCTTTCTAGCAAGTCAGTCCACTGGCGGACATCTTTGGAATCCTCTCGGGAAGCTATTGTTCTATGTAAACAAGCAGCATACAAGTGCAGCTCCTATTTACTTGAATGGGGAAAGACAGAAATCTCCAAAACAGTTGGTCAAGATTATGATCAAAGAATATATTTCAAATCAGCAGTAAAATCTGACAACATTTGTATCATAAATTGTGCTCCTTCACCTAAGATTATACTAAAAAATTAACATTTTCCCGGCTTGTATAGCTAATGCGCATGCGTGCTCTTGAGTTGACTGACTGTTTCTATCTACATAAATGGTGATTGGCTGTTTAACTTGTTAGGTGGGACAAATAACACCCGTTGACTGAATGGGCATTCCAAATTAATTTTAATAGAAGTGGCCCGTCTCTACTAAATAGTCTCTGGTAACACTCTTGGGCTAATGCAAAAATGTCTGATAGGAGATCCCACTTGTCAGTTAGTCGGCATAATGTGGATGATCCTAGGGTACAGGAACTCTCGGAAACAACATGCAGACTTCCAGTGTGATCATGTTGGTAAATGCAGCCCAAGTGGCCAGTTCTTGGCCAGAATAAGCTGCAATGTGGACCAGCCTTTACTAAGATAGTCCGGCTATCCAATAGTTTCATTTGAACAACTGTGTGACGTGATAAGAAATTTGCTCTTTTAAACTAAGCATTTACTTGTTTTTAGAATGTTTGCAGTGATACTAAGAAATGCAAATTAGCAAATTGGGTCAGGTTATGAAACCTTATGTCAGAGGATTATGAAAGATGCCTATCAGGATATACGTCTGCAAAAACATTTCTCCAAGACTGCTGGTCTTTTTCTAAAGGCAAAGCAACAATGCAGGGCTTGTTACCCCAACCCTTGTGCCCCAAGTAACGCCCTGCCAGACCTCCTACCACCCAGTGAAGACCACCCCATCAGAAGAGTCCCAGACATCTTCAAGCAGTCCAGATACACTTGCAAACTGCTGGTATTAAAGTCACAGAACAGAACTCCCTGAAATAACACAACATGCCATAAAACAGAGTGTGAAATGCCAGTGTAAAGGTCCTTTTTGAGAAAGGACCTATAAATAGATCATATGCAATCAGAAGGCAATCTAGATTCCATTCGTAATTAAACCGTGTAATGATGCAACCCATTCATTGATCCAAATGCGAACAGAACAGTATTGTTTAAGCTGAGTCTTGGGTTTGCCCTGATTTCTCACTGTCTGTTCATGTAGAAGATTGTGAGGTCTGAATACAGGAGGATGTGGGCTCTGTTTGTTTTTAACTCGTAAATAAACTGTAGAGGTGGAGTTATAATCTTACGTCAATAAACACTAACTACACAAATCCAAGCAAAACACAACATGCAGTAAATTACCAGTAAAAAGTCTGGACATTAATTTATAATCTTAAAAACCTTTTGATGTGAAGTCTGTGTGTGTGTGTGTATATATATATATATGTGTGTGTGGGTGTGTGTACGTGTAATGGCATGAAAAAGTCTGGGCACCCCTGGTCAAAATTTCTGTTGCTGTGAATAGTTAAGTGAGAAGAAGATTAAATGATCTCCAAAAAGCATAAATGTATAGATGAAACATTCTTTTCAAAATATTAAGCAATATTGGAGTATTATTTTTATTTTGTACAATTTTAGAGTGAAAAAAAAAGGAAAGGAGCACCATGCAAAAGTTTGGGCACCCCAAGAGATTTGAGCTCTCAGATAACTTTTAACAAGGTCACAGACCTTAATTGGCTTGTTCACAATCATCATTTGAAAAGGCCAGGTGATGCAAATTTCACCTCAAATCTTGGCCTAACAATCAGCAGCCATGGGCTCCTATAAGCAGCTGCCAAGCACTCTAAAAATTAAAATAATTGATGCCGACAAAGCAGGAGAAGGCAGATTCCTGAGTTCGTAATATAATTAAGAAATGGCAGTTAACAGTGGAGGTCAAGTTGAGGTCTGGAATACCAAGAAAACTTTCAGAGAACTCCTCGTAGGATTGCTAGAAAGGCAAACCAAAACCCCTGTTTGACTGCAAAAGACCTTAAGGAAGATTTAGCCGACTCTGGAGTAGTGGTGCACTATTCTACTGTGCAGTGACACCTGCACAAATATGACCTTCAGGGAAGAGTCATGAGAAGAAAACATTTCCTGCACCCTCACCACAAATTTCAGCATCAGAAGTTTGCAAATGAACATCTTAACAAGACTGATGCATTTTAGAAAGAAGTCCTGCCGACTGATGAAGTTAGAATATAACTTTTTGGCCGCAATGAGCAAAAGGTATGTTTGGAGAAAAAAGGTTGCAGAATTTTATGAAAAGAACACCTCTCCAACTGTTAAGCATGGGGGTGGATCGATCATGCTTTGGGCTTGTGTTAGTGCCAGTGGCACAGGGGAACAGAATGGATTAAATTAAGTACCAGCAAATTCTGGAAGCAAACTTCATACCATCTATAAAAAGCTGAAGATGAAAAGAGGATTGCTTGTACAACAGGATAATGATCCTAAACAAACCTCAAAATCCACAATGGACAACCTCAAGAGGCGCAAGCTGAAGGTTTTTCCATGGCCCTCACAGTCCCCTGACCTTATACATCATTGATCTATGGATATCTGTGGATAGATAAACCTGAAAAGAGTGCATGCAAGATGGCCCAAGAATCTCACAGAACTAGAAGCCTTTTGCGAGGAAGAATGGGTGAAAATACCCCAAACAAGAATTGAAAGACATTTAGCAGGCTACAAAAAGTTTTTACAAGCTGGGATACTTGCCAGGGGGTGTTACTAAGTACTGATCATGCAGGGTGCCCAAACTTTTGCTTCAGGCCCTTTTTGTTTAGTTTTT